>NC_048235.1:25514093-25728798 GCF_002007445.2 Ailuropoda melanoleuca | reverse complement strand
AGGTGGCTACCGCTTCCCGGCGCCCTGACACGGCGGCTCCCTCCCCCTTCTGTTTAGCTTCCGATATCTGTGCGCGGTTTCACGGCTCCCCGCTTCGTACCTCGATACTCAGCGCTGGAGATGTTCATTTGTAGAGATCCAGATGTATCTTCCTGCGTCTCAGGCTGATTCCGTGGATATTCCTGCTGGTCTGGTACCTATCCAGCTCAACTCAGGGGACCGGCTGAAAAAGGTGTCCCCTACTCCTCCGCCATCTTAACCTCCCGAGAGAGAGAATCTTAAGCAGACTCCACGTTGAGCATGGAGCCCGACTGGGGTGCCATCCCATGACCCTGAGATCACAACCTGAGACGAAACCAAGAATTAGACGCTTATCTGACTGTGCCACTCAGGAGCCCCTATTTCTTCTTTTCTAAATTGTTCAGTTTTACATTTTTTAACTTTATATAAATGGCATCATACTTTAATCTCTCACAACTTGTTTTGACATTATGTTTCATATGGCTGTAGTTCGTTTTCACTGGTCGTGTTGTATTTCCTGACGTGTTGTATACTACAGTTTATCCACTCTGCTGGTCAGTAATGGACATTTCAGTTGTTCAATAATAGTGCTGCTTTGAACACTCGTCTACTTGCTTTTAGGTATACTACGTGTATAAGAGCTTATCTGGGGTAGTGGTTCTCACAGATTTGGGCTTTAGGATTTGCTGTTTCCACCCTAACTGCAGTGTAATGCAATCCAGTTGAAACACTAACTACCATCACCTGGGTGTTTCAGTTGGTTAAGCATCTCACTCTTGATTTTGGCTCAGCTCGTGATCTCGAGCCTGTGAGATTGAGCCCCACATCAGGCTCTGCACTGGGCCTGGAGCCTGCTTGGGATTCTCTTTTTCTCTCTCTGCCCCTCCCTCCATTCTTTCTCTCTCTGTCTCTCTCTCTCACATCCACTCTCTCTTCCCCTTCTCTAAACACACACATACACACACACACAACCCATAACCACCTGGACTTAGTGGCAGACTCCACAAGTTAAGAGTTTAGTCTTCCACAAAACTGCGCTTACTTCAGATGCCAGCCACAGGTGGGTTCCCCAAGCCATCCACACCTATGACCAACTGGTTAAAAATTCAAGAGTTCCCATGAACTCCTCAGTTTCAGTAATTCACTAGAACAACACACAGAACTCAGGAAAGCACTGTACTTACAATTACAGTTTTATTACGTGGGACATACATAGAGTGAGATCTGGGAGGTTCCTGAACATAGAGCTTCCATGTCCTCTCTCCATGGAGTCTGGAAGCATCACCCTTCCAGCACATCAGTGTGTTCACCAATCAGTAAGCATCACTGAGCTTTAGTGTTTATTGGGGTTCCACTAAGGAGGCACAATTAAGTAAATCTTTGGACATGTGACTGAACTCATTCTCCTGCCCTTTTCCCAGGTGGAGCAACTGGAAGTCCTAACCCTTCAGTCACATATGTGGTCTTTCTGGTCACTAGCCCCCATTTTGAAGCTGTGTAGGGGCCCACCCTGAGTCACTTTTTAGCATAACAAAATCACTCCTATCATTCAGGAAATTCCAAGGGTTTTTGAAGCTCTTTGCCAGGAGAAAACCAAGTATATTCTTTATACACGGTCCCTTTCATCACCCTTCAAATTTAAGACCTAAAGAACTCTTGTTAATGAGGATTACTGACATCTATTAATGTTTACTGTACCAAGTTAAAATCAAGAAATTTTTTAACATATTAATTTTTCATTTAGAAATAATAACACATCATGTTTAATATAAATAATATTTTAATGAAAAATAACTAATTCCCAAAGAAGAGTGCTGTTGTTTTCCATTATTGCAAATCAGGCTTACTAGAAGTCAGGTGAATCCTCACACCTGCTTCTGCATTTAGTCTTCTGCAGTTTTTGTTGTTTTGAAGAATATGAAGAAATACAACCTCACAGATACGTAGTTGGAAAAGAGGACCTTGCTGTCACCTTGAAATGCTCTTGGGGACCCTCAGAAGTTTTGGGATCACACTTTGTGAATTGATGCTTGAGTATTTATACCTAGAGAATGGAGTTGCTAGGTTAGAAGGTAATGCACATCTTCAGCCTTACAAGATAATGCCTAATTGTTTTCTAAAGTGACTGTACCAGTTTACACAGTCACCAGTATATGAGAGTTCTGTTTGCTCTGCACCTTTTTCAGCATTTGATATTGTCAGACTCTAATATTTTTTGATCTGAGAGGTATGGAAAAAATACACTTCACTGTAGTTTTAACTTTTGTGTTTGTTTTTCATATGGCTAGGTACTGTTTAAATACCATAGATTCCCCACTGATTTGAAATACCAATATCAACATCTTCAAAATCCTGGGGGTTTTTTGGTGTTTTTTCTGACTATGGTGTTCCATTGTTTATTTTTGTCTCAATAACCACAGTTTTAAGTTGCCTATTATTTACTAACCCCTTTCTTACTAATAAAACCTAAATTTAATTGAGTGATAGTATACCCAGCTAATTAAAATTGCTGTAATTATTAAATTATAATATTTAATAGTGCCAGTTTTCTTCCTCCAGTTACTTTCTCAAATTTTCTTGATTATGTTTCTTTTTCCACATAGCTTTTAGTATTATTTTTGTCAACTTCAAGATTGAATCAACTTTAGGGACTTAATGTAGAAAGATTTTGCATATTCACAATAATAAGTACTCCTTCTCAAAAATAAATTATGCCCGTTCCCTCCTTA
Organism: Ailuropoda melanoleuca; assembly: GCF_002007445.2. Classification (NCBI taxonomy): domain Eukaryota; kingdom Metazoa; phylum Chordata; class Mammalia; order Carnivora; family Ursidae; genus Ailuropoda; species Ailuropoda melanoleuca. The sequence continues at coordinate 25,726,048 of NC_048235.1, read as the reverse complement.
AGCAAATCTTTTATGACCCTCAGTTTTTTAGAAGTCTTCCTATCAGCCCAGACCATTTCTTAAGTTTATTCTTAGGTATTTTACATTTTTTGTTGCAATAGTGAGCAGATTATTTTCATTTTTAAGAGAGTATAAATTTGTGGAGATAAAAATTAAGGTAATAAAGATATAAACTGATAAATCTCTCTCTTCCCCATTCCTAAGTCACCTAGTATTCCTTTCTCCATAGACAACGTTATCTTTTAAAGATAATTTATGCACATTTAGCCAAATACTCTTATACTTCTATTTTTATTATGGATAATTCTAACATATATGAAAATAGAACCCCATGTACCCATTTTCAAGGTTCAGCAGTTACAAACTGGGTGATTTTAAAGCAGACAACTCAGATATTATATCATTTTTTTTAATGTGTGTGTATGTGTGTGTTAAACCAACTGGTGATTTTAAATCAACTTTATTGAGAATGCAACCTAGGAAAAAGAGATGAAATATATGAATTAGGGATTAAGAAACATGAAGAATAAAAGTAGAAGTTTGAATATAGGTAACTAGAAGTTCTAAGGAAATAGAGCAATGCCACAACAATATTCAAAGATAAAGTTGCAGAGAATTTCACATGTCAAAGATATCAAACCTTAAATACAAGAAATCCATGATATACTTACAGTAGAACGTTATAATGAAAATGCAGAACACCAGAGACAAAGATTTTTTAAAGCTGTCAAAGAAAAAAGATTTGCCAATGAATGAGTGACAGTTAGATTGGAGGCAATTTCTTTTTTTTTTTTTTTTTTTTTTTTAAAATTTTATTTATTTATTCAACAGAGATAGAGACAGCCAGCGAGAGAGGGAACACAAGCAGGGGGAGTGGGAGAGGAAGAAGCAGGCTCATAGCGGAAGAGCCTGATGTGGGGCTCGATCCCATAACTCCGGGATCACGCCCTGAGCTGAAGGCAGATGCTTAACCGCTGTGCCACCCAGGTGCCCCAGGAGGCAATTTCTTAATAGAAGCAGTAGATGGTAGTAAGTAGTGAGATAACATCTTAAGAGTGCTGAAAGAAAATGGCAGGCAGTCTAGAATTTTATACCCAGGAAAATTTAACTTGATATGGCAGGTTTTTAAAAAAAAAAAAAAAGAATTTATCATTCAGTTGTAAAGATTTAAAACATTCCTTTTAAGTTCGGGAGAAAGACCAAGGCACCTGACATTATCATTTATATTTGACATATGTTAGAACTCCCAGCCTGCCCAGTAAGGCAGGCATAAGAAATAAATGGTATAGTAATTGGGAAAAAAGAAATAAACTGAAAATCGCTATTATATGCCCTTCATCATCCAGAGAGGATATGGTTGTTTATGAAGAGAAATTATTAGAATTAATAGGAGCTTAACAAGATTTCTTTGTAGTCAATGTATAGAAACCAGTTTCACTGAAGATCATTTTGCCTAGTAGTTGAGTGCATTCACTCTGATGCCAAGCTGCCTGGCTTTGAATTCCAGATTCAACAAACACTTCCTAGCTATGTGTCTTTGGGCTCATTATTTAACTTACACATTTTTCCATAATTTTAAAATAAGTGTATCTCATAGGGAGACAATGGTTAAATGGATCAATATATATCTAAAGCACTTAGATAAGGGTCTGATTCCTAATAAATGTTACAGATGAATGTTAGTTTTATCATCCTGAATGCCATTTTAAACATTAGCAGTGAATAAATAAAACTTTTTAAAAAGATAACATGTAGTAATTTTTAAATTATGAAGAACTTAGAATAAATTCTTTAAAACATGTTAGAACCTCATGGAAAAAATAAGCTTTTTTGAAGGATAGCTGACATGAATAAGTGGGGAGATAGCCCATGTTTTAGATAGGGAGACTAGTAAAACAATGTCATTTGATCAGTGGTAGGTTCAGTGAATTTTCAATTAAAACCTAAACAAGATTTCTTATTAGACAAACATTTTAAAATATGTATGTAAAAGCAAAGATGCTTCAGAAGAACAAGACTTGTTTTTTCTTTTCTTTTGGTTATGCCCAAACATATATCAATTACTGTGGTATGGTGTTGGTGCAGGAATACAGAAAGACACCAACCAGTAAAACAGATCAGAGACCCTAGAATTCATGCATATGTGGAAAGTTGATTTATGTTAGAGATTATCATGAATACGGAAAGATTTTTCAAATAAATGCTAGCATGATTTGATACTCATATGGGAAAATTGAGCCCTTACTTACCTCAGACCAAAATGAATTTCAGGTGATTTAAAGACTTAAAGGTAAAAGGCAAAACTATAAAACTTTTAGATGAGAATAGAGGGGATTATCTTTAAAACTTGGGGAGAACCATTTCTTAAATTTGATCAGAAGTAAAAACACAAATATAAAGGAAAAAATTCATAATTTCAACTACATTAAATATTTTTGTTCAAAAAATTGAAAAGACAAATTTAGAAAGTGAGGGGAAATTATTTGCAACAAGTATGATTGGTGAAAAGCTAGTAGCTTAACAAGATTTTTTGCAAATACATAGAATAAATAGTCTCATAGACAAGTGAGTAAAAAACTTGAACAGGCATCTCATAGGTTTGAAAACACAAATGACCAATAAATATACTCAGTCTCATCAAAAATCAAACATGCAAACTAACCATAGTGAGATAGCATTTGCAGATATCAGATTGGCAGAAATTAATGTCAGCCAATATCAAATGAGGTGAGGATATGAACAACTGGAACTCTCACACACTGCTGGTAATAGGATAAAAATCCAGTATAATAATAGATTGAGAAATTAAACTACACAAAAATTAAAATTTTGCTATGGGAGGCAAATGCCATAAATGAAATTAAGACAAAAATATTGGAACACTTATTATGACAGACAAAAACTAATTTCTCTGTATATAGAATCCTTACAAATCATTTAAAAACCATCTTACCTATAAGAAGAAAAAATGGAGAAAAAGATGGGAACAAATGATAGAAAAAATAAAATGACTCAACCTCACTAGTAATGAAAGAAATGCAAATTAAAACCACAAGATTCTGTTTTGACTAAAATTAGCTTGATAAAATATTTAAAAATCTTTGAAGAGAATATTCTTATTTCCCTTATATAAGTAAAAATTAATTAAAACAATAATAAAAGCCAAATAAAGATGAATTATTTTAAAACTGAGAAAACACCACCTGAGATCAGAATTATGAAGTCACAAAAGTTAGGGGAAGAGTGTATTAGTTCAGGAACAGATTGGTCAAGAGTATTAAATGTAGAGAGGCTAAGTAAGTTACGAGCCAGAAGTGTACTTATATGAGCGAGATACTGATGTGAAAAATCACTGGTGACTGAAGATTGCTATTGAGGTAGAGTTGGAAATCGAAACAGATTGAGGAGAAAGTGGGAGGTGATCTGGATAAGGACAAATATGACAAAACAAGTATTTTGTTTTTAAAATGATCGGGTTTGAGCTTGTTTAAATGCTTTTGGGCAGGATGCAGAGAACCAAAGTGAGTAGGGATGAAACTCAGAATACAGTGGAGAGATAATAGGAGAAAGAGCCTTGAAATGGAAATCATGAGACCTAGTTTTTATTGTCCCAATTTTTTGATATTTAGTTGTATTGTTTCATCTCTAACAGGTTGGCAAACTTTTTCTGTAAAGGGCTAGAGAGTAAACATTTTAGTCTTTGTAGGCCATTGGGTCTCTGTCACATTTACTCAGCTATGCTTTTCTAATAGTAAAGCAGCTGTAGACGATAGATAGATGAATGGGTGTGGCTCTGTCCCAGTAAAACTTACTATGGACCCTTACATTTGAATTTCATATAATTTTATAAGTGACATGAAGTACTATTCTTGATTTTTTTTCATTTAGCTTGTAGTCCCTGTGAAAAGTAATAGTAGGCTACAATTTGCCGATCCCTGATCCATAAAATGAAAAATAGGACAAAAATATATTTTATCTCTGCATTGTGTAGTCTTAACTGAGGGATTCTTGGCTTAATTTCACTAAGTGTATATGTAGTTTATCATATGTGCGATGTGATTTAACCTTTTGTTTATCAGAAGTAATTCTTAGTCTGAACCATTTAGCACTCTACAAAAGAACTCAGAATTTACTTTTGTGACTAAAGTTCTGAGAATATTGCTTATTCATCACTTATTCATCAGGAACTCTGTCCTGAGATTACTAGAAGAGGAGTGAATGATCTTTGCTGTATCATCATTACAGTATTAGTGTAATATTCTAAAATAGACTTATTTTTTACTTAAGTTTATTTTGGGATGGAAAATGAATAGAAAATCAGTATTCGGCACAAATGTAATTGTAAAAATAAGTTAAGATAGAAGGGTTATTTGCCAGAAAACTCTGAAACTGAGGCATCTTTTGTTGTTAAAGAGAGATCAGCAAGCTTTTAGAGATTTTAAAGTTAATTAATAATAAGCTGACGCATGTAAAAGGCAAAAAATCATAACAGCCTACTGTTAAAGGGTAGCAGAGGTAAGGGAAACCAAGCTATTCTTGTTTTATTCTTTTTTTTTTTAAGATTTTATTTATTTATTTAACAGAGATAGAGACAGCCAGCGAGAGAGGGAACACAAGCAGGGGGAGTGGGAGAGGAAGAAGCAGGCTCCCAGCAGAGGAGCCCGATGTGGGGCTTGATCCCAGGACTCTGGGATCACGCCCCGAGCCGAAGGCAGACGCTTAAGGCGTCCCTCTTGTTTTATTCTTAATTTAAAAGGGAGTGCTTCTGATATTTAGCAATTTGCTATAAATTTTTGGTAGATACTCATCATATTATGAATGTTTCTGTCAATTCCACTTTACTAAACTTTTTTCTAAAAATCATAAGTGAATTTTGAATTTGATCAGATGCTTTTCTGCATCTATTGAGATAATCACTTGATTTTTCTTTTTTAAAAGGGTTATGTAGTAAATGAAAGGTACATATTTCCTATCGCTAAATCTCCCATGTGTTTTTGGGATGAACTCCGCTTGTTTATGAGACATTAATATCATTTTTATTTTTAGAATATCCATTTGTAACTACTAATTTTTTTCTTAATGGTATTAAGATGATGAATCCTTTTAATTTCTTCTTGAATCAGTTTTAATAAGTTTTTCTGAAATGTATTATTTTGTATAATCCTTTTTTTTAAAAGATTTTATTTATTTAAAGAATGAGCACAAGCAGGGGGAAGGACACATGGAGAGAGAGCATTTCAAACAGACTCTTCGCTGAGCATGGAGCCCAATTCAGGGCTGGATCTCACAACCCTGAGATCATGACCTGAGCTGAAATCAAGAGTCAGACGCTTAACTGACTGAGCCACCCAGGCACCCCTTGTATAATACTTAAATGTATTAGCTTAAATCTGCTCATAATATACAAGTCCTATATGAATAGATGTTTTAGTTGTTGGGGAACCTTTCTGCTTTTGGTTTGTTTGTTTGATCTTTTTTCTTTCTTTCATTTGAATATCTATTAAGGACCTAACATATGCTGTGCCCTGTGCATTAACTGTTCTTGAAGTTTTTAGAATTGATTTTCTCTTTCTACTGCTCACCTAGGATAACCCAGGACCTCATAGGACAGCCTCAGCATGAACACTCAGAATTCAGACTTCCTGATTTTATTTTTATAAAAATAAGTGATACATGTAAATACATGGACAGTGGTTATAGGACTATTGTATGTATTCTGCAGTATATAATGGAATATGTTCTGTACATGTATGTAAAAATAGTATAAATATAATGGTTATGGAACTGTGATATATGACTGTAAAGATTTGTATGAATTTGTTATCAGTTTAACATGGCTAATTTGTTTGGCTGAAGTTAAAAGATTATTATTCCTGCTTGAAAAATTGCTGGGTGCAACTTATTTAATGAAGAACATTGAATATCATTGTGCCCTGAATATTCATCTTTCATCACAGTTTTTAACTTAGCTACTTTGCGGGGCACCTAGCTAGCTCACTCAGTAGTGTATGTGACTCTTGATCTCAGGGTTATGAGTTCAAGCCTCATGTTGGGAATAGAGCTTACTTTAAAAAAAATTAAAATAAATACTTTCTAACTTAGCTTAGTATTATCCTAACCACAAAGGAACAAAATCAGTGAATTTCAGAAGTCTACTTTATTAGTAAATTCTATCAGAGGAACATTTTATAAGAAACCATAGAGCTGAAATAGTATTCATCTTTACCGAAAATACAATTTAACTGTAGTTAAAGGCAATATTGAGTATTGTTGAAGTACTTGGCTCTTCAAGTATATTCAACTGATGATAGTATACCTTTGTGTGCAGTAGGTATATATCCTGTTGAATTGAAGAGGTTTTTTTGTAATTTAAGTCATTAAAGAAGTTATTCTTCCCTTCCAACGCAGGGCTCAAACTCACAACCCCAAGATCAAAAGTCGCGTTCTCTCCCAACTGAGCCAGCCAGGCACTCTGGCTCAAGCTAGTGTATCTTAAGGGTATTCTTGTTAGGAGGCAACACTACTAGTGTCTATCAAGGAGGCGGGGTGAGAAAGACTGATTTTCTTCTATTTCTAGAGGTCTCTGTCCATTTTTCCTATTCCGATCCATGTTTGATTGGGATGTTGTAAGATTATCTTTCATAAAGAGTGGAGTGGAGATTGAGGGCAAGATCTTTTGTGAACTTCCTGTAGAATCTTCTCCTTTGTGATCCTTCTGTAGAATTTTGGCAACTCTTAATGTAGATTATGATCTAAGTTTGAACTAAGCAGTTAATAGCTGGAGGCCTGTGAACCATATTATGAAATGGTATGAAAAATCCATGTCTATGTGTATTTCTTTGTGGGTAGGCTCGTAACTCTCCTTCAATACCTGGTTATGAGTTCTACTTGAAAGGTTAAGAATCATTGTGTTGAGTGTGGGGTAGAGGGAAGGCTGGAGAGAGAAAGGAGGAGGGAAGAAAAGAAATCTGTTACTAGTGTGACAATATATGAGGCCTTAATCCATTTATAGAGTGATACTATGAAACAACAGCAAATGGGTGACTGTTCAGGCACTTGCAGGGATAGTCATGCAGTAGTTGGTTTACAACTTTAGTAAGTTTCTTCCAAAGGCAGAGATTCTGATTTAGAGAATATCATTCTATTCATGGAAATGTGTCAGCAAAATACTTTAAAAAATATAGTATTTGGCAAGAATTTTACTAAATGTTAATTAAAATTGTTTGGAAGTTATTAAGCTTTTCAGGAACACAGAATTTTGGTTACCCAATTATAGTCACATAAACTACACAGAAGAGGTCTATTAGAAACTACAAAATAAATATTCAAAAAATTACATAAAAGGTAAAGTTGTTAGTTCATTTTTTATTTTGGATAACTTGGCAAATTGAGATTGGAATCTTGTGAATGTGAACAATAATATATATTCAGTTCCACGTAAGAATTTTTAAACTGTTATACTGCCGTTGCCTCTTCTGTATTTATTGACCTTTTATTTAATACTTTGGGGTTGATTTTAGGCCACCAACAAAATGGAAATGAAAGAGATTGCTAAACATAAGACACTGTGGAAAATGAACTCAACCAGTGACCCTTTATTAGTCGCTGGTGTAGAAGTCAATCCTCTGAAAAAATTCACTATTCCCAAGATCAGGAGGACAGCTGGGAAAGGTAATATTTACTGTCTCCATGGAAGATGGGTTTATTTCATAACTATGATTGCATTTCTCTGATTCTCAGTTTGTTTGTCTTCTGTTTTGACTATATGAAATTAGGTTAAGTCATGCCTTTAATTCCTTAAACACACATGTATCCACACAAAGGTACATGGAACAGACATGTCTCCTAACGTGTCTCCATGTCTCCACTTAAAAATTCTGTATATCATACATAAAACAAATAGTAGAAGACTTTGAAAGGTTTAGAGAAGAAAATGGACCAGCTAAGGACCCTGGGAATCAAGGAATGTCATTGCAGTAAGTTCTCTGGATTTTATTTTTTTGTTTCCTCCATGTCTTAGATTGGATGCCAGCAGTCCAGGAATGCTAGCTGGAATAGACACAGAAAACCCCAAGAAAAGTCTGTTCTCCCTTGCCAAGGACTGGGAAAGGCACATCCTAGAAAAATAAAAACCTAGTTGAGAATAAATACCTTACTCCTACAAAAAACTAGAGGTAAAAATATAACCTGTACACCTTTGTTAGCAAAGACTTAAGTGGAGGACTTAGACTTCCACTTATGCCTTTCCACTTACTTCCCCTTGGCAGTAACAAGTTCCCCTCCCTGCCATCCCCTGCCTCTGCAGTCTCCATGGTTTTCTACCTCTGCCCTGTGGTGATGAGCCACCCCTTCTCACTTGGAGTAGAGCCAATGAAGACCAAGTAAGGAGCCTGGACTTCTGTCACACCTGTCAGTTACAAGGCACCCATCCCTCTCCCACTTTGTCAGTGGAGGCTGAGTCAGGAACAGTGACTTCTCCCCCTTCCTCGTGGTAACAAAACATCCCCCCACAGTGTCACTGGAGACCCTGTGGAGAGCCAGAACTTCAGTCCCACCTGGTAGTAAAGAATTCGTAAGCCCCCCCTTTCCCTACTGGCAGATTCCCCTGTTGGCTCAGTTTCAGTAGAAGCTTGCTAAAACCCAAGATTAAATATGATCCAGAGTCTCTTAACATCCAAAATGACCAAGATATAAGTTTTTTGAAATCATTCATTTACCACCAACCAGGAAAATCTCAACTTAAATGAGAAATAATCCACAAATGCCAACACTCTGATGAAACAGAAGTTGTAATTATCTGGCAAGGCTTTTAAAGCAGCCGTTATAATGATGTTTCATAAGCAATTATGAACACTCCTGAAACAAAAGAAAAATAGAAAATCTCAGCAAAGGAATGGAAAACATAATAAAGAACCAAGTAGAAATTTTAGAACCGAGAAATACAGTAATTGAAATAACTCAGCGGAAGGGTTCCAGAGATGAATTGAGAAGACTTTGGGAAGAGTCAGTGAATTTGAAGATAATAGCAATGGAAATTACTCAGCCTGAACAACACAGAAGAAAAATTGGCAGAGCTTCAGGGACATGTGGAACAATAATAAGAGATTAAACATCTTTGTCCTCAGTGTCCCCAAAGTAAAAGAGTGTGGGAAAGTATTTGAAGTAATATTGGCTAAAAATTTCCCAAATTTGGCAAAGGGTATAAACCTATATAGTCAAAAGGCTGAATAAGCTTTAATAAATAAGATAAACCCAAAAAAAGTCCATGCTACAGCACATCATAATCAAACTTCTGAAAACTAAGGACAGAAAAATCTTGAAAGAAACTAGAGCAACCATATATCTATAAGGGAAAAAAATTTTTTTAAGATTTACTGTTTTTGGAGGGCACGTGGAGGAAGGGGCAGAAGGAGAGGGAGAAAATCCTCAAGCAGACTTCTCACTGAATGTGGAGCCCAATGCAGGGCTCAATCCCAGAACCCCAAGATCATGACCTGAGCTGAACACCAAGAGTCAGCTGCCCAACCAGCTGAGCCACCCAGGCTCTCCTGGGGGGAAAAATGTTTTTAAAGTAAGCTCTACACCCAACAGGGTCTTGAGCTCATGACCCCAAGATCAAGAGTCACATGCTTTACCAATTAAGCCAGCCAGCTGCCCCTATAGGGGAAAAATTTTTTGAATGACTGAAGATTTCTCATTAGAAGCCATGGAGTCCAAAGGAAATGGCACATTTTTCAAGTGTAGAAAGAAAAGAACTGTCAACCCAGAGTTCTGTCCCTGGCAGAAATATCCTTTAGGAGTAAAAGTGAAGTAAACATTGTCAGATGAAGTAAACTAAAAATTTTACATCAGCAGATCCACCTGAAAGAATGGCTAAACAAAGTTCCCTAAACAGAAAACAACAAAAGAAAGAAGCTAGGAACATTAGGAATGAAGAAAGAACAATAGGAAGAGTCAAAATATAGGGAAATTTAGTGGACCGTTCTTCTCTTGAGTTTTTTCTTTTTTTTATTCTTTTTTTTTTTTTTTTAAGATTTCACTTATTTATTTGAGAGGGAAAGAGAGCCCAAGCAGGAGGAGCTGCAGAGGGAGAGGGAGAAGCAGGCTCAATCCTAGGACCCCAGGATCATGACCTGAGCCAAAGGCAGATGTCTAAGCAACTCAGCTACCTAGGCACCTCCTCTTGAGTTTTCTAATTGTATTTGACAGTTGGAGAAAAATTGTAACATTCTCTGATGTGATTCTCAGCGAATATGAGGGAAATAATTATAAAGTGAGATATTACCTTTGGAGGGAACTAGGTGAATAGGTATAGGCTCTTTCTGTGTTATATTTTACAACTACATGTGAGTCTACAGTTAACCTCAGAATTAAAAGTTTTTATAAAAATAGATCAAGATGAATTTTTTAAATGTTCAAGTAACCCATAGGTAGTCAGGAAAATGAAATAGAGAATTGAACAATGAAGGGAAAAATAAACAGATAAATGGCAGGCTTAAGCCCTAACATATCAATTATATTAAGTGTAAATGATCTAAATATACCAATTAAAAAACAGAAGTTGACAGACTATATTAAAAAACATGACTCAAGTATATACTGTTGATAAATTCACTTCAAATATAGTGATACACACTTTTTGAAAATAAACATAAGCAGAAAGATAGGCCATGCAAACAATCGAAATAAAGTGAGAGTAGCTTTATTAATATCTGATAAAGTAGACTTCTGAGGAAAGAAAACTACCAGGAACAAAGAGAGATATTGCATAATGATGAAAGGGTCAGTCTACCAAGAAGACATAGCAAACCTTAATGTGTATGTACCAAACAACAGAGCTTCAATATGCATGAAGCAAAATTGTTAGAACTGAAAGAAGAAATGGACAAATACAGAATTACAGTTGGAGACTTTAGCACACCTCTCTCAACAATTGATAGAACTAAAACTAAAGACCCCAATAAAAAGGAGACTTACAGACCAACATTCTTGATGAACATGGATGCAAAAACTCTCCTCAAGATACTAGCTAATTGAATCCAACTGTACATTAAAAGGATTATTCACCATGATCAAGTGGGATTTATTCCTGGACTGCAGAGGGGGTTCAATAATCCACAAATCAGTTAACGTGATACACCAAATTAATTTAAAAAAGGATAAGAACCATATGATCCTCTCAATAGATGCAGAAAAAGCATTTGATAAAATACAGCATCCTCTCGATAAAAACTGTCAAGAAAGTTGGGATAGAAGGAACATACCTCAACATCATAAAGGACACATGTGAAAGACCCACAGCTAATATCATCCTCAATAGAGAAAAAAATCTGAGAGTTTTTCCACTAGGGTCGGGAACATGACAGGGATGTCCACTCTCACCACTGTTGTTCAACATAGTACTGGAAGTCCTAGCCTCAGCAGTCATCGAGATAAAAAGCTTCTGCAGAGCAAAGGAAACAATCAACAAAACTAAAAGGTAACCTTTGGAATGGAAGAAGATATTTGTAAACGACATACCTGATAAAGGGTTAGTATCCAAAATCTATAGCAACCTTATCAAACTCAACACCCAAAAAAACAAATAATCCAGCTAAGAAATGGGCAGAAGACATGAACAGACATTTTTCCAAAGAAGACATCCAGATGGCTAACAGACACATGAAAAGATGCTCATCATCACTCATCAGGGAAATACAAGTCAAAACCACAATGAGATACCACCTCACACCTGTCAGAATGGCTAAAATGAACACCTCAGGAAGCAACAGATGTTGGCAAGGATGTAGAGAAACCCTCCTACACTGTTGTTGGGAATGTAAACTGGTATAGCCACCCTGGGAAATAGTATGGCAGTTCCTCAAAAAGTTAAAAATAGAACTACTCTGTGACCCAGCACTTGCACTATTAGGTATTCATCCAAAGGATACCAAAATGGTGATTCGAAGGGGCACATGCATTCCAATATTTATAGCAGCATTATCAACAATAGCCAAATTATGGAAAGAGCCCAAATGTCCATAGACTGATGAATGGATAAAGAAGATGTGATGTATACACACACACACACACACACACACACACACACACACACACGATGGAATATTACTCAGCAATCAAAAAGAATGAAATCTTGCCATATGCCACGATGCGGATGGAACTAGACAGAGTGCATTATGCTAAGCAAAATAAGTCAGAGAAAGTCAAATATTATATGATTTCACTTATATGTGGTATTTAATAAATAAGAAATATGAACATAGGGGAAGAAAAGGAAAAATAAAATAAGATATAAACAGGGAGGCAAACCATAAGAGACTCTTAACTACAGAATAAACTGAGGGTTGAGGGTGGGAAGGCCAGTGGGGGAATGGGCTAAATGGGTGATGGGCATTAAGGAGGGCACTTGTTGGGATGAGCATTGGGTGTTTTAAGTAAGTGATAAATCACCAAATTCTACTCCTGAAACCAGTACTACAGTATATGTTAACTGACTTGAATTTAAATTAAAAAAGAAAAAACAATTGATAGAACTATTGAGACAGAAAATCAGCAGTTGTGGTGCCTGGGTGGCTCGGTTGATTGAGTGTCCAATTCTTGATCTCAGCTCAGGTCTTTATCCCAGGGTCGTGAGTTTAAGGCCGATGAGTTTAAGCCCCACATCAAGACAGAAAATCGGCAAAAATATGGAACAACTTAAGCTGTCAAGCAACAGAATCTGATTGACATTTGTACATGACTTCACCCAACAACAGCAGAATAGACATTCTTTTCAAGTGCTGATTTGACACCCATCAAGATAGGCATATGTTGGGCCACGAAACACATTTCAACATATTTCAAAGAATTGGAGTCATACAGAATGTGTTCTTGGACCATGTGCAAAGTAGAAATTAATAGAGAGCAATATGTAAGTCTCCAAATACATGGAAAATAAACAACACCTTTCTAAATACTCATGAGATTTCAAGGGGAATAAAAATATACATCAAATAAAAATGAAAATGTGACCTATCAAATTTGAGGGATACAGCTAAAGCATTGCTAACAAATTTATAGTACTAAATCCTTAAATTAGAAAATAGGAAGGATTTCATATTACCCAGTAATATCACCACTGGGTATTTACCCAAAGAATACAAAAACACTAATTCAAAAGATCTGTGCACCTCTGTGTTTATTGCAGTAGTATTCACCATGGCCAAATTATGGAAGCAGCTCAAGTGTCCATTGGTAGATGAATGGATAAAGAAGATGTGGTATACACGCACATGTGCACACACAATGGAATATTAATCATACATAAAGAATGAAATCTTGCCATTTGCAACAACATAGATGGATCTGGAAAGTATAATGCTAGGCAAAATAAGTCAGAGAAAAACACCATATGATTTCACTCATATGTTGCATTTAAGAAAATGAACTAAAAAAGAGACAAACCAAAACCAGACTCTTCACTATGCAAAACAAGCTTATAATTACCAGAGGTAGGTGGGTAGGGAGATGGGTGAAACAGGTGAAGGGGATTAAGAGCACACTTACCATGATGAACACTAAGTACTGTATAGAATTGTTAAATCACTGTATTGTACATCTGAAACTAATATAACACTGTATGTAAACTATACTGGAATCAAATTTTAAAAATAAGAAGGATTTCATAACCGTAATCTCAGTTTCCACCTTAAGAAAATAGAATATCAAGCCCAAAACAAGCAGAAGAAGGAAAATCAATGAAACAAAAAAGCTGGTTGATTGAAAAGATCAAAAAATTCACAAACCTTTAGCAAGACTGACAGAAGACACAAATGCTGCAAATTACCACTACCAGGAATGAAATGGAATATCATTTCTGACCCATGCCATTGAAAGGTTAAAAAAGGAATACTATGAACTATAAACTTGACAACTTAGATGAAATGGACCAGTTTATCAAAAAGTACAAAGTAACAAAACTTACACAATACTAAATAAATTATTCAAATACCCTTATTTATAACTATTACAGAAATTGAATTCATAATTGAAAACACTGTTGTAAAGAAATCTCTAGGCCCAGATGGCTTTATTGGAGATTTCTTATTTAGAAAGAGTTAATACAAATTCTATAGAACCTCTTCCAGAACATAGAGAATAATTTTATGAGGCCACTATTACCCTGGTTTTAAAACCAGACAAATTTAATACAAAAAAAAAGAACAATACATACCAATATCCATCATGAATATTGATGTAGAAATCTTATACAAAATATAAGCAAACAGAATTCAGTAGTACTGAATATAAAATGAATTTTACACTACTTCCAAAAGAGTTTTATTTCAGGAATGCAAGCCTGGTTTTGTATTTGAAAGTGAATCTATATTTGAAGGATAAAGAACAATTACATGATCGTATTAATTAATGCAAAATAAGTATTCAACTAAATCAGCACTCGACTAAATTCAACACTCAGAGAGACCCAGCCAACTAAGAACAGGGGAATTTCCTCAACTTCATAAAGAATATATAAAAAATACCTGTAGTTAATATCACTTAATGATGAACAACTGAAGCTTTCTCTGTAAGAGAAGACAGCAAGAACATTCTCTTTTACCATTCTTATCAACATAATACTAGAAATTGTAGCCAGTGCAAAAAGTGAATGAATTTAACTTAAAAATAGATTGGAAAAGGAGACATAAAACTTTTTATTTGAAGATCACGTGATGGTCTACATAGGAAATCCCAAGGAATCTAAGAAAAAAAGAAAAAAATTCTCTGATAAGTTCAGCAAGTCACTGGGTGCAGGATCAAAATGGAAAAATCATAGAAGCAACCTAAGTGTCTATGGATGGATAGATGGATGGATAAAGAAGAGGTGTTGTGTGTATGTACACACACACACACACACACACACACACACACACACACTAGAATATTACTCAGCTGCAAAAAAGAATAAAATCTTCCCATTTGTGACAATACGGATGGACCTAGAGGGTATCATACTATGTAAAACAAGTCAGAAAAACACAAATACCATATGATTTCACTTAATATGGATTCTAAAAAACTAAAGCAAGTGAACAAACCAACAAAAAAACAGAAATAGACTCATAAATACAGAGAAGAAACTAGGCGATGCCAGAGGAGAGGGAGGTACAAACTTCCATTCATAAAGTAAATAATTCATGGGCATGAAAAGTACAGCCTAGGGGATAGTCATTAATATCGTAGTAACTTTGTATGGTGATGGGTGGTAACTACACTTACTGTGGTGAGCATTCCATAATGTATATCATTGTTGAATCACTATGTTGTATATCTGAAACTAATATATTGAATGTCAACTATGTTTGAATTAAAAAAGAAAAAATAGAAAAATCAATTGAATTTCTATATATTAGCAAAGAATACATGAAAATCAGAATATTAAACATAATGCCATTTATAATAGCTCAAAACATGAAGTACATATGTATAAATCTAACAAAACGTGTAGTGTTTTTATGCTTTAAACTGCAAATGCTAGGCCACCTGGGTAGCTCACTTGGTTAAACATTAGACTCTTAAGGGGCACCTGGGTGGCTCAGTCAGTTAAGCATCTGCCTTCAGCTCAGGTCGTGCTCCCAGGGTCCAGAGATGGAGCCCTGCATCTGACTCCCTGCTCCGCAGGGAAATTGCTTCTCTCTCTCCCTCTGCCCCTCTCCTTGCCCCGCCCCAGCTTGCTCTCTCTCTCATTTGCACACTCTCTCTCTAATAAATCTTTTTTTAAAAAAAAGCATTGGACCCTAGATTCCTGCTCAGGTCATGATCTCAGAGTCCTGAGATTAGGTGCCACATTGGGCTCCATGCTGAGCATGCTGAGCATATACCCACATTAAAATGCTCATTTGATTTTCTTTCCATTAATTTTTTTTTAATTTTTGCGAAGGTATATTCAGTCGAGGAAAGGTAGTCTCTTTATCAGATATTGCTGGAGCAATTGGACAACATCCATAGGCAAGAAAAGGAACTTCCCCCTACTTCACACAAAAAATAATGCAAAATAAATCCTGGGTGGGGTCCCTGTCTGGCTCAGTTGGTGGAGCATGCAACTCTTGATCTTGGAGTTGTGAGTTCAAGCCCCATGTTGGGTGTAAAGATTACTAAAACAAATAAATAAACTTTAAAAAAGAAAAAAATTGGTAAATTGGCTTCATCACAATTAAAAACTTATTTTCTGAAAGACTGTTAGGTAAGTGAAAAGAAAACTTAGAGAGGAAGAAAATGGGGGTTTTGGGTTTTGAGGGGGTATAGTTTACACACAATGTTACATTATTGTCAAGCATACAACATAGTGATTCAGTGGTGTGCTCACCACTAGTGTAGCTCCTGTTGCCCTACAACACTATTACAATACCATTGACTCTGTTCCCTACTGGGTACCTTTTCTCCCCATGACTTATTCTTTCCATAACTAGAAGCCTGTATCTCCCATTCCCCTTTACCCATTTTGCCCATCCTCCCACCCCACTTCCCTCAGGCAGCCATCAGTTTTTCTATGTATGGGTCTGATTCTGCTTTTTTATTCATTTGTTTTTCATTTTCCACGTATAGGTGGAATCATATGGTATTTGTCTTTCTCACATCATCTTCATCCATTCCTCTATTGCTGGATACTTGGGCTGCTTCCATATCTTGGCTACTGTAAATAATGCTGCAGTAAAGATAGGGGTGCCTGTACCTTTTCACGTTTGTGTTTTTATTTTCTTTGGGTAAAAACTCAGTAGTGGAATTATTGAATCATATGGTATTTGTATTTTTAATTTTTGAAGAACTCCATTTCTGCCAATAGTGCATGAGGGCTCCTTTTTTCTACATCCTTGCCAACACTTATAAATCATGTCTATGAAAAGAGCTCATATCCAGAACATATAAAGTGCTTTCAAAACTAATTAGTAAGCAAAAATGGGGGTGGTGAGACAATCCAAACAGTAAGGAAAAAGACGTGAACAGACATTTCACCAGAGAGGATGTACGGGTGGCAAATGAGCACATAAAAAGATGTTCAGCATCATAGCCATTAAGGAAATGGAAACCACAATGAGACATCACTACACATTTGTTAAAACAGCTAAAATTAAAAGAATAACAATGTCAAATGTTAGCAAAGATATGGAGAAACCAAATTAGTCATATAACCAGTTTAAACTAGATAGCTCAGCCACTCTTTGAAAAACAGTTTGATAGTTTCTTTAAAAACTAAACATGCAACTGCTGTATGACCCAGCAATTCCACTTTGGGGCATTTATCCCAGAGAAATGAAAACGTACATCCACACAAAAGCCTATACACAGATGTTCATAGCAGCTTTATTTGTAATAGCCAAAAATTGGCAACCACCTAGGTTTATAACTAGTGAATGGTTTAACTATGGTACATCCATACCATAGAGTACTTAACTCAGCAATAAAAAGAAACCATGTATTGAAATAACAACTTAGTCGGATCGCAAAGGGATTATCCTGAATAAAAAAAGCCAATGTCCACAGGTCACAACCACAAAATTCTACTTACAAAACATTCTTGAAATCACAAAAGTATAGAGATGGAGAATAGATTAGTAGTTTTCAAGACTTAGAGGCAGAGAAGGGGAATACGGTTAGCAATATGATACTATTTCTAGAACAGCTTAAGGGAGATCTTTGTGGGATGGAACACTTGTGTATCTTGATTATAGTGCTTGCCATGAATCTATATATATGACAAAATTGCACAGAATATACACACACAAGTGCATGTAAAACTGGTAAAATCTTAATTTCTGTGGATTTTATCAATGTCATTTTCTGGTTTTGATATTACAGTTATGTATGTCATTATGTAGATGTGCAAAGATCTAATTTTAAAGTCAAATAACCACTTCCCTTTTCTTTTTCTTTAGTTTACTTGTCACCTTGTTGCACCAATACTAGAGAGTATAGTTTCATACATGATACTCTTAACCAGTGCCAGCTTGATGTAGGCTGTGATCTACAGTCATTGTGGCAGTTTGGGGATACAAAACTGGTTCGCAATGAGAATCTGGAAAAAAAATTTACTTCTAAGAGGTAAGTTACTCGATCTAAAGAAGGTTGAGATTTTGGGTTTTTTTGTTTTTTACTATGAAGTCATATGAACTAGTAATTTCTACCATTTGAGATTTGATAAGTATTACTAGGAAAATAAGTACAGAGATTGTTTATTCATTATTTTGTTGGCTTCTCATAGCCTTGTGTAATAGTGAAGAGCTAAGTGTAAGATTCTGATTAATAAGTTTTACAGGTTTTAATGTAAGTTTTAATGTAGCCAGATTTCAGACACTTGCAATTTTTTAATCTTGATAAATTTTCTCAGAAGCATACATCAGCACATTTATTAAGCACCCATTTTGTAGATCCCTTGTGCCTCCTCCATAATATAAAACAACAGTTAAAGTATTCAGGAAAATAACTTTTTTTCCTTGATTCATCTATTCAGATACTTAGTTGATGTTTTAATTTGGCAGGACTGTATCTGGCTATTTCCAGATATTCCACTAGAGCCACTATTTTTTTTCTTTTAAAAATTTTTTATTTGAGTATAGGTAACACAGAGTGTTAAATTAGTTTCATTTTAATTTTTTTTAAAGTACTGCTTGTACTTTTTGGGAAGGCATAATCCATTTTTTGTTTTCATAAGAAAGAAGAAAAGCATATGCAGAGTTCTCATTGTAAACATTTTGTATTTATAGGTCTAGATCTTATGTGAACACAATTTACCTTTTTCTTTTTCTGATTTTTCCTCCTTCACTAATTGGCATTTAACTTAAAACCTAACTGTAGCTTGATCAAGGACCCACACTTAGAACTCATTTTGGAATGTTTTGTTTTCTTTTTTTGTTTTAGAATTAATTCCTTTTTATTTTTACTTTTTATTTTAATTAATTCATTAATTAATTAATTTATTTTTTCTGTCCTTACAACTCCAATTCCTCTTTACTTAAACATACTTACCCCTGATGTCACTTTGAGAGAATTGGTAGGAATGACAGATTCAGTTGATAGCATATTCCGTCATCCAGAAAACAACAGTTTTGAGCAAAAGTGCAATGGACTAGATATATCCTGCCACCTCCAGATTGAAATAAGAGTTTGATCAAAAATTAATTCCTGGTACTGTTCTTTGATTTCAGTTCTTTTAGGCATTTCAAAATTTTGTCCTTTTTCATAATGCCCCCCTGCCCAACACTTAATTTACAACCTGTTGATGTTAGAGAAATTAGAACAACTACCCAACAATATGCAACATGTTAGAACATTGCAAATAACCAACAGGTGTAGGATTTATTGATTTCTTAGTTATTCGCCCAATTAGACAAACTCATTTGTTTCCCCTATACTTTATACTCATTTTATAGGTCTTACTACCATATATTGGTTTTGTCTGATTTTCCTGCATTGTGAGTTTTATCTTCTTTGTTTTTATGTTCATACTATGAAGCTGGCAACACAGTGGGCACTTAATTGTTAAGTTAAATTTTTATTTCATTTTTTTAAAAAACACTGATGCTATAAAGTGCCTTTAGCCTTAAGGCACAAGTGGAAAAGAAAATAAAAAGAAAAATAAAAAAGAATGGTTAGCAGAAGAAAATAATAGAATGAAAAGAATATATATTAGTAACATTGACTCCCTCTCTCTTTTCTTTCTTCTTTTTTTCAAGATTTTATTTATTTGTTTGTTTATTTGGAGAGAATGGGGTGGGGAGGGGGAGAGGAAGAGAATCTCAACCAGACTCCCCACTGAGCACAGAGCCTGGTGTTGGGGCTCAATCTCATGACCCTGAGATCATGACCTGAGCTGAAACCAAGAGTTGGATGCTCAACTGAGTAAGCCACCCAAGTGCCCCATGGCTTTTCTTTCTATTACTCCCTTTAGAGGAGTTAGTATATCTATGGGCTCAGCAAAAACAAGTATCTCCAAAGGATACCTATTTCCACTTGTTATCTACATTCCATCTACCACTTCTTAAGTCTGAAATCAGTCAAAGCATTAAAAATCTAAACATCTGTGTATTCCATCATTCATTAAACATTTGAGTACCTACTGTGTCAGACACTATATTTGATAACCCTCGAAGAACAGTGAATGTTTTTTCCTGTCTTAAAGAGTTCACATTCTAGTTTAGAAGACATACAAGTAAATATAAAATATAATGTTACAATAAAGATATAGATGCACAGATGAGGGACTGATTATTCTTCTTAAGAATTTTGAGAGACGCTTTGAGGAGTTAAGAAACTTGAACTGGTTTTAATGGGTAAAAGAGAAACTGAATTATTCTTAAGTCCACTGCCTTATTTGTATCAGTTTGACCCTTTTTGTTTTAAGATTACTTTTAAAAATTTCAAGTTTATATGAAACAATATCATTTTAAAGATTGTCAGTACCTGGCTTAATGTTGTGGTTGAATTTTAGTACTTGACACCTCAGTTTATGTTTCACTCCAGATGTAGTCTGAGTTATCTGTGGTTAATTTCATTTATTTTATCAATGACTGGTTTCAAGGGTGGGCAGAAATAAATCAAGTAACAGACTCAAGATGGATTGGCTTGGGGGTCTCTTGGAAAGAGAAGCCAATTGGATGTGAACCAAGGAAACATGTTTAAATTACTGATAGCACACTTGTAAGGTAATAAAAAGACTAGTGTTAGGATGACCCTAAAGCTGAGGACAGCAGGACAAAGAGATGGAAAAAACCTGGATCCTCTGTGACGTCTGGAGCCATGGAATCTATCAACCCTGATAAAGGCTGCCTCATTTCTGAATTTCTTGTTATAAGAAGTCGACTTATTTTTAAACCAAACTGAGCAAGTTTTTGTACTTGAAGTCAGCAGCATTCCAGCTGATAGTGAATTTCATACTGGGAAGGGGTACTGGCAAATAGATTCTACACTATGGATTTAACTTGGGAGTTTGGGCAGTGAGGGTGCCAACTTGAGAAGTTGGTGATAATCCTTTATACCTTGGGCACAACCATTTGCTTCATGAGGCTTTGGTTTTGGGGGAAATTATACAGAAAATTCAGGATGTTAAAGTGCCTTGACCGTGTCCTGCTTAGACCCAAAAGTCCTTTAAAATTCAGATTTGGTAAGAAAGATTCTTTCTCTTCTTATGATCTGGTATTACGGATCAGCTTCATAAGATTAGTTTAACGTAAAAAATTCATCTTTTCCAAAGTTGGTTTGAATTTGGGTTTAAAAAAGTATGCTGTGAAGCACAAGTCTGTTGCCTTCAACTTTACTAATACCTCCTTTTAAGTATTTTCTACCAGGTAAATGGAAAGTACTCAAGTTTATACAATAAAGATATATTTTAAATGGAATTTGGGGGAAGAATGGATAGTTTTGAATTGGAATGCAATAGTTAAAGGCCATTTCAAATTCAGAGCCTTGGAGGATGGGAAGGTTTCAGAGGTTTGTTGCCAGGAGACCGAAAGTCCTAATTGCAACCATTGTCTAAACATGATCTTGCTATGGTTACTAGCCTTCAGAATTTTGAGGGTAGAGAATCCTAACTGCTTCTTTTCGAAAGGATGTACTGTTGCTAAGGGCCAGTTAACACCATTATTGTGTCATTCTTCACTTCTCTGAATTTAATTGTAATCCTATTTTTTTTCCTTTCACCAATGTATTTTTGGGTGTAGATGACTTAATCTTGTAGCTATATATTGCCTGAATGGATGTTACTATATAGATCTATACCCAGACCTGTTAGAAATGAAGGCATATTACTCCCAACATGGATCTGAAGTGAGATGCAGTAACTGGATGACACTTCGGGTGGTTCCCTTTTTTGCAAGGTGGATCGAAAGTATTTTGTGTGAGCATGAGCTTTTTAAAGTATATATGTTGGAAGAAGGACGTGTGTAAAGGGTAATCAAGTTAGTAAACTACAGTCTCTCTAACAATTCTAAATCATCTTACATAATTTAAACTATTCTTTGTCCTGTTCTGTTTTATTGGTTTACTGATATACAAGCCTAGTCTGTATGGCTCATTAGAACACAGCATGAGACTTGCCTGGAACTCCTGAGATGAAGTCAGTGTCTCTATTAAAGACTGCAAGCAAGGAAGCTTATAGATCTAGCTCCTGCTTGGCAGCCTTCTTAAGACTTAGAGGAGCCAGACAAAGATAAAAGCTGTGGACAGCAGTATGGAGAATCAAGGCAAAGAAACTTAAATTCTTAATACTGTTCGGGAACTGAATAAATTCATAATCTGCCTGCAGTAGGCAGCATAGTGCACCCCCAAAGATGCCCACATCCTGATTCTTAGAATCTGTGAATATGTTACTTTACATAACCAAAAAGGACTCTGCAGATCTTGTTGACATCACATATCTGCAGATGGGTGATTGTCTTGGGTTATGTGACTGGGCCCAATACCAGTGAGTGGACTCATGATATGAGCTCTTAGAAATGTAAGAGGACAGAAGAATGGGTCAGAGAGAGGAGACAGAAGAAAAATTTCAGAGGGATTCAGCCTGCTTTTCCTGGCTTTAAAGATGGAGGAAAGGTGTTATGACTCAAGGAATGCGGGTAACTTCTAGAACCTGAGAGCAGCCTACGACTAACAGCTGGAAAGGAAATGGGATGTTAGCTTCCATCTCCAAGTAGTTAAATTTTGCTAACAAGTGAAGAGATCCTCCCTCAGACCCTGAAACAGGAACACAATCCAAATGACACCTTTATTTTAACCCGATGAGACCTATATTGGACTTACGTCCTACTTAACTGTAAGATAATAAACTTGATTTGTTTGGGCACCTGGGTGGCTCAGTTGGTTAAGCGGCCAACTTCTTGGTTTTGGCTCAGGTTGTGATCACAGAGTCCTGAGATTGAGCCCCTTAACAGGCTCCCCCTGAGCCACAGGTGTGCTCCGGGATTCTCCCTCTCTCTCAGCTCCTCCCCCACCTTGCACTCTCTAAGTAAATGGATTCTTTAAAAAAAAAAAAAACTTTATTCATTTTAATCCACTAAGGCTGTGGGAATTTGTTACAGCAGCAATAGAAAACTAATACACTGCCCTATCTCCAGACTTCTTGTGTGAGAATTTTTTTTCCCTCCAGCTTTATTGAAATATGATTAACATATTTTGCCTTAACACCTTGACATATACACCTTAATATATACACCTTAAGCTTACACAGTGTTAGTTTAAGTGTAAGTTTAAGGTATATAATGTGATGATACACATATATATTATGAAATGTTTACTACGATAAGGTTAGTTAACTCATCTTTTACTTGATATAATTAACCATTTTGTTTTGTTGTTATGGTGAGAACATTGAAGCTCTATTTTTTTTTTAAGATTTTATTAAGAGTGCAAGCACAAGCAGGGTGAGGGGAGGCATAGGGAGAAGCAGGCTTCCAGCCGAGCAAGAAGCCTGATGCAGGACTTGACCCTGGGTTCATGACCTGAGCCAAAGGCAGACGCTTAACCAAATGAGCCACCCAAGTCTGTATTCTTATAGCAACTTTCAAGTATATGATACAGAATTATTAACTGCAGTTACCATGCTGTCCCATGATCCTCTGAACTTATTCATCTTATACCTGAAAATTAGTACCCTTGACTAGCATCTCCCCATTTTCCCCACTCTCTAGTCCTGACAACCACCATTCTACTCTGTTTCTATGAATTTGATGTTTTTAGATTCCACATGTAACTGAGATTATATGGTATTTGTCTCTCTCTGACTGACTTAACATAATGACCTCGAGGTCCATTCATTTTGTTGCAGACTGAAGGATTTCCTTCATTTTTATTGCTGAATAATATTCCATGGTGTCTGTGTGTGTTTTCTTTTTCAGTTCATGTGTTGATGGATACTTAGGTTGTTTCCGTGTCTTAGCTATTGCAAGTAATGCTGCAGTGAACATGGTGGGTGCAGATATCTCTTTGAGATAGCAGTTTCATGTCCTTCAGATACATACCCAGAAGCGGGATTACTTAATCATACCTACTTTTAGTGTTTTCAGGAATCTCCATACTGTTTTCCATAGTGGCGCACCAATTTATATTCCAATTAACAATGCACCAGGGTTCCCTTTTACCTACATCCTCACCAGCCCTCTTTACCTTGTCTTTTTGAGAATTGCCATTCTGACCGGTATGAGATGATATCTCATTATGGTTTTGATACGCATTTCCCTGATGATTAGTGATGTTGAGCACCTTGTCATACACTTCTTGGCCATTTGTGCATTTTCTTTGGAAAAATGTCCATTAAAATTCTGTGCCATTTTTAAATCAGATTGTGTTTTTGCTTTTGAATTGTATGTTCCTTACATATTTTGGATATTAACCCCTTATCAGATAATAAGGTTTGTAAATATTTTCTCCCATTCCATAGGTTGACTTTTCCTTTTGTTGATTCTTTTTGCTGTGTGGAAGTATTTTAGTTTGATATAGTCCCACTTGCTTATTTTTGCTTTTATTGCCTTTGCTTTTAGAGTCAGATCCAAAAAATCATTGCCAAGACTAGTGTACAGGAGCTTACTGCCTATGTTTCCTTCTAGGAGATCAATGTTTCAGGTCTTACATTCAAGTCTTTTATCCATTTTGAGTTAATTTTTATGTATGGTGCAAGAAAATGATCTAGTTTCACTCTTTTGCATGTGACTGTCCAATTTTCCCAACACCATTTATTGAAGAGACTGTCCTTTTCCCATTGTATATTCTTGGCTTCTTTGTCATAAGTTGACTGCATATGCCTGGGGTTATTTCTGGGCTCTCTCTTCTTTTCCATTGATCTATGTGTCTGTTTTTATGCTAATACCATGCTGTTTTTATTTTTATAGTTTTAAACTGTAATTTGAAATCAGAGAGCATTGTGCTTCCAGCTTTGTTCTTCTTTCTCAAGATTGCTTTTGCTATTCATGGTCTTTGTGGTTCTATACAAATTTAGGATTATTTATTCCATTTCTATGGAAAATGCCATTGGAATTTCAGTAGGGATTGCATTGAATTGCAGATTGCCTTGGGTTGTATGGACATTTTTTAAATGTTAATTTTTCCAATTTGTGAGCACAGAATATCTTTCTTTATATCTGTGTTTTCTTCGGTTTCATTCATCAATGTCAGTTTTCAGTGTCAGGTCTTTCCCCTGCCTGGTTAAGTTTATTCCTAGGGATTTTATTCTTTTCAATATAGTTGTAAATGGGATTGTTTTCTTTTTTTTTTTTTTTTTTTTTTTTCTTTCTGATAGCTGAGTAATATTCCATTGTATATATGGACCACAGCTTCTTAATCCAGTCATCTGTTGAAGGGCATCTCGGCTCTTTCCATGATTTGGCTATTGTGGACAATGCAGCTATGAACATTGGGGTGCAAATGGGATTGTTTTCTGATTCTCTTTCTGATCTTTTTAGTGTATAGAAATGTAACAATTTTCTGTATATTGATTTTGTATGCTGCAGCTTTACTAAATTCATTTATTCTAGAGTTTTTTGGTGGAGTCTTTAGATTTTCTATATGTAATATCAGAGTCATCTGCAAATAGGGATTGCATTTGTTTCTTCTTTTCCAATTTGGATGCCTTTTATCTTTTTTTCTTGCCTAATTCTTCTAGCTAGGACTTCAATACTATGTTGAATGTTTAGAGCAAGTTTGAATTCTTTGTAGGATAAATCCTATATCTCCATTTCTTTGTGCAAGTTACTGGAGGTTTACTGTATGTCTTTGGTGGAGTCATATTTCCCTGATTCTTCATAATCTTCATAGCTTTGCATTGGTGTCTGTAAATTTGAAGAAGCGGTCATCTCTTCCAGACTTTATACATTGAACTTTGGAAAGTATAGACCTTCACCTGCAGATGGGGGCATGTTAGAGTGTGCTATGGTGCAGGGCACCAAGTGCAGGGCATGTGGTTGCTTCAGGTCTAGGGGAGTGTATGACAGCTTATTGGATCAGGCCTTGGCCTGTACATTATCGACAGTTATATGTTCTTTGGTGAGTGCTGCCAGGCATTCACATAAGCTGCAAGGGCTGTTGGGGTTCTCAGCATCTCCTCCTGGTCCATCTGCTAGTGACCTGAATAAGCAGCGGTAGTGGCCTGAGTCAGTCCTATGCACACACTCAGTTGCAGGTGCCTGTGTTGTGGCAGGGTCCTGTTGCTAACACACATGTAGTGGTGGGTGCCAGGGCACACAGCAAGGGCCAGCCAACAGCATGTGCACTGGCAGCTGTGGGGATCCTGGCTGTTGTTCATTACTGTGTTGGCTGTATCTTGTCCTGGACACATAGCAGTGTGGAGGTTAATGATGGGGATTGGGCCAGAGGGTATACAGGTGTGCAGCTGGAGTGGCTACCTGCAGGTGAACCTAGTGATACAGGCTAGTGATGTAATACAGGGCTTGATCTGGGCCCACGTGTAGTTATAAGAGCCTTGGCTATGGGTGTGGTCCGATGTGGCTGCAGGATTTTGCCATGGTGTGCACACAGCAGTTTAGGCTGGTAACAGGTGTTTAGCCAACAGCATATATGTACACAGCTGGAGGAGCTAGCCCTGAGCACCTGCATGTTGGTGGGTGTCAGCTGCAGGAATCTAAGTTGATGTGTTGCACTTTTGGAACAAGAGAGTCTTTGGCTGGCTTCTGGGATCATGACCTGAGCCAAAGGCAGATGCTTAACCAACTGAGCCATTCAGGCACCCCCAGTTAAGTGGTTCTTGTGGAGTATAGTCAAAATTTCAAGAGATGTGTACTTCAGATTATAATCTTTTCTGAGGATGATTCATAATTTTCTTACTTTTATGATAGGAGTACTCTGTAATCAAATCCTAGCTTGTTTCTTCCAGCTGCTATTTGGATCCCTGACAAATGGAGAATGTCCCTAATAATTTACCATATGTGTCTCTCTATGTATGTATTTAAGAAGTGCATGGTCTTTCATCCATAGACAAGTGAAAACCTGAGCCCTGTAACTTAGTGGACAAGGGTTCATATATATAATTCCAACTCTTGTCACCTCGCTATTTTGGCAAGCTGTTAACTCTCTGAACTTCATATTCCTCATTTTAAAAATGAGTATAACAGAGGCAAGGGGGATAAGGAAAAAATGGTTATAAAAACAACAATAAAATAATAACAATAGCAATCAATTCTTGGAAAATTCGGGAAAAAATTACAAAAATGCTTGTAAAGGGTAAGTTTTAGCATGCTTGAGTATATTAGTAGCCTTCGAGAAATGTTAGCCCTTATTATCACTGGCCTATACAGAATGTAGTCCGTAATTCTGAATGAGTAGTTATCTACTTGAATTCTTTCCTTAGATGATTTTCAGCCTAAGTTGTTATCACAGGATAGTGATGTTTCTGAATGTTATCAGTAATTGCGTTGCTTTCTAACTGTAGTAAGCTGAAATATCTTCTTGAAAAGTCTGTCAATATTCTCATTTAACTACACACGGTTTGTTTTGCTTTAGGTCAGAGATGCGTGAGAGTGGAAGACATGGCAGAGAACTTGAAGAACATTTCTGCTTTTTAGCACTTCCTCAGAATGATGTGGCTGAAATATATCAACATGGGATAAGTACCAGAACATCTACATTGAAGATATTAGGAAATCCTCTTCTTGGAATTTATGTATTTAGACATGTTGATGTTGCTTTGAATTATGCTCATAGTAGAAGCATTACTGTAGAAAGTGTTATAATTTTTAAGGTGGGTAGCATAAAACAATTACTAAATATTATATTCAGTTGCTTTAAACTAATCTGAATATATTTTTTTGGTATGAATTATTAGTGTTTTTAAGTTGCATTATATAAAATGAATACTATATATATTACTTTCATCATCATCATCTGAAATTTTCCGTTTCTGACTTTAGTTGGGTATGCAGCATAAAACAAAGCTCCAAGTAAGCAAATGCAGCCTGTATCATCTCTGTCTTTCCAATTTGTATTTTTTTTTGTCTTAAATGACCCTTCTCTCTTTCTCTTTTTTGTTCAGACCATAATTAATACCAGAGTATTAAGTGTTTTTCTCCAAAACATTGGTTATAATAATTCTGGCTTAAGCTAAAGTTACTAAACTCTTAGTCTTTATTTTAGTTAATAGTATTATACAATGCTTCTTTTTGTTTTAATTGTTTATTAAAGTATAGTTGACATACATTATATGTCAAATTAGTGTCAGGTTACAACATAACAGTGTTTCTTAGGTTTCATAATTCTGCCATGCTTATGTAAGATGTTAACTTTAGGAAAAACTGGATACAAGTATATAGGACCTCTGAACTGGTTTCCCAACTTTTCTGAAAGTCTAAAATTACTCAGAATTGAAAAGAAATAAGTCTTACCAAATCTTAAGCATCAACAAACTGGTTAAGATACACTTTTATGGTTAATTGTAGCTTTGCCAGGACTACTCAAATCACACTAGGTAGACAGAATTCTCAGGTTTGTAACATAGGATGGGTACATGCACATAAAACCAGTGCTTCCTTTGGAATAATTCCTTATGTGTTTAGGTCTCAAGTAATATCAAATTCATAAAGCACAGTTTTTATATTAAAAGTAGTACATACTGACTTTAGAAAATTTGGTGCTTATATTAAGTTCTGATAAGCCCATTAATAACCACAGTTAATTTTTTATATATCTCCAGTCTTGCTTATGTATGCAGATATGTGTGTATAATGGTAATTAAAATATATTCTTTATATACTATATAACTTTTTTCATTGATTATAAGACAGATTTTTCATTGCATTAAATAATTACTCTTCTCTAATAGCTTTTTTCTTTTTTAAGATTTTTTTTTAAAGTAAAATCTTTACCCCCAACATGGGGCTTGAACTTACAATGCCAAAATCAAGAGTCGCATGCTCTAACAGCTGAGCCAGCCAGGCATCCCTCTAATAGCCTTTTGAATAACTAACCACATAGTATTCTACTATATAGCTCTATCATAAATTTGCATAACGAATTTTTTAATTTGAGGATATAAATTATTTGTTATTTTTGTTTTGTACTTTTAATTATTACTTTGATCATCCTTATAGGTATGTTTTTACACACACCTGTGATTATTTGCTAGAATTAATTGGTTAATTCCTACCAAAAAATCAGATTAGGAGCCAAAGCTATGTATACTTTCATAGCTTTTGGATATGTAATGCCCAACTGTCCTGAGAAAGATTATGTTAATTGACATTTCTTTTTTTTTTTTAAGATTTTATTTATTTATTTGAGAGAAAGAGACAGAGATAGGGGCAGAGATAGCCAGAGAGCACAAGCGGGGAGGAGATGGAGGAAACCTCCCCTCCCCTGCAAGCAGGGAGCCTGATGCGGGGCTCAATCACAAGACCCTGGGATCATGACCTGAGCCGAAGGCAGATGCTTAACCGACTGAGCCACACAAGCGCCCCTTAATTGACATATCTATCCACAGTGTGTAAAAATGTCTGTTATCTCATGCCCTCACTCTATATATTATACTTTTTTTTAATCTTTGCCAGTCTTATATGTAATAGTTTCTCGTTGTTCATTTTTTTCATAGTTAACTGCTGAGTTTAAACATTCTGCAGATTTTTTTTAGTGTTTTTTATTATGTTAGTCACCATACAGTACATCCCTGGTTTCTGATGCAAAGTTCAATGATTCATTAGTTGCGTATAACACCTGGTGCACCATGCAATACGTGCCCTCCTTACTACCCATCCCCAGTCTATCCCATTCCCCCACCTGCCTCTCTGCAGATATTTTTTAACAATATTTAGTGAGGGGTGCTTGGCTGGCTCAGCAGGTGGAGCATGTGACTCTTGATCTTAGGGTTTTGAGTTCAAAGCCTACATTGGGCATGGACCCTACTTAAAAATAAAAAATGTTTTAAAAATTAAAAAAAAAAAGTTACCAATTTATATCCTTTGCCAGTTTGTTGGGGATTTTTCTAGTTGATTTCTAAGCATTATGAGTTCATTAAAGTATTTTTTGAATATACTTTGAATTCTATTTTATCCCCTAATGTTTTCTTTTTTAAAAAAATGAACTTTTCATTTTGGAATAAATTTAAATTTACAGAAAAATTACAGAGACAGTATAGAAAGTTCCTTTATACATTTCACTCACTGCCCCCTAATGTTAGCATTTCACATCACTGTGGCACTTCTGTCAAAACTACGAAACTAGCACTGTATATGTCAGTTGTATTCCAGTAAGAAAATAAAAATAATAAAATGAAAAGACTAACGTTAGTACATTACCGTTAACAAAACTACAGATTTTTTTGGATTTTGCCTGTTTTTCTACTATTTTTTCTCTTCTACTACCCAAATGGAGGATACCACATTACATTTAGTATTGTTTTTAATTTTGAATGAATGTATTATTATATAGAAAAATAGCAGTAATAGAATTGCTGACTTTAAGTGTATATTTGTCCTATTAATTGTACTTTGTTCCACCTTATCTTTTATCAGTTAATTATGTTTGTGGTTTTTTTTAAAGATTTTATTTATTGGAGAGAGTGTGCACAAACAGGGTGGGAGGGGCAGAAGGGGCAGAAGGAGATGGACAAGCAGACTCTGTGCTGAGCACAGAGCCAATGTGAGGCTGGATCCCAGGACCCCGGGATCAGGACCTGAGTCAAAGGCAGACGCTTAACTGAATGAGCCACCCAGGCTCCCCTTGTTTTGTTTTCCATACACAGCCACATAAGTGTTCTTTGGTATATCCTGCTCAGTGCCAGTATCTTCACCCTGATCCAAATTAATATATTATATATATGATACATCTTAGTCTTATTTTATTTCATTGTTTTTTATTTTAATTCCAGTATAGTTAACATACAGTGTTATTTTAGTTTCAGGTGTATAATATTCATAAATTCCATATATTATTCAGTGCTCATCAAGATAAATGTACTCATGGGACACCTGGGTGGCTCAGTTGGTTAACATCTGATTCTTGATTTCAGCTCAGGTCTTGATCTGAGTCGTGAGTTCCAGCCCTGCATTTGGGCACCAAACCTCTCCTCCCCCTCCAAAAAAAGATGGGTACTCTTAATCCCCTTCAGCTGTTTCACCCTCTCCCGCCTACCAATAACCATCTGTTTGTTCTCTATAGTTCAGAGTCTGTCTTTTGGTTTGTCTCACTCTTTTTTTTTTCTTAAGTAGACTCTACATCCAGTATGAGGCTTGAACTCAAAACCCTGAGCTCAAGAGTCATAGGTTGTACCAACTGAGCCAGCCAGGCATTCCTCTCTTTCATCTTCCTTTCTACTTTGTTTTGTTTCTTAAATTGCACATATGAAATTCTGTGGTATTTGTCTTTCTTTGACTGGCTTATTTCACTTAGCATTATACTTTCTAGATCCATCCATGTTGTTGTAAATGGCAAGATTTCATTCTTTTTAATGGCTGAATAATATTTAATTGTATATATACACCAAATATTCTTTATTCATCTGTCTTTGGACGCTTGGGCTGCTTCCATAGTTTGGCTGTTGTAAATAGTGTTGCAATAAACAGAGGGGTGTATATATCCCTTTGAATTCGTGTTTTTATATTCTTTGGGTAAATACCCAGTAGTGCAATGGTTGGATTATGGAGTAGTTCTATTTTTAATTTTTTTGAGGAGCCTTCATACTGTCTCCCACAGTGGCTGCTTCAGTTTGCTTTAAGTTCTTTATATATTTTGGATACTAGCCCTTTATTGGATATGTCATTTTCAAACATATTCTCCTAATCAGTAGGTTGTCTTTTAGTATACTCATTTGTTTTTGATGTACAAATAAATGTTTTGGAATATTTTATAATTTTATGTTTCTGGTTTATGGGTTCTTGGCACATATGCTTAGAAAAGAATTCTCACTTTGAGACTAGATAGTGACTTATTTCTTTCTACAGTGTTTGCATTACTTAAATATTTAACTTGTTTGGCATTTATTTTGGTCTCTATATTAAGAAGGGAATTTAATTTTTTCAGTTGTCCCACACCATTTATTGAGTGTTTTTGCTTCACTTATTTCATATGGTACTTTTAACATTATACTGTATTTTTACAGATGGTTGGACTTATCTGGGGCTTTTTATTTTGTTCGTTTTCTCCCTTCTGCCTTTTTTGTGGTAGTACCATCCTTTTAAAAAAAATATTTAGGGGCTCTGGAGTGGCTCAGGTGGCTGAGTGTCCAACTCTTGGTTTTGGCTCAGGTAATGACCTCAGTGTCCTGAGATCAGCCCTGCAGGAGGCTCTGTGTTGGGCGTGGAGTCTGCTTGGGATTCTCTCCCTCTCTCTCTCTGTCCCTCCCCTGCTATAACTTTCTCTCTCTCCCTCTCTCTAAAAATTAAAAAACAAAACAAAAACATTTAATACCTTGGAGTTCAAGTCACCTGCCCTGTTCCATCATTCTCTTATCTCTGACCCAACATTTTTTTTTCTAAAAAAATCTCTTCAATGTTTTGTGAGCTATTCTTGTTTAGTCTTCCAGATAAGTTTTTAGACTAAAATTCATTTCTACAAATAGATTTTCTAAAATTTTAATTACAATTACTATATAGTCTTAGAGTTTATTTTAGAAAGGGAATTGACATGATTATAGGAAGTCATCCTTTTCATCTGGGACATAGATTATCTCTCCATTTGTATTTGTTTCTTTAAAAAAGTTTAGCTTTTATGTTCTAGCATGGGAGTTTAAAATGTTCTGGTGTATTTTTATGGACCTTCTTTTTGCTTTTTTTTTTTTTTAAGGTTCTCTTTGGAAAAGTGAAGAAAATTCAGCCTTCGATGGATAAAAACAAAGTTTCTTTGGATCCTTCTCCTAACTTTGATTGCCATATGTCAAGAAGCGTACCTTCTCTGAAAGATAGCATTGAGTTACAAGCCTACAATTCAGCAGTATGTTAACTTTTTGGATCAGTTGACTACTTGGAAGTAACATGCTTCACACTGTATGATACATGACTTAAAACAACTTCTCAAAATATTAAATGAAAATCTCTTAAGTTAATAGTGAAAGCTACTTTAATATTTGTGATCTAGGAATGTTAGTAAAGAAGTCTCCATAATTGCATTTAACTGTGTTCAGAATGCAACAGATGCTTTCTTTTATTTAGTTGTTCCATAGATTAATTGCTATCTTGCAAATATGCCAATTTTTTTATAATAAGCTATTTTGGAATAATGTTATTGATCGTCTCTATTTTGCCACAGGAGAAAGGCTTATGTGTTCATCATTACATGTGAAACATTAATTTTCTATCACAAATTTGCTAAGACAGTAGACTTTTCATCTTCTGTAGAATATTAAATTATATGTAATAAACATTGAATAGCATCATACATATGATTAAACAAAGATAAATTTTCTAGAAGTATATGTATGCTCCCACATGTAAAATTTATTGAGCTATTATTATTTTCATAATTAACTTTCTTTTCCAGCTAAAACAGTACAGGTGTTCATAGCATATACAAAACATTGAACTTTTAATGGAAAAACACTTCTTTGTTTTTTTTTTATTACTTTTTTTAATAATTTTTTATTGTATTATGTTAGTCACCATACAGTACATCCCTGGTTTTTTATGTAAAGTTCCACGATTCATTAGTTGTGTATAACACCCAGTGCACCATGCAATACGTGCCCTCCTTACTACCCATCACCAGCCTATCCCATTCCCCCACCCCCCTCCCCTTTGTTTAAAACAGATTGTTTCTGCTGCTACCCACACTGATACTCTACCAAGGAAAATATATGTGGTTGGGGGAAAAATTTGTACTTAAAAAAAAAAACTAGGGTTGAAGAATGGGAGAAGGGATGGGTTTATGGAAGCCAGTGAATAAATAACATGTGGTTACATAGCTTTTTGAAATATGAGCTTATTTGATTCTGCTAACACTAATTAGCTTAAAAATGGTCTTTTCTTCTCCTTATTTATCTTTCCAGGTATACTTCTATGAATACAATGTTCTTTCAAAGCCAGTAGATAAACCTAGGCAGTGTCTTCCATATGCAATATTAACAGTAAAATTTATTGGCCAAAAAGTAAATAATGGACACCTTATGACATCTTTGAGATTCCTCTCAACCGGATTTCCTAAGAGGGCTGGTAAGATACATACATTACTCTGCTTTGGTAGCATTTGTGCTGGTCTTAGAACTTCTGAGTATTATTTTCTATTATGAATCTGTTAGCAAAATAGTTGTGCTTTAACCTATTTTTTATTTTATGTAGCTAGAATTATAATGCAGATATTTTTGTGACTCCTTTTGCTCTGTTATGTTTGTGATTCTTCTATGCTGATAAGTATACCTGTAGTTTTTTCATTCTTATATATGTATTCACACACATTATTCCATTTGTTGACTACATACTATTCCTCTGGGGATATTTGGATACTTGCCAGTTTTCTTCATATTGCTGTTTTAAACCTTTATGTCCCTCAGTGCATATGTGCAAAAGTTTTGTATAGAGTATTATATATCTACATCGGAAATGTGCAACTTAACCCAAAGAGGGTATCAACTAGTTTTCAGAAGCAGTTGCACCAGGTTATATAATTACTCTAGATCCTTGCCAACACATAAATTTTTTTTTAAATGTCTGTTTCTGCCAGCTTATTGAGTGTGATCATCACCTCAAAAAAAACTATGTGTACCCTTCATGTCCCTTTCCTCTCAGGCCCTTGCCTCTAAGCAGTCAGTAATCTACTTTCTGTCTCTATGTGTAGCTGAGCCTTGAAGATGGAAGTTAGAGGTGTCATCCCCCTTGTAGTCAAAAAATCCATGTATAACTTTTGACTCCCTGAAAACCTAATTACTAATAACCTTGTGTTGACTGGAAGCCTTACCCAGAACATAGACCATTGATTAACATCTACTTTGTATCTTATATATTCTTACAATATATACTGTAATACAATATTTGTATCTTATGTATTCTTACAATAATACCTACTTTTTATTGGCATTTCTAGGCTATGTGGGTCATCTGTGAGTTTTTTAAAAGTGTGGCAAATCTCCAAAAAATTTTCAATATATTAATTGAAAAAAATCCATGTATGAGTGGACCCACACAGTTCAAACCCATATTGTTCAAGAATCAACTGTATTTGCCTATTCTGGGCATTTCATATAAGGAAAGTCATAAATATGTGAAGTGACGTGACGTTTCATGACAAGTGACTTTCACTTAAAAGCATTTTCAAGGTTCTCACATATTGTAACATATTAATGCTTCATTTTTTTTATGGAATAATATTACATAGGATAGATACACTTTATTCATCAGTTGAAGGGTGTTTGGGTTGTTTTCACCTCTTGGCAATTATGAATAATTCCGCTATGATTGTTCTTGTACAAGTTTTGGTGTTAGACATGTATCTCATTTCTCTTCGGTGATAGCTAGGAGTGGAATTGCTGGGTCATATGATGACACTGTGTTAACCATTTGAGGAACTGCCAAATGGTTCTCCAAAATGGCTGCACCATTTGCATTCACATCAGCAGTATATCAGTGTTGGGATTTTCCACTTCCTATGTTACTATCTGACTTTTTGTTTATAGCCACCCCAGTGGATGTGAAGTAAAGGTTTTCAGAGTCTAAGTTTTATGCTTCTTTTGTTAAATTTACTTCCAAATAGTATATTTTTGGATACTTTTGTAAGTAGAGTTTTCTCAAATCAAATTTCTGTATTCTTCATTTAAGTATATAGAAATATTGTTGATTTTTGTGTGTTGGTCTTAATCCCGTAACCTTACTGAGCTCATTATTAGTTCTAGTTGTTTTTTAGTGATTTCCTTAGGATTTTCTATATACAAGATTAGGTCATCTACAAATAGAGTTAGTTTTACTTCTTCCTTCCCAGTCTGGATGCTTTTTATTTCTTTTTCTTGTCTAATTGCCCTGGCTAGGACCTCCAGTTGAATGTTTAATAGAAGTGGTAAGAGTGGATAGACATACCCTCTTGTTCCTGAACTTAGGGGCAAGCATTCATCCTTCACCAGTATGATGTTAGCTATGGGTTTTTTTGATGTCCTTTATCATGTTGAAGAAGTTCCCTTCTGTTCCTAGTTTGTTAAGTGTTTTTATCATGAGAGGGTATTGGATTTTGTTAGATCCTTTTGCTGCATCATTCAAGATGATCATGTGTTTAGTCTTCACTCTGTTTACTGTGCTGTATCACACTAATTGATTTTCAGATGTTAAGTAAACCTCATTGCTGAGGTAAATCCCATTTAGTCATGGTATGTAATTTCTATTACATGTTGGTGGAATCGTTTTACAACTAATTTTTTTGAAGATTTTTGTGTCTGTGTTTATAACATACATTAATCTGTAGCTTTCTTGTGATGTCTTTGGTTTTGGTATCAGAGTTAATACTGGTTTCATAGAATAAGTTTGAAAAGGTTTCCTCCTTTTTTTTTTTTTTTAAAGATTTTATTTATTTATTTGACAGAGAGAGACAGCCAGCGAGAGAAGGAACACAAGCAGGGGGAGTGGGACAGGGAGAAGCAGGCTTCCAGCAGAGGAGCCTGATGTGGGGCTCAATCCCAGAATGCCGGGATCACGCCCTGAGCCGAAGGCAGACGCTTAACGACTGCGCTACCCAGGCGCCCCAGGGTTTCCTCCTTTTCCATTTTTTTGGAAAGAGTTTGTGAAGAATTAACATTAATATTTCTTTAAACATTTGCTAGACTTCACTATTAAAGCCATTCAGGGAGTACCTGGGTGGCTCAGTTGGTTAAGTGTCTGACTTTGGCTTAGGTCATCTTGGGGAACTGGGATCAAGCCCCTTGTCGTACTCCCTGCCCAGCAATAAATGCTTCTCCCTCTTTCTCTGTCCCTCCCAATGCTCATGCTCTCTCTCAAATAAATAAATAAAATCTTTTAAAAATAATTTTATAAAGCCATTCAGTCCTTTTTTGTGTATGAGTAGTTTTTTTATTAAATAATTCAGTTTCTTCACTTACTATAGCTCTATTCACGTTTTCTGTTTCTTGAATCAGTTTTAGTGGTTTGTGTCTTTGTAGGAATTTGTCCATTTCATCTAACTTATCTAATTTAGTGGTGTAATGTTGTTCATAGTATTTCTTTATAGTAATTTTCTTTTTGTAAAGCCAGTAGTAATATCTTCTCTTTCCATTGTCATTCTACTAATTTCAGTCTTCCTGTTTATTTTCTGATTTCATTAATTTTTTTTCTATTTTTCAGTTCTCTGTTAATATCCACCCTGATCTTTATTTTCTTCTTTGTTTCATAAGATTTAGTTTGCTCTTCTTTTTCTGGTGTCTTAAGGTGGAAGGTTAGGGTATTGATTTGAGATCTTGATTCTTTATAGCTTTTTTACAGCTATAAATTTACCTAAAAGTACTGTTTTAGCTGTTTCCTGTAAGTTTTGGTATGTTGTGTCTCCATTTTCATTCATTTCAAAGTATTTTCCAATTTCCCTTTTGATTTCTTATTTGACCCATTGGTTTTTTATGAAATGTGTTATTTAACTTCTATGTGTATGTGAATTTCCCAAAGTTTTTTCTGTTACTGATTTCTAATTTTATTCCATTGTAGTTGGAGAATTAAATTGTACTGTCTTTATCCTTTTAAATTTATTGAGCCTATCATGTGCTCTGTCCTGAAGAATGTTCTGTGTGCACTTGAGAAGAATGGAAATTTTGTTTTTGTTGGGTAGAGTGTTCTCTAAATGTGTTAGGTCTAGTTGATGTACAGTTTGCTCAATTTTCTGTTTTCTTGATGATCTTCTGCCTTGTCATTCTCTCTACATTATCCCTCAGCCAGAAGGCTTAAAATGGAGACAGTAAAATAAGGATTTGCCTTTACTTCTGCTCCTACCCATCCACAAGCTTACAGCTAATTACTTTAATCAAAGAATGATGTTTAGTAACTACACTTACTGTGGTGATCAGTTTGCAGTGTATTTGGTGTCAAATCACTATGTTGCACACCTGAAACTAATATAATACTGTATGTCAATTAAACCTCATTTGAAAAAAAATTATAAACAGTGATGCCTTTCAGGGTAGTAAATTTTGAGGAATACCTGTACTATGCCCAAAGTCAAGGCCACATGTGTTGACTATCAGCATATTCATCTCCCTCTGGAGTACTGCAGACCTGTGCTATCCAGTACAGTAGCCATTAGTCACATATGGCTATTTAAACTTAAATTAGTTAAAATTAAATTAAAATTTTAATTCCTCATTCACACCCTTGTTTATATACTTGCCCACATTTCAAGTCAGTAACTACATGTGGCTATTGGCTACTGTATTGGATAGCATAGATAAAGAACATTTCCATTATCACAGTAACATGCTAATAACTATTTGGTAGTTTGCTTTATTGATTGTAATTTCATTTTCTTACAGTTTCTTATATTACTTATATAATTAATTTCAGCTGTCTTGGATTATTGTACTAAAAATCCTTGTACATACATTGAGTATTCATGCAAGTAAATCAGAACAATAAATGCATAAAAGTAGATTTACCGGGTACAGATGATTATACATTACATTTTGCTGAAAACTATACATTTACTTTCCAGGAAATCACTACCAGTTTATACTCCCATGAACAGTAGAAGAGTGCTTACATCTGCAGAATATTCATTATCCTTCAGAGTCTTTGCCAATCTAAGCAGTTTTTTAATACGACTCTTATTATTTATTTAGTGGAGTTGGACATCTTTTTGTGTTCATTTTTGTGATTTTCTTGTTAATATATTTGCCCACTTTTCTGTTGCATTGTCTTTTTATTAATCTTTTGAGGATGTCTGTATACTCTTCATGTACTGTAATATATGTGTAATTATGTACTAAGCTTGCTAATTCAGAAAATACTTTTCACCAGTTTGTCTAGTTTTGTTTATCATGAGTTTTGATCTGTTAAGATATTTAATTTACATGTAATTGGCATCATTTTTTTTTAAATTTTTTTTTTATTCAACAGAGATAGAGACAGCCAGGGAGAGAGGGAACACAAGCAGGGGGAGTGGGAGAGGAAGAAGCAGGCTCATAGCGGAGGAGCCCGATGTGGGGCCCGATCCCGTAACGCCGGGATCGCGCCCTGAGCTGAAGGCAGACGCTCAACCGCTGTGCCACCCAGGCGCCCCGATTGGCATCATTTTTAATTTCTGGTTTTCTGATAGCCAGATATTTATCTTAAAAAGTACTTAGTTTCTGGGGCGCCTGGGTGGCACAGAGGTTAAGCGTCTGCCTTCGGCTCAGGGCGTGATCCCGGCGTTAGGGGATCAAGCCCAGGGGATCGAGCCCCACATCAGGCTCCTCCGCTATGAGCCTGCTTCTTCCTCTCCCACTCCCCTGCAGGTGTTCCCTCTCTCGCTGGCTGTCTCTATCTCTGTCAAATAAATTAAAAAAAAAAAAAGTACTTAGTTTCTTTTTTTTTAAGATTTTGTTTATTTATTTTTTGATGTGAAGTTCCATGATTCATTACTTGGGTATAACACCCAGTGCCCCATGCAATACCCTCCTTAATACCCATCACCAGCCTATCCTGATCCCCTACCCACCTCCCCTCTAAAGTCCTCAGTTTGTTTCCCAGAGTCCATAGTCTCTCATGGTTCATTCCCCCTTCTTTTTACCCCCCCCTTCCTTCTTCCCTTTCTTCTCCTACTGATCTTCCTACTTCTTATGTTCCATAAATGAGTGAAACCATATGGTAATTGTCTTTCTCTGCTTGACTTATTTTGCTTAGCATCACCTCCTCCAGTCCCATCCATGTTGCTGCAAATGTTGTGAAATCGTTCTTTTTGATGGCTGAGTAATGTTCCATTGTATAGTTTCTATCTCAGGATTGTAGAACTGTCTCTCCACCTTTTCTTCTAATCATTTTATGGGCTTTTTTCAATGAATTTTTTTTTTATTTTGGTATAAGTTGTATAAGGATCCACCATTTTTTGTCCACTGCACCTCCTGCTCTCAAGAACTACATCTGTATTGTGGTCATTATTTCCACCATAGCTTACTATAATTAAAAAGTATAATTACATGTGGTTATAAAATTTAGAAGTCTTCAACAAAGCTATCTTTCAGTATATTGTGATAATCTTATGGTACATCCCAGTAATATGATTATAGTTTCATATATATCATAAATCCCACCATCAATTTCTCATCATTAATATCTATTTTAATAAAGATATTTTTTGGTAGTACCTATGAAAGCTTTGTGAACATTTTATTGGGTAAATACATATTTTTATAAGTTCCTTTGTTATTACATTTAGTTCTTTATGAAACTGTAGGAATAAGTTCCTATAAATTATAAAAGAAAATTTGTTTTCATTTTCCATATTTTTATTTATATATATTATTTGTAGGAATACATCACTATGGAGCTTTTGCCCCTCAGGATTTTATGGAACCTTTTTGCTCTTTTCTCCCGTTTCCCCACTCCCACTCATTCCCCTTTTCTTTCTGTTTTTGTTGTCTCCTGACAAAGAGAAGGAAGGTAACAGATAAATTAATATTAATTAATATGTAGATTCTGTTATTATGTATCTGAATACAGGAAATTAATATAAAAATACTAGTCTTTGAGCAACATGCTTTTATTCCTTTTAATTTTTCTCTGTATTTGTCAGAATTCAAATTTTTATGGTAAATACTTTTTTTAGTAAGGGGTCTAGGACAGTTTCATGTTGCATCATTTCTGTTTTATTGGTTTATCACTCAACCTCTGCTCTCCTTGCTTTTTCTGATGAGACCTACTTTAATCATAATCATAATGAACTTTCAGTTAAAACCACTTGTGACATAGCTTACTTATATTGAGTTCAATGTAGAAACCCTTTTCCTTCCTATTTTTTCTTATTTTTTTTATTGTTTCCACAGAAAGAACATGTTCTCTGAATAACTGTACAGTGGCCAAAAGAATTGGAAAAGGAAAAGATGCTACTGTCATCTTTGAGCATTTCAGGAAACCTGTAGATCCATTTGTTCAGGAAAACTGTTCTTGCAGCGCCCCAAATTCAGAGATAAATCCTTCCAACACAAATATTTCTAATTCCTATGGAAATGTGCAAAATGGAAACATTTCTATACATGAAACATACAGTGGACAGATGGAGCACAATTTAGCAGAATGTAGAGACACTTCTCAAGTACATATATATGATTCAGGTCTTTCATTTTTTCCCAGTGATACCAGAGAAAGTGTTAATGGGGACCTCACGTTAAATTTGACACAGCTTAAAAATGTTTTAAGTGGTCTTTCTGCTGCTTTTCCCCTTCATAACAATATTGGCTCAAGCACAGTTATTACTTCAAAACTCATTAAAGACCCAAGACTGATGAGGAGAGAAGAAAACGAAGGAAAACATAATGCTACAGGCTTAAATGAGATTTTGCCACTTGAGAAGAGTTTAGATTTTAATTCAGAAATAAACCTATCATCTATGCCAGATAATTCTGCCTCCTCATCTGAAGTTGTGCCTGGTGGTCATTCTATTCTTACTAATTGTTTGGATGCCACTTGCTTCAAAATTTCTTTTGATGATTCACAGTCACAGGCTCACAACTTGGGCTCTAAGAATTGTGATGATACAACTCCCAATAAAATTACCATGGCAGGACAGTGTAAGGGCCGAGATAATTTTTCCTTCCCAATGTGTTTGCCAAATGTAGTTTCAGAAGTTGAGAACCAAAAACACAGTGAGGAAGAAGTCCAGAGATCCCAACAGAGAAGCAACATCCCACTTTTAGTTGAAGAAAAAGGTGAAACACATAGCTCTTATGAATCAGTGAATACTTGTACAAAAGGGTACAGTAGTCACATCTCTCAGGAATCATGGTCCTCTGATTTAGAAACTGTATATCAGACTGGTCAGCAAATGTCTACAATTTTTCCTCTCCAAAGGAAAGAAAGCATACATGGGTGCATTGAAAATATTAGAAAAATGAGAGACTTGACTGGCCCAGAAGATAACTCCAAACATGGAGAAAAGCAAATTTGGTGGAAAGAAATTGATTTTACTGATGAAGCAAAAATCAGTCCAGTAGATAATTACATTTCTTTGTACCAAGAATACAAAGAGAATGAGAGTGTTTATTCTTTTGGGAAAAAATGTGGTCAAATACCAATTACTCAAGAATTAGAAATACCAAAATCTCCCACATCTACCACAAAGGAGAAATATGAGCTAGATCATCTAGCATTGGAATTACAAAGTAATCTTACTCCAGGAATGGAGAGCCTTTCAGAAAAGCATCCTCATCCCTCTCTGGAGTATGAAGATAACATTCATACAAGTTTTGCAATTTCTCAAAAACTAATGGAACTAAAATTGGAAAAACCAAACCAAAACTGTGTTAGCATTATGACTAATGCTTTCCAAGAAGCAAAAGACATTCCCCTGGGCAAAGAACTGCCAATTGATAGAGTTATCTCATCTCATGACATTAAAACAACTCATGACAATTCAGATTGCAGCATAGCTGGAGAACATATGTATGTCCGTAGGAAAAATGAAAATGATCCAGTGTCAGTGGAGAACATGCAGAGAGACTGCAGGGAAACTTTTCAAAACGCTGATAACGGTCAAGGTCCTGCTCTGTTCTGTAGTGCAGAGTTGTACAATGATATATACCTGAGTATTGATTTCAAAGAACAAGGAGAAAATGATAAAGAAAATGAAAATGAGGCTAAAGAGGAAGACATTGTTTTGTCTACAGAAAACAACAGAGTAGATATATATGAAGAGGAGAAGCAGGGTTTTCATACAAACAAAAATTATGTCAATATAGATGAAAGAAGTGAGAATAAAAATTACAATGTAGAAATTCTGAGTTCTGAAGAATTTCGTACATTTAATTTGACTTGGGAAAGATACGTATCAACAGAAACTACATTTTTAGAAAGTGAAGATACTATCACTGCCATGAAACAAAAAGATACTCAAAATACAGGCAGAAGTGTAGAGCATTTGACTTCCACAACATTTCCCAAAATTGCAGCGTCTTCAGTGCATGCAGCCTCAAATGCTGCAGTACAGAGAGCTGATAATATGGTGCCTACGTTAGGCACAAATCATGAAGATCACCAAAGATACCAGATTAAAGAAACTTGTTCTTCCGAGAGTCTAGATTTTGGTTTGTTAGTACAACATAAGGTTTCTGATTGTGAAATGGACATGGATAACAATAAACTACATGACTCATTTCATCAGTCAGTAAGTGACACCTTATTTCTTCAAAATTTTGAATTGGAAAATACGGTTGAAGTGGGTTTGGAACAGTGTGATGATGTTTTTTTAATTCAACAAGATATTCCTACCCATGGGAATGTTCTGAATGAAGAATTTGGGGCCTTATATGAGGCTCTGAAGTCTCGTATTGATTGGGAAGGTCTGTTGGGAAGCAATAATGGGGAGAGGGAAGTTTTGAAAAGCTCCAGAGGAATTGAGAATAATGATCAACATTACTCTGAGGAAAGTAATTGTTTTTATTCCTCTACACAAAATGACAAAGCAGAGCTCTTCAATCCAATTTTGCTTCCAGATTTACAAGTGAAAATTACTAATATATTTATGCCAGGATTCAGTCCCACTTTTGAATCCCCTGCATTGAAAGATAATTTTTGCAAAAACGTAACTAAAGCCACAGAACCAGAACTAGATGAGGAGGGGAAAGCACCAGGATTTGAAATGTATTCCCAGTGTTCTGGTGAAAATTCGCATTATCCGTGTGAAGATGAATTTGGTAATACAAGGCAAGAATCAGGACTAGTGAGTAAATCTGAAATCTTACTTTCTCTTGACGTGAATCATAATACGCAAGGGAATCATGCTTCTGAAAAACAAAACAGTGGACCTTTGCTTACTGAACCCTCTAATGTCACAGCATTAAATAATGAAAGAAGTTGTTCCTTGACAAAATCAAAAACTGATTGTAATGATACTAGAAGTAAAAAGGATACAGAATCAAGAATTAGCAAAAGAAAGTCAAATATACCTTTTAGGAATGACAACACACCACATAAGGATTTAAGACATCATGAAATTTATGGAAAGAAGAGGAAGCTAACCAGTGAAGACTCATCTGAATGTTTTTCTTTATTATCCCAAGGACGAATTAAAACCTTTTCAAAGTCAGAAAAACACATTAGGAGTGTCCTAGATATTCTAAATAGTGAAGCATCTTTATGCAAAAGCAAACGCCTTTCCA
Organism: Ailuropoda melanoleuca; assembly: GCF_002007445.2. Classification (NCBI taxonomy): domain Eukaryota; kingdom Metazoa; phylum Chordata; class Mammalia; order Carnivora; family Ursidae; genus Ailuropoda; species Ailuropoda melanoleuca. The sequence continues at coordinate 25,681,848 of NC_048235.1, read as the reverse complement.
GAAAACTTGACAGAGCCGTTCTTCACTTAAAAAAAGCTCATAGGAGTGTTCACACATCTTTGCAACTTATAGCTAAAGTAGGAGAAAAAAGAAAAGGCCCATTACCAAAATCATATGCAATAATATGCAATAATTTCTGGGAAAGTTGTGACCTTCAAGGTTATAGCTCTGTGTCTGAAAGAAGGTATTATTCCACTAAACATTTTTTGTCAAAAAGAAAATACGACAAGCCAGGAGAGAAAAGAGCTTTGGGATTTGAAGTAGATAAATCATTAACTCGTGTTTCAAAGCACAAGTCTTATAAAGCAAGTAGACAGAGAATCACAGAGTGCCTTTCTAAGAAGAATGTGGCCAGCAGTGTCTCCAGAAGTCACACCACTATTCACGTGAGAGAATTTTGTGATCAAGAGTATCCTGAATCACAGTTAGCCCTGTGCTCTACACCCCAAAGTACAAGTCAGTCAGCTTATCACAAGAGCAGTGTGAAAAGTCTAATAAGATCATCAGAACTTCAGCCATTTTCTGGAAAAACTGGATTTCTGTTTTCCCCATCCTGCTCAGATGAGAAAATAACTGAAAAAGAAAATCAAATTGGCATAAAGTTTTTATCTAACATTAGTAAATATGAAAAGCCTGAGAACCATTCAGCAAATAATAAAATTAAGGATGCAATGAAAGAAAGTAGTTCTGAGACTAATCATATAATAAATAGGAGTAATTTGGTATCTTTAAATTGCATAAAAGAAAACAACATAAGTTTTGGAGAAAAAAATTATGATGCAACCTGTGTAACACACACAAAGGTAAAAACTGACATAGTTATTTCAGTTTTAGAATCAAATGTGAAGCACTTTTTAAATGTTGATATCTATAAACCAGATAACCTTATTTTATCTGGTTATAAAAGAAACCTGGAAGTAAATTTTCCTACAGAAGAATGGACAGCTCCCACTCAGAGCTCCAAACCAGGCATCATTACAGGAGACATCCTTATGGACCCATTAAATCCAATTCTGATAACCCACAAAAAGTATAAGAGTGTTCCTCAATTGTTACCAACCACTCTAGTGACAGATAGTGAAGGAGAATCTTTAAAATCTTATTTGGATAAACAGAGAACTTTTTCTATAGATTCTTTTACAACATCCACCAATAATGTACCACACTGTCAGCCAAGATGCGGTGGAAAGGAAACAGAACAATGCTCTTCAAGCAATTGCTTCCATATTGATGGGGATGAATCAGCTGTTCTTGAGAATTCTGATTTGTGTCTCAAATTAGTAACTGAAGAAAGTAAAAGTTGTAGGAAAAATACAATGAAAAAACTATTTTCCAATGATAGTTCTTTGCTCTTAAAAGATAATAAAAAGGGTTCTTCTTCAAAAAAATATATGGCAAAGAAAGACATTTGGAACAGAAAAAGGTGGAGCGTTAAACAAGCAGAAAAAGCAAAAGATTCACTTCACAAGAAAAGCATGACTGAAGGATCCATTGCTACTGAGTACAAAAATCAAAAGAATGAGATCTTAGAAGAATCCTCGTACTTAAGTGAGAAAAGAATTAAAAATAATGTGATTGCTTCTCATCTAAGCTTTAAAGATATTACTGAGGCAGTCTCTTTGAATAACCCAGTTTCTAATCATCTAAGCAAAAGAGAGAAAGAAGGGGGAGTTAAAGTTAATAATAACTCTCAGTCTGACTCTGCGTTGTATTCAGAAATAGCCTGTAATTCCAAACCAGGCATTATAGGAATGAGTCATAGGCCTGTTTTACATATGCACTCGCAAACCTCTGGAGCCTCTACTCCTCAGAAGAAGCCTACGTCAAACATGAATGGATTAAGAGAAAAACATTACTCAGCTAATCATTCAGCACTTATAGCTAGGCTGGCTCCAATTTTGAGAAGGGCAGATGAAACATCATCTTTGCAGATTCTACAGGAGGAAACTAAGGCTTGTCAAAATATTCTCCCTTTATTTGTTGAAGCTTTTGAAAGAAAACAAGAGTGTTCTCATGAACAAATCCTGATTTCAAGAGAACTATTGGTAGAACAAAACCTGTGGAGTAATTGCAAACACAAATTAAAACCATGTGCCATTGACTCCTTGGTAGAACTCCAAATGATGATGGAAACTATTCAATTCATTGAAAACAAAAAAAGGCTCTTGGGAGGTGAACCAACATTCCGAAGCTTGCTTTGGTATGACGAAACATTGTACGGTGAGCTGCTTGGAAGACCACATGGATTTCAACAACAATCCAATTTCTATCCTGCTTTTCAAGGAAGGTTAAAATATAATGCATTCTGTGAGTTGCAAAACTATCATGATCAGTTAATTGAATTGTTTGAAGAAACCAAAAGGGAAAGCAATTCATACTATGCATTCTTAAAATACAAACGACAGATTAATGAGTGTGAAGCAGTAATGAAGCGTTCTTCTGATTGCTTTGACTTTTCTCTTTCTGTTCCATTTACCTGTGGAGTTAACTTTGGAGATAGTTTAGGAGACCTAGAAATATTAAGAAAAAGTACTTTAAATCTGATTGGTATGTGTGGGGACTCTCCTGAAGTTGATTCCTATCCAGGAAAACAAGACCATTTGTGGATTATCATAGAAATGATCTCCTCAAAAGTTAATTTTATTAAGAACAATGAGGCACTAAGTATTAAAATATCTCTTTATGGTCTGGAGCATATCTTTTTTGATGCTGCAAAAAGTCTTGTTTGGAAAGAGTGGAGACAGTCTTTCAGCAAAAAATACTCAGGAAAGGAGGATAAAGAAAGGCTACTCAAAATGAATCAGTATGCTTTTTCTAAGTTGAAAAAGATACATGATACGTTGTCTAAAGAATTAAGCAGTGAACAAATTTCCAATATTGGGCTTGAGAATACTGAGATTGCTTCCAGAAAGTCAGATGATCTAATAAACAAAGTTACAGTTGACATAGAAAACTGTAGGTTTAACGGTACCTTGCTTTCACACCCAGATATCTGTTGTGTTAGTGAAATATTGGATCAGGCTGAATTTGCAGACTCTAAGAAATTACAGGAACTTATTTTGAGATGTACTGAACACCTAGAAATTTTAAAAAAGTATTTTCAGATGCTGCAAGAAGAGAACATAGATAATATTTTTATCACAGAAGAAAATGTTTTAGACATGGTGAAAAACCACAACCATGGGGCCATAATTTTAAAACCTGCAGCCATTGAAACCTATATTGAAATTGTCATGCTTTCAGAAACAGTTCACTTTCTTAAAAACACAATGGCAAAGAAACTAGACAAACAGAGGTTTCGAGGTATGCTTTGGTTTGATTTGTCGCTTCTTCCTGAGCTGGTTTGCTGCCAAGAAAAAATGGCTTCTTTTTCATTTCTTAAAGATAACTCAACAGATTGCCTTTGGAAGGTCATAGAGACTACTATTTCTGAACTTAAGAAAGATCTGGATATTATTTACAAATACAGTGAAGCAGTTAATTGCTCATATGCTCTTCATTTGCTTTCAAGAGAACTTGAAGAACTTTCAGAAATAAAAAAACTTCTAAAGAAGTCTAAGTATTCTGTTTCTACGTATATTGACTTTGTGCCATATATAGCATCCATAAATTATGGAAGCACTATGACAGAGTTAGAATACAACTACAATCAGTTTTCTACACTGCTCAAAAATATGATGGCTGCCCCTCAGAAAGACTTAGGGAAAATGGCTCATATTATGAAAGTAATGAAAACTATTGAGCAAATGAAGATAATTTGTGCTAAAAATGCCGAATTGACCATTTCCTTTATTCTGTGCCAAATGCTACATAACAGAAAGAAGACTTGCCAACTGAAAAGAAAAGAAAAAATGAATATGCATGTAAAACCTAGGAAGAGTATCAATAAATCTAGTACTTTTCTGAAGGTGCCCTCAATTTCAGAGTGCATAATGGAAAATGTTTCAGATTCCTCTAAAAAACGATCTATCACTCTAGACAAATGTGAAGACACTCAGGAACAAGAGATAAACACTACCGTTTCCAGCTGTAAAAAACAAAAGGTAACAAATGTTTCAAAACAAAACCTATGTAAGTATTACTTTTGAGAACAAGTCTACTCTTCAAGCCAGGTAGTTTGCAGATTGGTAAAAATTGAGAATGCTTTGAATACTGCCTTGTAAAATGAATTTACTAACTAAGGAATTGGATTAGGGGTACCTGGCTGGCTTAGTCAGTGGAGCATGCAACTCTTGATTTCGGGGTCATGAGTTTAAGTCCTACGATGGGTGGAGAGATTTAAAAAGAAAAAGAATTGGATTAAATAATTCCTATTTTCTACAAAATGATACGATTCTATATATGAGAAACACATATGTCTACTTTTAAACTGAAAATTATTTAATTTAGAAGACATTTTTTGGAAGAATATAAATTTATATAACTTCTTAAGGAAAAGTTCAATGTGAATGTAAGTTAGTAATTTATTTAGTAGCTTCTATATAACAAGGCCATACTTAATGTAGTGAATATTAAAAACTGGCTAATGGAGCCTGTGTTCTTGACCATTATCATCCACGTGGAAAAACAGGACAGATATTTTTAAATAGATGATTATGAAGGAGTTACAAGAAGTCCTAATAAACATTTTATTTAACAAATTATAGAAAACATTTATTTCGTACCTGGTGCTGTTCTAATGATTGCACAAATATCAACTCTTGATCTTTCACAAAATCTTATGATGTGTAGGTACTGTTATTATCTTATTTAAAGGTATAAAACAGAGGATAGAAAGGTTAAATAACTTTGCCAGGGTCACAGTTAGTAAATGGGAGAGCCCAGATGTAAAACAGTCAGTCTAGTTCCAGAGCCCATACTAACTTAACAACCTACACTCAGAGGCTTCTCTTAAAATTTTTTGAGAATTTCTCAGTTCAGAAGTAAAGAAAATCCTATGTGCAAAATGAAAAGTAGGAATTTTTTTCTCAGGTTACTGTAATTGTATTTGTTAGTTAAACTACTTCTGGAGACCAGGAAACCAATCACTTATTTCACTGTGTTTATAGGAGAATGGTTACTAAACAACCAGTTTGTAGGCATACTTCCAATAAGAATACAAGTTGTATATACCACATCAAGAGTAAAATGAAGATAATACTTAAAAAGGTATTATAAGTATTGAGAAGAAAAGGAAAAAAAAAAGTTTATATTTTAATTTCAGTGGAGAGCAGAGACCAAAGCTTTGCCTCAAATTGGGAAAAAATGTTATCCGATGAAGATTATAAAATAAAGGGGGGGTATCTAAGTTATGGAAAGTAATATGAGCAAAGACAATGTTTATTGACATTATTTGAGAAAAGAGTTTAAAATTAAGCCTAGAACAAAAATTTAATTTAGTGGACAATACTAGTAAATTAAGGATAGAGAGGAATATTATTTCAGATTATAAAATGTCTTAAATATAGGCCCAAGGAGTTTGAACTTTATTCTACATGTATTGAAGGTAACGTCCTGTGAAATGTGTTTTTTCAGTGATTTAAAGGGTAGAGATTCTGAGTACAGTTAGAAGTAGCAAACCATCCAGGGCTTAGAAGAGGGTGCTGTTTTACAGAATAAGAAAAGAAAGTCCATATTTGACAGATAATTGCTTAAAAATGGGACTTAATGACTGGTTTACTAAAAAGAGCATATAAAAAAAAGAGCAGTCATAAATGGACTCCCAAGATTTGTTATAAGATATGGGGATAGAAATAATGTTGCAAAATGCCTTTTTAGAAGAGTGTCTCCAAACAGTTTTTGTGACATATGGGAAGTCCAGCAGAGTCACTGGTGTTTGAAGAGGGGAGGATTAATGAATGTAGTTTTAGAGCATTTTAGATGATGACACAACAAGCAATTGTATCTGATGTGAAAATGATATTGGTATTTTATACCATTACCAATGTAGGTTTTCTTTGTAACTTTTAAACATAGGTTGACATGAAAGATGTCACAAAAAACAACAGAGAAAAGGCAACATTCAAGCATTCAAGGTAAGAGTTGCCATCAGCCCTATCTGAAGAAAAACTAAACAAAATTAAGCATATATTAACGAACAATACTAACACATTTATTTATATACCTCTATTTGATCATACACGTAACTTAGAGGACAAGAGTAAGGTTAAGAGGAAGAATAAGGTTTCAGATTATACAGTGCTTTAAGGTTTAAGGAATTTGAACTTCGTTCTGTAAGTATTGAAGGTATGACCTGTGAGATGTGTTTTTTCAGTGCTTGAAAGGATAAGGAGATTCTGAGTAGAGGTAGAAGTAGTAGTAAGTCAGAGAAGAGTTACGTGTTATAGGATAAGAAAGTAAAATTCATATTTGACAGATGTCATTTAAAAAATTCATGGGAATTAGTAACTGGTTTGCTAAAAAGGAGATAATATGACAAGTGACTAGATGGAGTTTTTTAAACTTGTGGGTCCTACAGACCAGTCAGATTTCAAAATTGGTTAAAAAGGTAGAAATTGCTAACTTATATTACTGAGTGGGAACTTAGTCATCAACATACATATATTATAAATATACTGCTGTTTCATAAAAGGATGTTTTAACACCATGATATAGGAGGAATATGATTTCAAAATAAAGGCTAGTTCTTTAAACTGAATTATTTTTATGAAAAACTCCGTACATGGTTTATATTTTTTCATTCTGACATGAGGTAGCACCACTGGACATGTTGGCCATCTCCTATTGCATTCGGCTAAGATTTTCAATTTATGAAAGCCTTCATTTTTTCCAATTCTTTTCCATTTTATGAAAGACAGTGGGTAATATAAAATAAAAAAGATGAGCATTCTCATTTCTGTCTTTCTTGGCTCTGCTTCTTGAATATACATTTTATTTACTGCGTTTCTAGAATCCTTTTCTAGACTCTTTGAACAGTTGTGTAGTGGTGCAAAGATGAATAGGCTTTTGAAGGGATAACATAAACCAGTTCTATAATCATCTTAGTTTTGTTAACTAAATATAGGTGGTATTTACTACTCAAAGAATCAGACTTTCCTGCTCACATAGCAGGAGAATGAATCCAAATATAAGGTTAATATTCATGGAAGAATATTCTCTAAGACAGTGCATAAAAGAGTGACCATGTAGGCAGCTGTCAGTCTCTGGGTTGAGACATCACTGAAACATCATTGGAAATGTGATGAAGTCAAAATCGTACTTTCTGCAAAATGTCAAAGTATTGTACGGGATTGGCCGATGATGTTGGCTGTCACTAAAATGGCTTTTAGAGGGACACCTGGGTGGCTCACTTGGTTAGGCATCTGCCTTCGGCTGGGGTCATGATCCCGGGGTCCTGGGATCAAGCCCCGAGTTGGGCTCCCTGCTCAGTGGGCAGCCTGCTTCTCCCTTTGTGTGCTCTCTCTCATCTCTCTCTCAAATAAATAAATAAAATATTTAATTTTAAGCTTAAAGTGCCTTTTAGGGAGGCTGGATGAAGTAAAATACGAGGCTTTTAGTTTCATTAGTTGAAACTAAATATGTACAAAATCCAGGCCAAAGATTTCTCTTCCCTGGAGAGGAGTGATTACTTTTTTCTCCTGAGCATGTTCTTTTCCACTTGTAATTCAAAAAATTTGATGACACACCGAAAAAGATAATCATCCTGGAGACCCTTATTAACTATGTGGCTCTAGACATTTCCATAGTGGATGCTTCTTTCAGCCTGGTTGAGACTCTCTATATTTAGGTAGGAATGTCAAGGATATTAAATTGGCGTGATATTTTGGAAGTCTATGTTTCCTCTTCTCAACCTTGAACAGACAAAATATCTTAGTAGTTCCTGATAACAGAAGGTGATCTTTTGGCAGGGGCAGGGCACAGCTGGTAGTTTTGTCAGTTATATGTAGCCATTTACAAGTAAAGAAGATCATCAAGTTGGAAGTGTATGAATGCAAAACTACAGTAAAAAATTGGATGTAGTTTCCTACTTCTAAAAGCCTCTGTTAGGAAATGTCCAATGCATAAAATAATTACAATATCAACCACACTGCATATATTTCTAAATGTATTGGAAGTACATTTGAAATGTGGAGTGTATCACGTTCAGCAGGAAAAGTATCTCAATTCAAAGCAAGGGAGTAAAACTGGGGAAATAGTTACACACATACTGCTAATAGTAAATCTTAAGAATTCTTCTGAATAAAAACTTCAAATACATGTTTACATTAAGTTTTGGGGACTCCGTATATTTAAAGTTGTTTTTATGTATGTGTTATACTTAATAGGACTACAGGATCTCATCCGGAAAGTGAAATAGGACCAACTTCATCTGATAGTCTGAAAAGAAACCATGTATCTCCGAAAAAGGTTGAGGTGGAAAGATCACTGCCTGGCTCAGTCTTACCTTTAAAGAACTTAAAAGACACTTGCACATCAAAGTCAGAGGGCAAAATAGATTTAACTAATATTTCATCTGATACTTCGGAAGACTTCACTGGACAACAGGGAAGCTTAAATAGCATGAAGAAAAGCAATGTGAATTTCAGTGCTACTGAAACAAAGAGTGATAAGGATTGTTCTTCTTTTGCAATTTGTGAACAAAAAAGTGTAGATGGCATATTTCCAAAAGACTACGAGATGCCTTCACAGAGATTTCTTAATCCTGCGGAGAAATCTTGTCCCTCAGACGTAAAACTAGGAACTGACGCTTCTCCTCTGCCTGATGCATCAGTGCTCTCAAAGCCTATTTTCCGTTTTGTTAGGAACATCCCTGCCAATTTAGAAATGAATGACACTGTCTTTGAGCTTCAAGATAATGAAGTATTAAATTCATCTATTGAAAATTCTACGTGCACCAATTCTTCAGAATCCAAATTTATCCAGAACAAATCTCCTATTCCGCAAATAAATAAAACACAGCCTGCAAAAACTGCGTTAAAAGAAAAATACATGAAGGATACCTTGAGTCCCAGTACTATACCTCTTGGAGCATCTGGGAACATAACCCTTAATGCAAATCAAACAGCAGAAAACTCTTTTTCTGAACAACAGAATAATGAAAATTCCAAAGTCCTAACTGAGAATGCTGCTGCATATTGGAATGAACTTCCACAGTCTGCATGTACCCCAATATATAATTCTTCTGCGCATTCATCTGGAACTTCATATCCTTACTACACTTGGTGTGTCTATCATTACAGCAGCAGCAGCAGCAGTTCCCTTACCCAGACATACCGTGGGATAACCTCGTATGAAGTACAACCACCTCCTTCTGGGATGCTGACTGCAGTTGCAAGTACTGTCCAAAATACACATTCTAATCTTTTATACTCTCAATATTTTGGTTACTTTGCCGGAGAGCCACAAGCAAATGACTTTGTGCCAGTGAATGGATATTTTCCACCTCAAATGCCTGTTTCTTACAATTGTCAGCAGCCAGTTTTTTCACAGTATGCTCCCCATCAGCCATTCCCACAAGCTGTGTACCCTAACCTTCCTGATTCAGGTGGGCTTCCAGAAGTTCCTTGGACTTACGGTGAGTTCTGTTAAGTTTTAGTGCTCACTGTATTGAGTTTTTACTTTTCTCTCTTTATACATTTATGTAAATGAAATTTACAGCAGGTGATCTGTAGCAGTCATTTTTCTGTGCAGACTTGTAGAATTGTTCAATTCTTAGGCAGAGTTGAATTATGTTGTCACATGGGAATCTGGTTGTCAGAGATTGAAACAAAAAGAATTGGTAATATCACTAATATGTCCTTCAATAAAACCCAACTTTGGGAAGTAGTTAAGTAAATTATAGTTGATCCATACCATGAAATACAGTGCAATAATCACAGGGTTTAAATAAGTTTGTTTTGTTTGTTTTAAGATTTTTTAAACTTATTTGACAGGAAGAGAGAGAGCACAAGCAAGGAGAGCAGCAGGGAGAGGGAGAAGCAGGCTCCCCGCTGAACAGGGAGCCCTATATGGGGCTAGATCCCAGGACCCTGAGATCATTACCTGAGCCGACGGTAGATGCTTAACCTTAACCAACTGAGCCACCCAGGCGCCCCTTAAATAAGTTTTTAATGACAGTTTTTAAAACTATGTCATATAAATGTATCTGTGTAAATAAAGAAATGCCTAGAAATACTAAAATGAAATACACCAACATTTTAACTTGTCTGCCTCTGGGTAATAAAATTGGGGGATTATGGAGAGAGTTTTTAATATTTTCTAGATTTCCTACTATGAAAATACATTTTTTGATAAATGGAGAAAAAGAGTAAAAAACCAAGTTGGAAAAAGAAACTTCAATCAGATAAAGCAAACTTTCTCTTTCTCTTGGTATTCTAACATAATATGTGGGTGTAAGTGAGTGGAACAACTTGGTAATTTGCCACTAGAAGTAGAAATTTTCTCTCTTAAGGACAATTCTGTTTGTAAAATATCATAATTAGAACATAGGTTTTTAAAATTAAATTGAAATGTATATTTACCAGTATAAAGCAAAATTTTAAAACAATTATTAATAATCCCACAAAAACTACAATTATCCATTAACAGTCCAATATTCTACCATCAGAGGTAATATGTACTGTAAGTAAAGTCTTTTAAGGTCTTAGAGAAATACAAGAGAATTTCTTTCAAATTAAAAAGTTGTCTCCTGCAACACCTGGCTGGCTCAGTTACAAGGGCATGTGACTCTTGATCTCAGGGTTGTGAGTTCAAGCTCCACATTGGGTGTAGAGGTTACTTTAAATAAACTTTTAAAAATAATAAAATAAAAAAGTTGTTTCCCAACTCTAGATTCTCTTACAAATTAGTAAATAGAAAAAAAAATTGAATTCATTTATTCATTCGTTAATCTGAATTGGATAAGCAGCAGCTTGTTAACATAGTTCTATTTCTAATTAAAAAATCTGATTACAGCACCTCTACATTGGAATTGCCACTGACACCATGACCTATAGGATAAAATTCAAATACTTTAGCTTGAAATGCAAGGTCCTTTACAGTTTATGTAGCCTCATCTCCCACCACTTCCACCTTTGTATTCAAGCCACATTGAACTTCTTACTGTTCTCTCATGTAACAATTCCTCTTGTACTTCCATAGAACTTTTTGTGTGCCTTTCTCACATAATAAGGCATGTGAGTATTATATGGTATTGTAATTATCTGTGTATCTGTCCCTTCCCATCCTGGCCCACCAAATGAGTTTAAACAGGACTGGAAATTTTTCAACAGAAGAAAAACAGTAAAGAAGAGGAAAAGAAATAGGAGTGGAAATGGGGAAGTGTATGACTGTGCTTTTCCTTTGTGATTAATTTGATACACTGCTGCTGCTGTAATAATAAGCACACCAGACATAGGAGATGTGGCAAGCCCATGAATTAAACCACAGATTTTCATTTCTGTAATAGGAAATCTTGACTGTAATTGTTTCATAAAGGTTCTCAGAGTTTGAGCTTTCTCATGTTCTTAATAATTAAGCTGTTGGTGGAGCTTAAAAAGGTATCTCTGGAATCAAATCCAGCTTTGATTCTCAAAAATTTTAATTGTTAACCTACTTGGTTATATTAGTCAAATGAAAATAAAAGGAAAAGAAACAATTACCTATTGCATTATTCAAAAGTAACTCTAAAAATATTAAGAGGCAATAAGCACCTCATTTAGTGTTCATGAGTACAAATAATCTATAGAGATCACCTCTCATGCTTTCAGAAACTACATCCTTCTAAACGGATGAAAATCCCTGTGACCCACTTTTTGATGCTTTGCTCTTGATGCTTATATTCAGTGCCATAAATGGAACTAAGGGAAGGGGCTAAGTGAGCCCTGTGTGTGAGGCACATTATTACATCCTTAATTCCATTTAACTCTCCCAGAATACCTGAGAAAGATGTAGAGGTGTTACTGTTCATTTACAGATAAGGAAAATACTCCTTGGAGAGCTTTACATAACTTTCAATCCCATGGCTATTAAAGGGCAGATGTGCAGTTTGAACTCTCATTTGGTTCTAACTTAACTCAGGTCTCCACTATACTAATTATGTACCGTTAGTCTGCATCATTAACTTATCTCAAATATTTGTGGTTTTTTTCTTTCAGTTCCATGGCAACAACAACCTTTTCAGCCAGGACATTGAAAAAAAAGTCTTCTGTCTACTGAAATAAAGGGGATTTAACCAGTTTTTCCAAGTATTTTTTACTTAATTTTTTTATTTTTACATTTTTAATATATGTAAATGTGGTAGGAAATATAAACCATATAGCCCTTTATAAAATGTTTAAATGCAACAGTGTATCATATAATGCAATTGGAAATCAATTTCTGACACCTAAAATACCAAAATTACTTCCATGCAATATTTTAGTGAATGGTAGTAGGCTATTTTCAATATCCATCAGAAACATTAACAATATTTTGAAATTTATATTTTGAAATGTTTCCATCACAACTGTTAGAGTTATAAAGATTCTTTTGAGATTATCCTAATGGAATAAGGAGAGTAAATGTAACATTTAATATGATTAAAGTTAAGCAATAGTAGTAAAATCTTTTAAGATTTTTCTGTCAGATATTTTTTGATATATTTTATGGTAGCATTGTGCCATTTGACTTAGATTAAAGGAGAATTTTTTTTTAAGTCGGATTGGTCAATTTGACCGATAATTTTATAATTCTTGATATTTCCTATAATTTACAATTCTGTGTCTAATGTGACAAATTCCTTTAATTTCAGTATTTTCTAATTTTTACTTGCAAAATATGTTTTTTTTTTAAGATTTTATTTATTTATTCGACAGAGATAGAGACAGGCAGCGAGAGAGGGAACACAAGCAGGGGGAGTGGGAGAGGAAGAAGCAGGCTCATAGCGGAGGAGCCTGATGTGGGGCTCGATCCCATAACGCTGGGATCACGCCCTGAGCCGAAGGCAGATGCTTAACCGCTGTGCCACCCAGGCGCCCCTGCAAAATATGTTTTAATAAGGAATTTGGTTTGTACATTTTCAGTCTTTTTCCTTGAGTAGAAATTTTTAAAGTTTTTATGTTTGAAGTAGTTTTATATCATTGTATTGAAATTAAAGTACATTTAACACCTTTTCCCAGGAGCCTCTTCCACAAGATTATTTCTTTTGTATTATATTGCACAATTCACACATTTTTAAAAAGTGATTTTCTAGCAAATAATAAGGAATAATTTCTTTAGCTTATTCCATTAGTTTAGTCATATTTTAGTAGTTTAAATAATGCAGCACAAATAGAAGTTTTTTAATGCTGTGGTCATAGATTTTTTTTTTCCTTTCCCAACATTCTACAAAAGCAAGAAATGTCTCAGAAATAATCATCATAGAATAACAGGGGTTATAGTGTGTAACTGTGGTCTTCACCACCCTCTCCGCCCACCAACACCCATTCCTGTTTTCTGTAAAATTTCAGCTGGAAAGATCCCATACAACTGGATGGACCTTTCTCAAGTGCTAATGGGCCCAAAAATGTGACAAGAAGTTTGCATTGGCTCAGTCTAAACAGATAGCAGAGCCTTAGTGTTGTCTCAAACTTTCTATGTTAGCAGACTTTTTGTGTTATCTAGTACCAGCCTCCAAAAAGAGTATAATTCAGCCAAATTCACTGTAGAATAACTAATTTTTCAATTTAGAAAAACACTAAGAACCTCCAGGATAAGCCTCTTTACTCACAACCAAATAAGATGGAATTCAGAGTACTTAAGGTTCTTCTCTAACAAACAGATCTTTAAAAGAGGAAAGTCAAGCAAAGAACTACAACTGAAAGAACTAAGGAATTTGAAAACTATAGAATTTAAGCAATATCAAAATAACATGGGTGGGGGAGGAGGGTGGGATGGGGAGGTTGTCCATATAGTTGTTTTATTTGAAAATAGTCTGTAAAATCTGAACTCCTGAACAGATATTAAAGCAGTAATACTGTTACTCAAAAAATGACTATCTCAGTCATTTGGTTTCTGCTTAATTATGGAAAGATGTTACAAATTTATTACTAAAAATGCCTCTATTAGGTAAACCAGAAGTTAAATGTTAAAAGGATGCTTTCTTTAAACAACATTCAGATTCTTTTAATACTGTCTTGTGATACTTTATTTCATGAGTTTTGATTTCTTCCAAAACAATGAAAAACACCTTATCTAAATATTCAGTTATATTTTAAAAATCTACACTTTGAAACAGAACATGAGAAACTAGGGCATTTTCTTCCCACTTCCCCAAATATGTGTTTTGGTTCTAAAAGTAAAAATAGAGCAAATTAAAATTTGGGCAAACGTTATTTAAAAAAAAAAAACCTGGTTATTTCTAAATATTATTGTTTTGGAATTAAAGAGAGTTACCTGAATAAACTGAATTCCTTCTAGTTTCAGTGTTGTTTTTTTTTCCTTTTGTGTTTCTTGACTAATGAGCAAATATATGGTTGGTCCTTGGTTTACACATACCCATTACGTGAAAAACAGCCCTCAAAGAACTGACTTAATTAGATGACTAAATAAACTGCTGGAGCCCTCCTTCTACTGCAACTTGGTTTTGCCTTCACCTCCTTCCTTCCTTCCTTTCCCCTCATTTTACAAACTTCTTACTCCCTGGAGTTCCGTAATACAAGCCAGAGTCCCAGCCTTCATGGGGTTCTCACGCCATTCAAGAGCATAAGTAATATACATGTAAGTAATTCCTTTCATATCATGAGAAGTAATACGGAAAAACAAAGTAAAGTAATGGAATAGAGAATGACTGGATGATACGTGAACTGAGATCAGGGAGGTGATCAAACTACTATATATATATATACATATATATATATTTTTTTTTTTTTAAGATTTACGATTCATTTATCAAAGAGAAAGCAGGAGAGCACAAGCAGGGAGAGGGAGAAGCAGGCTCCCCACCAAACAAGGAGCCCGATGTGGGGCTGAATCCCAGGACCCCCAGATCATGACCTGAGCCGAAAAGCAGTCGCCTAACCAACTGAGCCACCCAGGTGCCCCTAACTTCTATATTCTTATGTTATCACTCTGCCTTCCATTAATATATATATTATAGAAGTGCCTCTAAAACTTGAGTTCTGAATCTAGCCAAATATAAGGCTATACCCCCCATTTTTGCAATGAGAAGATTCCCAAAACAGTTTTTTAGTGGACTTAAATATATAAACTTTTAGAGATACAGATGTATGTTTAAGTATCAAGTGTAGTTATATAAAAATATTTTTAAAAATTTTAGGGGACGCCTGGGTGGCTCGGTTGGTTGGGTTGTTTTTGTTTGTTTGAAGATTTTATTCATTTGACAGACAGTGAGAGGGGGAACACAAGGGGAGTGGGAGAGGAAGAAGCAGGTTCCCAGCAGAGGAGCCCGATGTGGGGCTCGATCCCAGGACCCTGGGATCACGCCCTGAGCTGAAGGCAAACACTTAACGACTGAGCCACCCAGGCGCCCCTGGCTCAGTTGGTTGGGCGTCTGCCTTCAGCTCAGGTCATGATCGCAGGGTTCCTGGATCGGGCCCCACGTTGGGCTCCCTGCTCAGCAGGAAGTCTGCTTCTCCCCCTCCCTCTGCCTCTCCCCCTGGCTCATGTTCACTTGCTCTTTCAAATAAATAAATAAAATATTTTTAAAAAAATAAAATTCTTTTTTTAATTGGGGTGTCTGGGTGGCTCAGTTGGTTAAGCGTCAGACTCTTTGTTTCAGCTCAGGTCATAATCTCTGGGTCATGAGATCGAGCCCCACATTGGGCTCTGCTCTCAGTGTGGAGTCTTGTTGGGATTCTTCCCTCTCCCTCTGTTCTCCGCCCCCTCCCCCACTCATATGCTCTCTCTAAATAAATTTTTTTTTTTAAGATTTGAGCACGAGAGAGAGCATGAGCAGGGGGGAAGGGGCAGAGGTAGAGGGACAAGCAGACTGAGCAGGGAGCCTGGCACATCCATCTCAAGACCCTGGGATCATGACTTGAGCTAAAGGTAGATGCTTAACCAACTGAGCCACCCAGCCCCCCTAAATAAATAAAACTTTAAAAAAATTTTTTTAACTCAACTTTGTAGAACAATTGTATCCTGTCATGTGTCTTTGACATCAATGTCTTTGTCATCATTAGAGCCTTTCTGAACTCAATGAGAGAAATTCCCAAGGCATATCATCCTTTTAAGTTGTTTAAGGTATATGCTTTTTAAATCTGTGTGTATATCCAAAATTGCTTTTCACTGAGGTCATTTTAGGCTAATTTCTTCCCCAAAAACATTGGCTTTTTAAGTAATGACTTAAGTTTTGAAAATACAGTAAGGCTCCGTACTTTTTTCGATGGGTGTAATGTTAGGGGGAAAAAACATGTTCAAGAATAAGTGGTATTTAAAAACTATTAAATTTTTTTTTTACAGGCATAGTTTGATTTCAGTTTGTACAATTGATAGTGCTTAACTACCATGATAAACTTCCAGTTGTCCATACAGTTTGAAGAATAAATTGTGGAGGAAGAAGAATTATTTTCGTAAGACAAACACTTTTTAAATTCTGATGAGTGCACTTGTAAGAGCAGTGACTACTGATTCCTGGTTAAGTAATGAAAAGAAACTGAGCAAGAGGTTGCTTAGTAAAGCACTATGAAAGTAAGATTAAAAGAACTCAGATTAAGACAGGAAGATTTTGTAAGACCAAAATCCTCATTTCTTGAGGTGTAAGCTCTGCTACCTGCTTTATTGCTTCCTTCTTACTTCTGAATCTTATAACCATTAAAGAATCCCTCTGGTGTTTATAAATAAGAAGCCTCCTTTGAAATAATCTGTGGAACCCTTAATCTCATAATACACTGCATACTAATTTGTCACAGGAACCTGCATATATCTTGGGATTTGTAACTCCTTTCATTTTTAAAATCTATTTCCCTTTATTAGGTAAGAATAACTTAGATTCATGACAGATTCATTTTTTTAAAATATGAACATCTTTGTTTTGAGAAAGCCAGTCAATTGAGCTTATTAGGTTAAAGATTGCACTTACATTCAGCCAGCAATTATTGAACATCTGACTTGTGCTACAAGTATGCTATTCTATTTGCGTGTGCATCAACTAATCTTACTATCAGCCCCATAAAGGGAAGCATTATTTGCGTATTTTGTAATGCATTCATTCAGAAGGCTGTACAAGATATTTTATTCCTCAACTCATCTTTGTGAACATCAGTTAATAGTTTCCAGTAGTGTTGGTCTGAAAAGAATACAAGATCTGTCTTAAGTTTCTCTTCTTTGATATGTCACTTACTTTTTTAATTCCAGACATCAATTTATGGACCTAATACATAATCTTTTCTTTTAAAATTTGAATTACCGAATATGCAAAAAACAATCCAGTAATTTGAGATTTTTGCATATTTGATTAAAAGATAATTGCTCTGTGCATACAAATAATTCCAGTCCTTTAGCTAGGATTATTTTAGTTGTATTAAGAAGTGAATGTGTTTTTCACATTGGGAGTTCTGCTAAATCAAGTAACTAATGACTCCTAATCCACGGAATCCCAACCAATGTGTTTTGAAACCATGTCTGAACATTAATGAAAATACTACACTACTGAACTGTAAACTTGAAAAATAGGGTGGTAAATTTTGTTACATATATTAAACAATTTAAAAAATAAGAGAAGAATCCTACCAGGAATACTTTAACCAGGGATATGTTCTGTGGGATGTGTTAGTAGTTCCTTTCACTAAACCAAGGGGTCGGCCAAGGGGTAATGCCAAGTTACTATGCCACACTGAGACTTTGTCAAGGATATAAAGTCTACCGTTTCTCTTTATCAACTTAAATCATTCCATGGGAGATGGGGTGTATTGTGTATCCTTTTACTTCTCCATAATGCATACACCCACACACATAATGTCAGTGGAATGCTTTAGGTTATAATCACGTGTCTCCTCTAGCTAAAGACCTCTCAACTTTTCAACGTGTATAACTGAAAAAAGATTGTTCAAGACTCAGCTTAGGGTTGCCTTACTCTTACAAGTATTCCTAAATTTCAGTAGGATGAATTATATAGTCTTCTTTTAAGACCTAGTAACACCAAGCAGAAGCATCTCTGTCATTGTTTACCTCACTTTGTTTTAATGGCTGGTTTCTTGCATGTGTCTCCCACTTAACAAAGACTGTAAGCTGCTTTCAAGCCAGAAATTATCTCATTGATTCTTCAATTCCAAATGTCCGCTGCTGGGCTAAGCAATAGGAGATGCTTCATATACATTTGCTGTGTAACTTGGAGTATATTTATACTGAGTGGAATGGATTCTCATTTTGTCTTTTTGAAAATAAACTATTGTCATTCCCACCCTCAAATCTTTTTTGGATTCTTTTTTTTTTACTCTGACATCTAAAAGGAACACTCAGGTTAAAATATTCACTAACAATTTATTTTTACTTTGCCATTTGATGGATGCTCGCTTACAGAAGGTTATAGGAGAAGCTTTTTCATTATTGTAGGTTCCTAGATCAAGAACCCAAAAACCAGGGTGAGAAAATTAGTTTTTAGTCTGTCCCAATATTTTGCCCTGAAAAATTAGTGGAAGACCACAAAACTAACATAGCTGGCCCAGCAGGCTGTATGTGTGCATTTTCAATATGACATATTTGAAACATTACTTTGTTTTATTTTGTATAATTGATCTGTGAGAAAGTTTGGAGAGGGAGGGTATAGGCCCAGGAAATTATCACACAAGTAAATGGTCTTGGGATAATGAGGGCAGGAAGCTAGAGAGCCTGCCTCTCATAAGGGATATGGAGCAGAATAAACTTCAGCATAACATTTGAAGAGAAAAAGTGGGGCCAGAGTCATTTTGAAGAAAGCGCCACCCATCTCCAGAACTCCTACATTTTGCAAAGCTGAAACTCTTAAACCCTTTAAACAACTCCCCTTTTCCTCTCTCCAGTCCCTGGCAACCACCGTTCTACTTTGTCTCTGATTTTGACTCCTCTAGATACCTCAGAAATGGAGTCCTACAATATTTGTCTTTTTTTGACTGAATTACTTCACTTAGCATAATGGCCTCAAGGTCCATCCATGTTGTAGCGTGTGTCACAATTTCTTTCCTTTTTAAGGCTGAACAGTATTCCACTGTACGTGTATACCTCATTTTGTTTATCCATTCCTCCCTTGAACATTCGTGTTGCTTCCACTTTTTGGCGATTATGAATAATACTGCTATGGATATTGGTGCACAAACATCTCTTCAAGCCTGCTTTTCATTATTTTGGATGTATACCCAGACGTGTTACTGCTCAATCACATTGTGATTCTATTTTTACTTTTTCAAGGATCTACCATAATGTTTTCCATAGTGGCTCCACTATTTTACATTCCCACCAACAGTGCAGGAGGATTTCAATTTTACCACCTCTTCACCAACATTTGTTATTCCTGTATTTTTTCAAGATTTTTTTTAAGAGAGAGGGAGGGTGAGCATGGGGGAGGGGGGCAGAGGGAGAGAATCCCAAGCAGACTCCCTGCTGAGCCCAGAGCCCAATGGGGCTCCATCTCACACGACCCTCAGATCACGACCTGAGCCAAAATCAAGAGTCTGATGCTTAACGGACTGAGCCACCCAGGTGCCCCACTGTTTTTTGTTTTTGTTTTTTCATAGTAGTCATCCTAATGCATATGAGATGATATATCGTTGAATTTTGATTTTCATTTCCCCAATGCTGCTATTTGGCTTTTAATACCCAAAATTCACATTTAGATATTTTTTTCAGCCTGTTTAATATTGGAAAAAATATGTCTCCCCAAATTCGATGTAATGTTTAACAACATGATATATAGAAAAGTCTTGTGACATTCCGAATGCATAGATAGACCACACAGAATCACATTTTTAGAAGTTCCCCAGGTGTCAAAAATACCTATCTCGAAATCATAGCTAATACTCGATGTGAACCTTTCTCAGCTATTGCCTTTTTGTCCCAAAGGCTTTTTCCCACATTTACCTTTCATGTGTAGCCCTTCGTTTGCCTGGTACATGTTATGAGTATCATCCCAGATGAGAGCACGTTGAAGAAAATTGCAGACAGACAAGAAGATAACTATTATATACAAAGCTACTGTTTATTAAAGCCACATTGTTTGGTCATCAGAAGTCTATGTTTAAGCATTTTACACTCAAACATGATAGTCTGTTATTTGTACATGGATAATTTATCATGTTTTTGTTAAATTTTAAGAAATTGGAAATTTGAGGTTGGCATGTGCATTATAATTTTTCCCATTTAAACATTGGGAAATGGGGTCCTATTGATGCAGAATGACCTTATCTTCAGGTAAGGGTTACTGATTTTATCTCTATTTGGATCTGAAGAACAACAACAAAAAGTTTTTTTTTTTTAAAGATTTTATTTATTTATTTGACAGAGAGAGACAGCCAGTGAGAGAGGGAACACAAGCAGGGGGAGTGGGAGAGGAAGAAGCAGGCTCATAGCGAGAGAGCCTGATGTGGGGCTCGATCCCATAACACCGGGATCACGCCCTGAGCCAAAGGCAGACGCTTAACCACTGTGCCACCCAGGCGCCCCCAAAAAGTTTTTTAAACAGTCACAAACTTAGAGAAAACTTGGAAAAACTTTTACTCTTGAACCAGTGAAGGGTAAGTTCGTGAGTTGATACCGCACCACTAATGAATACTTCGGGGCATGTCTCCTACAAAGAAGGAAATTCTCCTACATAATAGTCCAATCAACAAAATCAGGAAATTCACACCAATACCTTATTACCATCTAATCCTTAGACCCCATGTAATCTTCACCATTTGTTCCCAGGAGTGGGTCTTAGAGCAAAAGGATCCAGGTTAGAACCACATGTTGTATTTCATGGCCAGCTCTCTTTAGTCTAGAATGTCTCATCGGTCTTTCCTTGATTTTTATACCTTGACACAGTTGAAACATAAATTAATTTATACAATGTCCCTCAGTTTGAGTTTGTGTGGTGTTTCCTCATGATTACATCTCCATCTGGACCCCTGCTTTTCATAGTGAACAAACCTATACTAAGAGTTAATAAACTATAATGTAGACCTAAGAGTAGGAAATGATTTAAGACCAAAAAATCACAAAAAGGAAAATAAAATGGATTTGACAACAACAACCGTTTCTATTCAAAGAACTTCACAGATTGATGGCAGACTGAGAAAAGTTACTTGACACAAAACTAGGGATTAACATATAGAACATACTCCTGGAAATCAAACAAAACAGGAACATTGAGCCTCCTGTGATTTGAATAAGGCAAATCCCAGAAGAGGATGCCCAAATGGCCAACAAACGTATAATGAGATGTTCAAACTAACTAGTAGAGGAAAAATGCAAATTTCTCAAATCAGAATTTCAAAAAAAAAAAATCAGGAAGGTAGGTAATATTAGGGAAATAGATAAACTACAGTGGATTCATACTGTGGAATACTATACATTAGAAGTTAGAAGCTAAATACTTAATACAATAGCGGTCACCATTTAGTGAAGTTGGAAACATGTGTAGCACAATACAAATATATGTACATGCATATGAGACATAATACTATATAGTTTACACGGATAATTTAAGAATATATGTCAAATACATTAAAGGATACTTTTCAAGGGAGAGAAATGAGATTCTGTATCCAGGATGAAAGAGGAAAGCAAGGATTTTGCACAGACTTGTTGACAATATGCCATAAAATGAGAGGATTAAGTATACCTGTGCATCTGAGAACCAAAAGGAAGTGGGGAGTTAATTTCCATAGCAAACTATGAAAGGATATAAGTTATAGCCATGAATTTAAAAGATTATGTAACTATGACAACTTTAACTATTTTTCAAAGTGTTAAGATGAAAATAAGCTAAATATAGTTGTAACCAAGACTGTAGGTGTCATAAGTTCACCTGTCAAAAGATGTATTAGGATAAAAACTTAATGTGTTGCACTGTTCTGTCATGAATTCCGTGACAGTAAATGGGTGTATTGCAATTCATTTCAATTCTGACACCACACGGGGGTTGGCACAGGCCCCTCAAGCGAAGTGCAGAGTCCTTCACAAGACTGTCCCCACTTTAGGCTTTTTTTGGTTATTTGTACCCAGTACTCCAGGTTTTGATTACTTGAGGCACCTCCAGTTTCCAATTTCCAATCATTCACAGCTTTCAGATCTTGACTCAAAGTTTATCTCAACACTAATTATTATTTTTTAAAGAAGATTCTTTTTTAAATTTATTTTAAGATTTTTATTTATTTGACAGAGAGAGAACAAGCAACGGGAGCAGCAGGCAAAGGGAGAGGGAGAAGCAGGCTCCCCGCTGAGCAGGAAGCCTGACATGGGGCTCAATCCCAGGACTCTCAGATCGTGACCTGAGCCCAAGACAGACGCTGAACCGACTGAGCCACCCAGGCGCCCCTAACCAATCCAGGTCTTGACATTCACTCCCTACCTTGCCTGTCAGCATCAGCGCTAAGAAATGTACCAGCATGTTTCTTAATTACTGCATCTTCGTTTCCTTGAAGGCTCATGTGAGAAAACGTGCGTAAGTGAACTTTGGGTAGATGATGCCCTTTGTGTTTGTGACAGACTGTTCTTCGCCTACTCAAGAGTCATCCCTAGTTAGAAATGCATTTTTTTGCTGTTAATCAAACCCCAATTTTGTTCAGATACTGCATGAAGAGCCCTTGAAATAGGCGGAAGATACATCCCTGTTTAGACCTAGGGAATTATTCATAATTATGCCAGTCACAGTAACCTAGTTTGGGAGAAAAATGAAAAAAGGACAAATGCAAATTAAAAACACATCAAGATACCATTTCTCACCTATCATATTGGCACAATTTTTAAAAGCTTGACCGTGTACTCCGTTGGGGAAGCTGTGGGGAAACAGGCACTTCATACACTGTTTGTGGGAGTGTTAAGTTGCACAATCTCTGCAGAAGTTGTCAATATCTAAAGAAACGACATATGCCTTTACTCTCTGACCCAGTAACCCTACTTTCAGGAATTGATCTAGATGATAAATCTTCAATAATATAAAATATAAATGTATTATTTGTAATTGCAAAATCTTGGCAATTACCTAAATGCCCAAACATTTAGGCGTAGTTGAACAAACTATATTACATACACCAAAGGACTATGCAGCTGTAAACAGAATGAGGTCAATCTATACAAACCAGCAAGGAGTGTTTTCTATGGAATAGTCAATTGAAAAAAGCGGAGTGCAAGAGAGTATATATATACCTTTTGCATAAAAAAGAAGGTGAAATATACATGCATACTTTCCTGCCGGGAATGGCCAGCAATTCCCGTACTGACGGAGGAAAGATTACTCCAAACTTTGCTGTGAAA
The DNA here is from genome assembly GCF_002007445.2 of Ailuropoda melanoleuca. Lineage (NCBI taxonomy): Eukaryota > Metazoa > Chordata > Mammalia > Carnivora > Ursidae > Ailuropoda > Ailuropoda melanoleuca. Next base: position 25,658,523 of record NC_048235.1, on the reverse strand, counting down.
GAGAAGAGAAGGTAAGTAGGTCAATGCTTAAAGGCAAAGACCCTTTGCCCTTCTCTGCTCCCGTTTTTATTGATCCTTCAGTATAATCACAAATCCTTATCACTGTTGCTCAAGCACACGGTGTGTGACAAGGGGTCTTACTGAAACTGAGGGTCTGTTTACTGGAAGATACGCTATGCTAATTTGCATGTTCTCTGAGTTCTGCTATACATAGCCTAAGGGACAATGCCTACATCTTAGATCACAGGACGCCTGTTTCCGCTGGGAAAGTTTCGGGAAGGCAACTCCCTGCAGCATTCCAATGGCAGAGTGGTCCCGTAGGCCTCGGTATTCCAAAGGCCTACGCCCTCCTCTGAAACCTTCCCTGCCCTCAGCAGCCTCTGTGTTACATGGTAGCAAGCCAGGCATTATGGCTGATTTCATGCTCCAGGTTAACCCCAACACTTTTGCATAAAAGAACACTGGAAAAAGCAGAAAACAATGAAGCTGGTTACTACATAGAGAACAGAGTGAAAGGGATAAGGGAAAGAAGGGATAAGGGAAAATTTTTTCTGAATTCACCTTTTTGGATAAATGTTACTTTTGGAAGCTTATATAATGTTCTACATACCATAAAGAAAATTAAATCAGTAAGGATGGAAGTAACCTAAACTATATACAAGCAGAAACAAAATTAATTGTTAAATGAATACAATAACCACACTGAAATGGAGAGTGGGGAGACACCAAACTAAAATAACGTGAACATAGCACATTGGCTACAAACGCTCATTATAAAAGGGGTTTGACTGAATCTAAGATGTCACTGAGAGTAAGGTGGGACTCAATTTCAGAGATGTCACATTATGAAAAAAAAAACAAAAAACAAAAAACGGGGCACCTGGGTGGCTCAGTCGGTTGGGCATCTGCCTTCAGCTCAGGTCATGGGATCGAGCGCTATGTCGGGAAGCCTGCTTCTTCCTCTCCCTGTGCCAGCTCCCCCTGCTTGTGCTTTCTCTCCCTCTCTCTCTCTCTCACATNACAAAAAACGGGGCACCTGGGTGGCTCAGTCGGTTGGGCATCTGCCTTCAGCTCAGGTCATGGGATCGAGCGCTATGTCGGGAAGCCTGCTTCTTCCTCTCCCTGTGCCAGCTCCCCCTGCTTGTGCTTTCTCTCCCTCTCTCTCTCTCACATACATACATACATACATACATACATACATACATAAATCTTTTTAAAAAACCAAAAAAACCCACCATCTTAGAATCAATGGGACCAATTCAGTTAGATCAATAATCCAGACAACTCAGGAGTATTAGAATAAGCACCAGAGGTTCCTAGGCTGTCAGGGGATAGGGCTCTCTTGAGGCTTATGATAAATAATACATAAGGGTATATGTAGGGGTGCCTGGGTGTCTCGTCTGTTAAGTGGCAGACTCTTGGTTTCAGTTCAGGTCCTGATCTCAGGGCTGTGAGACTGAGCCCCTCGGCCGACTCTGCGTTCAGGAGAAGTCGGCTTCCCCTCTCTCTCTCCCTCTGCCCTTCCCCTGCTTGCACACGCACTCACTCTCTCTCTGTAAAATAAATAATGAAATCTTAAAAAAAAAAAAAAGAAAGAACGGTATACGTGTATTGGGGGGAATGAGATTATTGTCTAATTGGTACAGAGTTTCTGTTTGGGTTGATGAAAAACTCTGGAGATGATAGTGGTGAGAGTTGCTTAATGTTGTGAATGTACTTAATGACATGGAATTGTATGCTTAAAAATGGTTATAATGAGGGCACCTGGATGGCTCAGTCAGTGGAGCATGTGACTCTGGGTCTTGGGGTTGTGAGTTCAAGGCCCACTCGGGTATAGAGATTACTTTAAATTTTTTTACTAATTAAAATAAATAAATAAAAGGGGCATCTGGGTGGCGCAGTCAGTTTAGTATTCGACTCTTGGTTTCCACTCAGGTCATGATCTCAGGGTTGTGGGATTGAGACCCGTGTGGGGCTCCTCGCTCAGCTCAGTCTGCTTAAGACTCTCTCTCCCTCTCCCTCTGCCCCTCCCCACTGTGCTCCCTCTCTCCCTCTCAAATAAATAAATAAAATCTTTAGAAAATAAAATAAAATCTTAAAAATAAAACATTTTTTTAAAAAACTAAAATCAAACACTTTTGTATCCAAGTAACACAGTGTAAAGTATTTGAAACATGTATATCAGGCAGCCTATAAATCAGTACTAAGGAAGTGAAAACCCAATAATGAGCACTCAATTCACATATGTGATCTAAATGTCAAAAGATATGAAAAATTGCTCAACCTCACTAAATGTCAAAAAAATCATACAATTTTCCACCTATCATTTAGTCGAAGTATATAATGAATAGTATCTGGATGTATCAGTCAGGTTTGTGTTTAGATGTAATAAAACCCCTAAATGGGGGCACCTGGGTGGCTCAGTCAGTTAAGCATCTGCCTTCAGCTCAGGTCATGATCCCAGGGTCCTGGGATCCAGCCCCACATCGCATGGCATCAGGCTCCCTGCTCAGTGGGGAGCCTGCTTCTCCCTCTCCCACTCCTCCTCCTCCTGCTCGGCACGTGCTCTCTCTCTCTCTCTCTCTCTCTCTCTCACTCTGTCTCAAATAAATAAAATCTTAAAAAAAAAAAAAAACCCTAAATGAAGCTTAAACAGATATGAGGGGTTTTTCCCCTCATAATAAGTTTGGAGGTAGGCAGTCCAGAGCTGCTATTCTGGTTTCACATTGCCATAAGGAACCCAAGTTCTTTTTATCTTTCTTCTTAGCTATCCCTTTAGCCTTTTGCTTTTTTCTGCTGGCTGCGAAATGGCTGTTCCATCTCCTGCAATGAGTTCCAGGCAAGAGCATTTGAAGTTTACTCCTTTTAACAAGCTTTCTGGTACAGCCCTTCTCAGCTACTTTTATTTACATCTCTTTTGCCAGAATTACACCACATGACTACTCCTCTGTAATTTTTTAAGCAGGGCATTTTTTTTTTTTACTCCAAACATAATTGTACAGTGGATATTAGCTTGACTACTTAGCAATCTCTGCTATACCAGTGTTGGCCAGAATGAAAACTATGGCGTCAAAATCATAATGATAAGAACTATGATCTTTTTATTAATAGCTTATTTGTAGTGATTTGTAGTTTTTAAATTCAAATAAAGCATTTCCAATTGACTTTCTTCTTTCTTTCTCTCTTCTTTCTTTCTTCTCTCCCTCTTTCTTGCATTTATTTCCAATTTGACTTTCTTCTTTCTTTCTTTCTCCCTAAGTAAGCTCCATGCCCAGCGTGGAGCCCAGGACAGGGCTGGAACTCATAACCCTGGAATCAAGATGTAAGCTGAGATCAAGAGTTGGATGCTTAACCGACTGAGCCACTCAGGCGCCCCGGACTCTGTCTTTTTTATTTCATCATTACTGCTGGAGATTCTGACACAGAATTCCCTTTGTCAATTTCAATAGTACTGTCTTCACCTTGCAATTATCAAAAAGTTTTTTAACTAGAAGTAAAGATATTTATTTAATCTTTTGAGAAGTATGGTGGTATAGAAGAATCTTTTTTAGAACAATACAATGTACATAATTTTAAATGAAACATTTAACTTTCTGGATACATTACAAAATATAAATGATTCATATTTCATATTATTAAATGTCATGAAGCCATTTAAATCAAGAAAAAATATCCATATTTATAAATTTTAAAAGAACCTAGTCAGTTGTGTAAGAACAAAATCTAACATGTAATTTTAAGGCAAAGGATCTGCTGAAGTCAGCGATTTTAAAATTCTTTGACCAAAAGGAAAGAGGTAAAGAAATACAAATGAGAACACTTCTGGTAAACAAAGAAACTTAGAACTGGCTTGCATACGTAAGATTAAATGCAGTTCTATACGGCAAGTGATAAGCAAGGATCAGAGGTTGACGGTTATGTTCCCCAAGATGAAACACACAACATGCACCAACATACAAGCATCACAGAAGCAACGAGAAAAGAAAGTGTTCAAGAATTACAGTTTTTATTTTTAATTAAGATGCCTTTACAACCAAAATACCAGAAAGTGATATTGCAATCACCATGTCCCTTGACTGCTCGGACCAAACTCAGCTTTCCCAACTCCCATCAGACTGCAGAGGTCATAGAACGTAAAGCATGGGAGCGGAAGTCAGACTTAGGTGTTCATTCCCACTCCACCAGTTAGTATGTGTGTGACTTGGGTGTGTTTTTAAACCGCTACACATCTGTTTCTTCATCTGAAAAACAGGAGAATAGTAGTACCTGTGTCAGGAATTACTGACGGACTAAACAGGAAGGTACAAGGAGAACTCAGGAAGGACTTAAAAAAGCATTTGTTATTGTTTGACAGCATAACTTGACTGAACTTTTCAGAAGCACTATTCTCACAAACTTGTTTCCCTACCTCGCACTCTAGGAACATTCTTTCACGTGAATTCCAAACACATTTGCTTCTACCTCAAGGACCTCCCTCCCCAAGCATGATCCACAGTTCCCATTTCTCCAGGTAATTTTTTTTACTGTTCTCAATCCATTTTCTCTAGGAACTTCGAAAATATCATCCTCATTTGCGTTCTGAGCTTTCCAGGCTTGGCTGAAATTCAGCCTCCTTTAATCAAACCTTTATAGACTAAGGTCCTCGGAGACTGAAACATCTATTGCAATGATACAGTTGCTCCTTCTCTTAATCTTTTCATGTTTTCTCCTTCACTTGGTTCGGTACTATATACAAGTCACTTGAGATCAGGATGTCTTCCAGCCTCATTTCCCGCCACATGACCTATTTCTATTGATAGAAGTGGCTTTCTAGACAGTGAGATTTCACACATGTGCTCTCCAACCCCCCCCCAAAAAAAAATTCCTTGCAACTTCTTTCCTCTTCTTCAGGCAACTTCAAGGTTTTGCCTGGGAAGAAGGTTCAAAATTCAGTTCAAATACCACCTCCTAAAGCTTTCTGTAACATTGCCCGGTGGCCTAAGGCATTTAGCATGTTGCTCCCATACTATACTATTGGATAGGCACTTGTTTTGTTTTTAAAGATTTTATTTATTTATTTATTTTATTTATTTGACAGAGAGAGAGAGACAGCTAGAGGAGGAGTGGGAGAGGGAGAAGCAGACTACCGACTTAGCCGGGTGCCAGACGTGGGGCTCGATCCCAGCACCCTGGGGTCATGACCTAAGCTAAAGGCAGCCGCTTAAGGACTGAGCCACCCAGGTGCCCCACGGATAGGCACTTGTAACATGTTTCTTCATAACCTGAAAAGGTAGGCCTTACTGAGCCCTTTTAATAGATGAGGAATCTGAGGATGGGGGAGATTTGTTGATTGCCCAAGGCCACAGCGACGAAGTCGGCAAAGCCAAGATCAGATGGCTTGCCTTCTGACAGAGGATGTCGCCTCTCACCTGCGCTGAGTGGCGGTAGTAGGTGTCCTCAGTATCGGTGCTTAGCACCTGCTCTATAGGGACGTGGCGGTTAGCAGCTGCTCAATAAATATTTGGTGAATGCACAAATCATTAGAACACAGTAAACACTGCAGAAAATACAGCGAAGAAGGCTGGAGCTGGAAGGGACACAGATTGTTATCATACAGAAAAATCATGAAAGAGGGGCGCCTGGGAGGGCTCAGTCGGCTAAGGGACTTCGGCTGGGGTCATGATCTCGGGGTCCTGGGATCCTGCTGGCTTCAGGCTCCCCCCTGGGGTGAGATGGGGGGTCTGCTTGTCCTTCTCCCTCTGCCCCTCCCCCCACTTGCACGCGCTCTCTCAAATAAAATCGAACCAGAAAGAAAGAAAGGAAGGGAGGCTTCGAGACGTTAGGGTCCACAGCTAGTTAGTGGCAGAGATAAGGCTAGAAAGAACTCATTTACACACCCAATAAATATTGAATGCTTGCTGTGGGAGAGTGCAAGACTCTGGAGAGACAACGTTGCTGAGAAAAGGCACAGGTTTCCGAGTTCCTCTCCAGAGCGCTGAAATAACACTGCGGGAAACTGAGGTGGGTCTAAGCTCCCAGAGAAAAGGATATGATGAAAGGACCAGGAGCTATTAGTCCGGACCCCAAGTTGGGAAGGTTAGAGAAGAGAGGAGGGGAAAAACGGGGCCACCCTCCGCGCCCTCCCCCGAGGCCGTTTATCCGCCGAGCCACACGGGGGCGCTGCATCCTTCCTCGCCTCCCGAGCCTTGGCGGCGCCGCCGGCTCGCCTGTTCCCGGCGGAAATGCCCGGGCGATGACGGAAACCCAGGGGGAGGGGAGAGAAAGAGCGAGAGAAGGGGCGAGAGAGCCGGGAGAGGCCGGCGGTTAGCGTCCGGCAGGTGCTGCGCCGCAGACCCGCGCCGCACTCCCGCCAACCTCCCCGCGCCCTTTACCGACTCGCGGGGCGCGCAGCCGGGCGGGCGAGGGTCTCCTCGAGGCCGCGCGCCCGGAGCCGCCCGCTGGCCTTGGGCGGGGCGAGGGGCCCGCAGTCGCGCTCCCTCGCTCCCTCCTCTCCCGCTGGGAGCTGGCGGCCGCGGCGGCGGCGGGAGAGGGGAGCGGCGCCCGGAGCGGGGGTGGGAAGGGGCGGGGGGGGGGGAGGGGGGCGGCGGGNTTTTTTTTTTTTTTTTTTTTTTTTTTTTTTTTTTTTTTTTTTTTTTTTTTTTTTTTTTTTTTTTGGACGACAAGGCGTTCACCAAGGAGCTGGACCAGTGGGTCGAGCAGCTGAACGAGTGTAAACAGCTTAACGAGAACCAAGTGCGGACTCTGTGCGAAAAGGTAAGAGAACAGAGGAGAAATGCGGGAGCGCTGGGCCGGGTGGGGGCGTCCGCGGCGGCCCCTCCCCTCCGGGGCCTGTCCGCGCTGTGCCCGGCGTAGCGGGTCCGGGGCCCTGCGGGGCTGTGTCTCTTTGCTGGGACGTCCACCTGGGCGGCGGGACGGGCCATTCCAGGACCGGGCTTGAGCTGGCCTCCCCGGGCCTCTCTGCCTCCCCTCCGGACCCACCCTGCGGCCCCCTCCGGAAGCTCACTTCACTGGCCTAAAGGGCCCGTGTAGATGGGAGGGGAAACGTGGCACCGGGAATCCACGCCCTAGATTTTATTGGGGTCACCGACGCCCTCCTGGGGATTACTGACCCTAACGTTTCACATGAGGACTGGCGATCTCGGCGCTTTAGAATGCCGGCAAATTAATGTAATGCAATCTCTTATTTGAAAATGCACCGAAAGTTAACCTGGATGATAGTATTAATTAACTTGTTAGATGTAGGATTTTTGTCAGGTGAATTGGGCCCTTCAAAAATCACTGACGAAATGTGCTAAGCGTTTGTTTTTAGAGAGGTGGGTGTAATGGCAGACTGGTTTTTAAATAGAGGTTGACTTTGGCTTAAACAGACGGTGACTAGTCTTCGCACTGCCTCTTGGAAGCGTATGTTGATTGTCAAAAATGAGAAAGTATGTCTTAAGTTTGACAACAGTGATTACTTGAAATGATAAATGGGGTGCGTGTTTTTGGTGCAGGGCAGCGCGTTTCAGAAAGTTCTTTCTATTTCTGTTACATGTAAAGTGTTTTGGGGTTTTGGTGGTGGTGGTTTTTCCTATACCAAAGAGTAATAAAATATGCATGTGGTTAACTGCTTACAGTCGTTCCTGACTGTTGGATCTTGGGCTACTTTCTGAATTCTGTATCCATTGTTTTCTTAACCGCTGTAATTATTTCACACTCTTTAAAAGTCTAGAATTTTTCTCATTCAGTTTTTATAATCTGGATTAAATAATTTTCACACATTTATATGTAGAAAGGTTCTATATGAAGGTAACAAAATTCTTAAGGTTGTTGGGTTCGTTTGTATTTTTAAGGCATATCTAGAAGACTTGATAGTTTGTGTTTGGAAATCAGAATGCCTCAGAAATGCATTGGAGAAGGAAATAATAGGGCACTCTTAAAATTATGCAACGTAGGGATGGTGGAATAATAGCTAATATTAAGTTAGAATAGTGTTTTTAACAAGTGTAATGTTACCTAAGATCTTTATATATTAAATAACTCTGTTAACACAGGAGAATTTCTGTAAACAGAACCGCCAAGCCAGTAGTACTTTTTCTTTCTGAAACAAACATTACTTATAGCGTCACGTGGACTTTCAGGTTTTTTTGTTTGATAACCTATAATTTATGAGTCCTAAAATTTAAATTGCTTTCTCAAGGTCTAATGTCAGCGTTAAATTTTGAAATACCTAGTTTTGAAATTAGTTGAGTCTGTTAACCCTGCCGTGAACGTTAGATACAGATTTGAAGTTACGGACAAAGTTGGTGTTGACTCAGTTTTTCCCTTAGACTCTCTTAATAATTTAAAGATATATTCCTAGTGGGGCGCCTGGGTGGCTCAGTCGTTAAGCGTCTGCCTTCGGCTCAGGGCATGATCCCTCCGTTGTGGGATCGAGCCCCACAGGAGGCTTTCCCTCTGGAAGCCTGCTTCTCCTCTCTCACTCCCCCTGCTTGTGTTCCCTCTCTCGCTGGCTGTCTCTATCTCTGTCAAATAAATAAATAAAATCTTAAAAAAAAAAAAAAAAAAAAAAAAGATATTCCTAGAGAAGAATACTGTACTGCTACTCAGTCACACTTAAGTCTTTGTTCTTGTGGGTGTTTTTTTTTTTTTTCAATTTACTTATTTAAGTAATCTCTATACCTAACGCGAGGGGGGGAGGCTCGAACTCACAACCCTGAGATCACGAGTGAGCTGTTCCTCTGACTGAGCCAGCCAGGCGCCCCTCAGTCACACTTAAATCTTGAGGAATCTTTCTGTATTTGTCAAGAGAGATTATTGTACTTTAGCTCTTAAATAAATTGGACTACCAATCCCTAGGACCTTATAGGTCTATATTTAAGCTTTTATGTTCCTCACTTAAAAAAAAATTGTACTTATCCACTAAACATGAACTTTTATTTTTATTTTTTAAAGATTTATTTATTTGATCTCCTGCTCCCTCTGCCTGCTGCTCCCCCTGCTTATGCTCTGTCAAATAAATAAAATCTTTAAAAAAAATTTATTTGAGAGAGCGCACGCGCGGCGGGGAGGGGCAGAGTGAGAGTGACTTAGCAGACTCCCCTCTCAGTGCAGAACCCGACACAGGGCTTCATCCCATCACCCCGAGATCACAACCTGAGCCATAAACAAGAGTGGGATGCTTAACCAGCTGTGCCACCCAGGTGCTCCTAGGCATGAATTTTTAAGTGAAAATCCCCAATCATTTATCTTTGGCCTCCACCACGTGTTGCCAGTGGAATGGAGAAGTGTAGTAGTCCTTCCTCGCTACCATTTTGAGCAGAGCTTAGTCTTACAACCGTATTCTAGCCACTGTGGCCTTCCTTGGTGGCATATATATTCTCTCTTCTAACCTGAGTCTTTGGTTCCATTTTACATCCCTATCCCTAACATTTTTTTCCTGACAAGTGTAATGTTTACTTACAGTAAAATCTAAGAGTCTGCATGTCTGAGTTCAGACCCTGGCTCCACCCAGTCTCTTTGCACCTCTGTTCCTTTTTGAAGACAAGGATAATATTATTTGCCTATATCCTGGGATGTTTGTGAGTATTAAAATACTACCTGTATAAAGTACCATTAAGCAATAAGCTATCTTAGGAAAAAACAAATAAAAATAGCCGTTTTATCTTGTTTTAAATCTGTCTCATTTTCTTTTGTGAAAAGATGCAAAATAAATAGATGTGTTGATATGACTTCTCTATGGAGAATGTACTTCAAAAGAGGTTTTTATATAGTGGTTGTAGAATCCTGAAAAATAAGTTGCAGTATTTCATGTGGTCCCTGTTACCTAAAGCACAAAGTACTAGGATTACTATCAATTCTGTGAAGTAACTTTAAACTTGGCCTTGGCTAAGGAGACCTTGCCTGGTCTCCTTAATACTTCCTCTACCTTTCTAGGTCAAGAATGGCAGGCATATAGAAAGAGTATAAAAGAAAAATAGGGGCGCCTGGGTGGCACAGCGGTTAAGCGTCTGCCTTCGGCTCAGGGCGTGATCCCGGCATTATGGGATCGAGCCCCACATCAGGCTCCTCTGCTATGAGCCTGCTTCTTCCTCTCCCACTCCCCCTGCTTGTGTTCCCTCTCTCGCTGGCTGTCTCTATCTCTGTCGAATAAATAAATAAAATCTTAAAAAAAAAAAAAAGAAAAAGAAAATGTTAAACCTAGTTATAGAGATCCTCTTTTTGTTTAATTCTTTGTGACTGGATTGGTTGGTTGGTTTTTGTTGTTTTTTGTTTTGTTTTGTTTTAAATAACAGGATTTTTTTGGAGTCTGCTGAAAATATACTCTATAGGAAGTTGCATTATATGGTGGTGATTTTTCCGCCTCAAATTAAATTCCTGTTCTAATTCAGGTTGCCTAAAAACTGAAGGAGTCAGCTGAAATTGAGACCAAAGTGGTACTGATAAAAGCCCTGTTGTGAGGTAGTGGCAAAAATAGGATCCATCCTAATCCCAAATGGGGAAGAACTAGAAAAAATACGGGTATGGATGGATGGTCTGTCTCTCAAGGTCATTTCTGTGCAGAAAAAAATTGTTTACTTAAAACAGTAAGGCACATCTTCTGAGAGGACTAGCTCTTAAATTAGGACCAGCTTTTGAAGCTAATTGCAAATTAGACCTAAGTGTATAGAGCAACTGTTTCTGTGATTCATTTCTGCAACAGCAGTGTGTACGGTAATTTTAAAAGATAGTGTGCCCGGAGAGCCAGTCTGGCGCTGTGCAGGACATTGTGTGACTAGAACTATATTTAACTCTTGGTAGCATTGCAGGAAGAGAAACTTTTTAGGCTCTTTTACCTGATAAACTTTTATACTGAAGAACCTCGGTAATGATACTCTAAGTAGGTGCCGAAATTTAACCTGTTTGTGTGCTCGCAGGTCTATATTCTGATGATTATAAAGCGCCTACTGAGAAAATGTTTGAGGCTTTTGTAGGGATATAAATACATAAATATTATGTAAGACTAATGGATAGGTTTCTGGGTTGTGGCTTCAGCCTTGAAATAGGAATATCATTAGGATATTACTTACCTCATTCATGTGAAATAGCATGCTTAAATTCCTGAATGCCTGAAACCATCTTAATGAAGATTAGATTCTAGTAAAAGTGAATTTTGTGCATAGAGAAAAAATCTCTTGGATTACTTTTTTCTTTGATAGGTTGTAGCTAAAAATCGGTGGTAACAGCCAGGAAGCCTGACTGGTACTTCATTTTAATTTCCCTCAAGCTATGGTCGTCCATTTGACAGAGTCTGAAACGCACTGATGCAGAAAGTAGCTCCTTCCTTCCTTACTGTAAGACAGAATGACCTGATTACAGTGGAATATGAGGTTAAAACCCAGTTCTGCTGAGTGAATCAGTTGTCGTTTTCCACGCCTGTGTAGGCCAGCCTCTCAGCAGACAGGTAAAGAAGCTGAAGCAAACTAGACTAGCATGAACCGCTAATGACTAGAGCAGGCTTTAAAATCAGTTCATTTCTTGACTTACATATGATGCCTGAAACAATATCTGTAGACAGATAAAATGAAAGTCTACATTATACACTTTTCTCCCCACAAGGAGTAGTTTTTTTTGTAGCCTGTGTCTTCTGTTCTGATTTGAAGATCCGAAGAAATTTTTCTTCATCTTTTCTTCGGGATAAATACTGTGAGGGACTTAGTGCATGAAGTCCTTCTTTGGTAAAAGTAAACCAAATACCAGACTTTGAAGATAAAATTAATGCCAAAACAGTCACTGTGTTTTAGACTATATAAACTATATCTATTTTCTGAACTTAGTCTTTCTAAGAAGAATGGCATTAAAATCATAGAGTAATCTATTGTGTATGAGAATTTGAGTTTCATTTAGATTAAATAGGAATTCTGAATTATTTTGAACTGATTTCCTTATAATTCTCCTTCATGTAAACGTAACTTAAATGTAAACCTAATCTTGGTTCTTTCAAGTAACTTACATAAAGAAGCATTTTCTTTCACACTATTCGTTAAATCTTGTCTATACTGCCTATAACATTACTTTTCAATTCTAAATTTCTTTAATAATCATATTAAGGTAGAGAGTGAGGTCAGCTTATTACAGATTCGGTTACTTTTCTAGGGAATGGGGAAGCTCAAGCTTAGAGTTGGTTTGCTGCCTCTTGTAGTCTGGGACAGTTTATTGTGCCTTGCAAACTGCACTTTGAATGAAATAACTTTTGTGCAAAAGAGTTAAATGGTAACCTTGAGATGCAGTCTGAGATAACTGACTTGTACTACAATACCACTATGATATAGTTCAACAAAAGTGTGCAAAATTCCATTGAAGATCTGCTAAATAGTGTTCTATACAAAGACAGTCATTTTACTTTGAGAATGGGATGGGAAGGTGAGACTGTGTCCTCACCAATTCAGTCTTTTTTTTTTTTTTTAAGATTTTATTTCTTTATTTTTAGAGAGAAAGAGCACACAAACCAGGGCCAGTGGGGGTGGAGGGTGGGTAGGGGGAGAGAGAGAATCTCAAGCAGACTCCTCACTGGTTGCAGAGCCCCACCTGGGACTCGATCTCACCGCCCTGAGATTATGACCTGAGCAGAAACCAAGAGTTGGACACTCAACCAGCTGAGCCGCCCGGGCGTCCCTCACCCATGCAGTCCTCTGTGAAACTTTGTTTGAAGTGACTTTTTAGCATGTAATTTTTTTTAATGTGCCAAGGTAGTGTGTAGGCTATCCTTTGATTTTGTTCTTCCCATTTCATAGAGAGGAAAGTAGCTGTTAAGTTTCTTCTGCCTTTGAAAGATTTCCCACGTGATACTTATGTCCTGAATAAGGAGAATTGGCTCAGTGCAGTCTTGCCTTTGCTTTGGTAGCAAGAGAGGCACTTGTTCTGTGGGAAATGAGAAAGAAAAGAGTGGCTGAATAAATGCTGTCATTGTGTTTTTACACCATAGCTTCAACAAATTTTAGTTGTACTCCTATGTGCCAGACGCTGTTCAGAGTACCGGAAATTCAGCTGTGAACAGAAGAGGGGACAGATGATACACAGATTTAATAGAACGCCAGGCAGTGGTTCTTGGTAGGAAGAAAAAGCAGAGGATAGGGGAGAGTGATGGGCTTGAGTTTCAGAGGCTCTTTTAGTAGAGTGGTCGGAGAAAGCCTTGCAAATTATTCATAAAGTGATTTACTTTTGTGATCTGAAAGGGTATTGCAGAAATTAGAGGGCACAATTCCCAAGACTGCTGTCATGTGTCACACCAGTTGCATGTTCGGTGGGTTCCAAAACTGCGCTCCCAGGTTCAGTAATTCACAGGAAGGCCTCGCAGAACTCACTGAAAGCTGTTATATTCGTGATTACAGGGAAAGAATACAGATTAAAGTCAGCCAAGGGGAGAGACATATTCAGGAGGGCCTGATATCTTCGATCTCTAGTTCCTTCAGAGGCAGAATGGACACTGGGTGACCTAAAGCCCTCGTCATAAATCAACGTGTTAGACTGTCCAGTGGTCAGAGCCCCTAGGCAAAGACTACTTACATGAAGCAGGACATTCTGGGGCCTAGCAATCACATCCCAGTAGGCAAGAGCAGATGCCAGACCTCTCTGTGGGTAAGGTTCTTAACTACGCAGATTTTTACTCCATAACAAATCTTAGGTGACAAGAACTTTAATAAATAAGTGAAACATAATGCCAAAATACATGAGGAAAACATGGGTAGATTTATCAGAATCAGAGTGTGTAAGATGTGAGGTTATTTTCCCTCTAATTGAGTTGGTATATTCTTTGTTGTAATTTCATAACATTTTCTTTTTCTTGATTCTGTGAACTCTGAAAATGCAGAAAGTTAGCCATTTAATGTTTAAAATATTCTTTCCCTTTTTAAAAAATGTCTACTGGACCTTTTAGCATTTTTGTGTAGTCAAAATGGTCCAGCTTTTCCTTAAACTGTGTCTGTGTATAAGAATCACTTGGAAAGGAAATAAAAACTTCAGGTTCCTTAATTCCATCCCAGAGACTGATTATGGCTTGGCAGGTCCAAAAATTTGTATTTTTAAAGACATCACAAGTCTCGTTATCTAGAAATTCCAAATTGTGGGGTGCTTGGGTGGCTCAGTCATTGGGCGTCTGCCTTCAGCTCAGGGCGTGATCCCTGAGTCCTGGGATCAAGCCCCACGTCGGGCTCCTCCTGGGAGCCTGCTTCTTCCTCTCCCACTCCCCCTGCTTGTGTTCCCTCTCTCGCTGGCTGTCTCTATCAAATAATAAATAAATAAATCTTTAAAAAAAAATTCCAGATTGCATTTTGAGAAATGCTACTTTAAGGAATATGCTAAGATTCTGATTTACCTTTTTTCTTCGGTTTGGATCAGATTCCAACATTTTCTCCTTTTTTTTTTTTTTTTAAAGATTTTATTTATTTATTCGACAGAGAGAGAGCCAGCGAGAGAGGGAACACAAGCAGGGGGAGTGGGAGAGGAAGAAGCAGGCTCCCAGCAGGGGAGCCTGATGCGGGGCTCGATCCCAGAACGCTGGGATCACGCCCTGAGCCAAAGGCAGATGCTTAACCGCTGTGCCACCCAGGCGCCCCCCAACATTTTCTCCTTTATGCTTTCAGTGTTGCAAGATATCTCTGAGAGCTCCTCTACTGAGCTTTTTGCCAGCATCACTTCCTCTGGGATATCTTCATTCTTTTCGCCACAACCACTTTCCTCATATATGTCAATAAGTTTCCTTATTTATTTATGTCACTAAGTACATTTATTTCCTGGCTGCATGTCTAGAGTCTCTCCAGGGGTAGCAGTATCCACATCCCGCAGTCGGCCATTTCTTCTATGTATTTCTTATTTGAAATTCATTTTCAGTCTTACCACTCTTCATTTCTTTGCTGCAGTTTCATCATTGTTGACCAAATCCCTCTTTTGAGTATCCATTTTTGTAAAATGCCGCATGAGTTTATTACTAAAAGATAAGGAGGCAACACAGGTATACACTTTGCTGTCTGGATATAAACCTGATAACCAATGTGGTCTGACCCATCCCTAAAAGACTTGAAATAAGCGATGTGATTGGTTATTGATCATGCTGCTGCACCTTTTGTTTAGGTAGTGACTTCTGTACCAGCAGCAGAATTTTTAATTACAGTAAATATACTGTGGTAACTTAAATTTGAACCATGTTGTTGGGGGCCCAATTTAACTAAACCTTGGAGACTGAAATTCATGCAGAGAGGAACTAATACAAAGTGAGAACTGCCTGTATTAAAGAGAAATGATTGGGTAGGATTCAAATCCATAAATAATTTTGTTCTAACCCCAGTATCTCACACATTTTCATCACCCTGGTAAAGAAGCTCTGCCCTTTAGCAGTTACTCCCCATTCTCCCCTCCCCCATCCCTTGGCAACCACTAATCTGCTTCGTTTATAGATTTGGCTATTCTGGACATTTTATATAAGTGAAATCATGCAATATGTGGTCTTTTATGTCTGGCTTCTTTCACTTGGCATAGAATTTTCAAAATTCTTCCATGTCGTAGCATATATCAGTACTTCATTCCTTTTTATGGCTGAATAAAATGCCATTGTATGGATATAGCTCTGTGATTGTTTTTATAATTAAGTTATTGCCATTTGGAATTTTTTTTTAAGATTTTATTTATTTATTTAACACAGAGACAGCGAGAGAGGGAACACAAGCAGGGGGAGTGGGAGAGGAAGAAGCAGGCTCATAGCTGAGGAGCCTGCTTCTTCCTCTCCCACTCCCCCTTGCTTGTGTTCCCTCTCTCACTGGCTGTCTCTGTCAAATAAATAAAATCTTTAAAAAATAAAAATAAAAAAATTATTTTTTCAGATTTAAAAAATGATATATACTTGTAAAAATTTAAACATCTTACAAATATGGGGGAAAGAACACAAATGCTCTTCACTGTTGTACCCACCTTCCCCATCCACTGCCCTCCTGCATCAGAGACAGTTTTCCACACCTTGTTCTTGGTGTGTGAAAAACATGTGTTGGGGAGCAGCCTATTTTTGGTATATCGTTTCTATTAAAATGGGATCACTGGTATAACACCCTAAAACTTTTCCCTGAGCAATATATTTTGACTTATGTACATGCACATTACCTCATTCTTTTTTAATTTCAACAGAGTATATGATTTATTCTTATATATGTTTCTAGGCTTGAAATTGCTTGGCATACAGACACCTGACTGTTGCTGAACTGAAAGGAAAGATTCACTTCCTTGCATTAAAAAAAAAAAAAGTTAGCTGTCATTTATCATTTATGGAAGAACCTTATAACTATCTGGCTAAAGGCAAAAACACAATAAATAGCAAGTGTTGGCAAGGATGTGGAGAAAAAGGAACCTTTGTGCATTGTTGGTGGGAATGTAAATTGATGTAACCACTGTGGAAAACTGTGGCATTTCCTCAAAAAATTAAAAATAGAATCATCGTATGATCCAGTAATTCCACTACTGAGTATTTACCCAAAGAAAACAGAAACACTAATTAAACAAGATCTGTGCACCCTTATATTTATTGCAGCATTATTAAAACGGAAGCGGCTGCAGTGTCCAGTATGGATGGATAGGAAGATGTGGTAGATATGCAATGGGATATTACTCAGCCATAAAAAAGATTGAAATCTTGCCATTTGCAATAAAATGAATGGACTTAGAAGGTATAATGCTAAGTAAAATAAGTCAGAGAACACCAAATACCATATGATTTCACTTATAGGTGGAATTTCAGAAACAAAACAAATGAACAAAGAAAAAAGACAAAAAACACTCTTAAGTACAGACAACAAATTGGTGGTTACCGAAGGTTTGGGTAAGGGCATGGGCGAAACAGATAAAGGGGATTTACGAGTACCTTGAATGCTGAGATGTATAGAATTGCTGAATCATTCTGTTGTACACGTGAAACTAATATAGTACTGTGTTAACTGTACTTGAATTTAAAAAATAGATCAAATGTCATTTATGGAAGCACCTTGTAACTATAGGAGGAAAGGCACCCTACTTATGTTAACTTAGCTCTGTAGGATTTTTAACTTCATTTAATCTCACCTGTTTCACAGATCAGTCTGTTCTGTGGCTTTCTTCTGATGAATTTACCCATAATATTTTAGAGCAGATTGTGTGTAAATAGAGGGTAAAGAAAATTTGGATACTGACTCTGCCAAAACCAAATTCAGTAGCTTTTCATTAATATGGCTCTGGTGATGGGCACCAGCACAAAAATAGAATGTCACCTGTTGGACGGAGGAAATTTTAGTACATTTGCATATTCTTTATTCCTAAAATATGGGTAGAGGGGAAAATAGTTAGTTCATCCTATTTATGTGGATGTCATTCCCAAATTTTTGTTTTCTCAGTGTTCTTCCTAAGAGAGATTTGGTTCATAGCAGCAAGAAAGAATATGTCTTAAATGGGTGAGAAAGGAAACAAGTTTGAATGGATAGGTAGACGGCATTGCGTGCAACAGTAACAGCTTCCTGCCACGTGGCATTTACCATCCCCACAGTCCCTCACTTTACAGGTTTAAACTTGGTCTTCTATCCTAGAGATAATTAAAGTTTGGGTGCTGAGTAACATTAAAAATCACTCATGACCGTTACATATAGAATCACAAAGTGTACAGAAAAGAGTTGACATAGCAGCCCTGAGACCATTGTCTGTAGAAAGGCCTCATTTCATGGTCGCCTTTGGATGGCCTGGGAACTTGAATTTGGGGAGGGTCTCCCACCATCCCCTCTTTAAGCAGAGGGTACCTGTGTTACCATCTCCCAATTACAAATCCTGGGCACTAAGTCTCTATTGAGTTTCTCTGGTAGACAGCATTTCACACTTCTGTCACAACTCATTGCTACAGGCATTCAGTGCATTCTGAGGCTCCCCGGGGACAGGACTCTTGGAAGCTTACACCTGATTTATTCAGGACTTTGCTTCCCTGTGCCTTTTCCCTTTGCTGATTTTACTTTGTATCCTTATGTTGTAATAAATCATAGCCATGAGTATGACTCTGTATTGAGTTGTGTTGGTCTTCTTGCAAATCACCACCAAACCTGGGGATGTTTGGGGGCCCACTGACACACAAAGGTTTTTACATTAAGAATTTTAAATATCAGGCAAACTGTATACTTCTGTCAGACCACATAATTTCCTGAAGGCACGCCAAAGTGATCTCACAGTAATATGATTGCTTGGTGACCAGGAATCTGAAGAAAGGGTGGGAGTTAAAAATCAAATGTTTAGGGGCGCCTGGGTAGCGCAGCCATTAAGCGTCTGCCTTCGGCTCAGGGTGCATTCCGGGATCGAGTCCCACATCTGGCTCCTCGGCTGGGAGCCTGCTTCGTCCTCTCCCACTCCCCTGCTGTGTTCCCTCTCTCGCTGGCTGTCTCTCTGTCACATAAATTTAAAAAAAAAAAATAAAATCTTTAAAAAAAAATCTAAATGTTTAAAAACATCATGGATCTGTACAGTAAAGATGAAAATTTGAGGGGTGGAATGGATATCACAGTGGCCTGAGAAGTATTTTCTTTATTTTTTTTTTTTAAGAATTTATTTATTTATTTGACAGACAGCCAGCGAGAGAGGGAACACAAGCAGGGGGAATGGGAGAGGAAGAAGCAGGCTCCCAGCAGAGCAGGGAGCCCAATGTGGGGCTCGATCCCAGGACCCTAGGATCAGGCCTTGAGCCGAAGACAGATGCTTAACAGCTGAGCCACCCAGGTGCCCCAAAAAGTATTTTCTTCACTACTTTGTAGTTAGAAGCTTAGGGAGTATTACTGTGAAACATACACACATCCTGTATCCTGTCTTAACCCATCCATGTAGTTTTTTTAAAATCTGTGCTGGTTTAAGATAACCATATATCCATAAAAGAACAATTGAATTGGAAAATATTTGTATTTTGGTGCTTTTCATTTTTATATTTAAAGTAAGGCAGTAAATGATAGGGGTTGCATATCAAGCAGATTTCCTTTTCAGAGTTGGAACCATCAGCTGAATGTTGATTTAAAAAATAGTAATAAATAGAAGACACCAGCTCCAACTGAACCTTCTACCGATTTGTACTATTCGGTATTTTTTTTTTCCCTGAACAAAACTGGGAAGCTGTCTTACAGAGTAAACTTGGTAAAAAGTGGTTTCATTTGTGATTTTAGACATTTTTGAGCTATTTGTCAGACCCTGTATTAGATGACTAATAATTTAACTGGAATTTGACCTTGCAGCGGCTCTACCCTCATTCTCGTCACATGCCAATGATGCATTGGGGCAGCAGGGAGCATGTCTCAGATGGCCAGTGAGATGTAACAGGAGTGGCTGAGCAAGACTTCTGGGAAAGTTTTAGAAGGTGGATAGATGAGGCTAGCCTGTACTCTTCGGTCTTTTGTCCTTTCTGCCTTCTTGCTGAAATAGGGTACCAGACACAGTGACTAGAGATGCACCACTGTCTTGTGACCATGAGTTGGCAGTTCAGTTTACTGAGGGTCACAAAGAAGGTAGGTGGGAAGACTGAAGGAATGCTGCCCTGATGATCCTTGAGAAGGTGCACCATTCCAGGGATGCCTACCTCCAGGCTTCTCGTTAATGTGAGAAAAATAAGCCTGCAGTTTGTCTTCTCTGCCTCCCCCACAGAAAAGGATAATTTCAGTAATATAATATTAAATACTAGATAAGTAAATAAAATAACGTATTTGCTGCACAGGTAAAAATCAGCCCTTAAAGAATTTCAGTTTGGAAAAGAATAGCTGTTTCCAGATGATACATGTAATGTATGCATGTAATGTATGCATGATGCAGTAAGACTGCATATTTTTTTAATTTTATTTCTTTGAGTAATCTCTACACCCACCATTGGGCTCAAACTCATGACCCTCAAGATCAAGAGTCACATATACCCCTCCAACTGAGCCAAACCAGGCACCCTAGGACTACACATTTTAGAACTACAGACCAATAGATACCTTGTCTAAGTGAAGAAAGTGAAAAGTATAGAAGTTTTAAGGTTACACAGTTAGATTTGAACCAGGAGGAGAGTCCCTATTTCCTGGAAGATTTCTATACATATAATCTCATTCTAACTAAACCATAGGCAAAGAGAAGAAAAAATACGGGCTGAATTGTCATAACTCTTGAGACGGTCTTCCAGGCTAATTTAAGCAAAAATGAAAGAATATTTGGTAGCCTAGAATCAAAAGGACCCAGCTTGGAAATTTTGCAGAAATTAAGAGTGTGTGGAGCCACAGTCAAATCATACCTTGGAAATGTTTTAGAATGCGGGGGAGAACAACTCTTTCGGAATAGAACTTGCCATTGTCCCTGTTGCTTAGAGTCACTTCAAATTAAAAGTCTGGGCTAGGTGTGTCCAGTTGACATTAGATGAATCTGGAGATAAAGACTTCGTGATTTCTACAACGTGTATGCAGACTTTCCTTGTGATTTGTTTTACATATTCTAACATCAGTACTTTGGATTACTGTAATAGGACACTGATAGTCACTGAAAACAAGTTGACGTGAATAGGTTACATGTCTTTGTAGAAATGTGACCCTACTTACCCTTTACATGATCTCTCTTATCTTACATGTAGGTCAGCAGAACAGAGGCATTAACATAGAAATTTTTAAGCATTTTAGTCTCCTGACCCCTTTATACTCTTAAAATTTAAGGACTGAAAAGAGCTTTTTTTTATGTAGGTTGTATTATTGATCGGTATTGGCAATTAAAACTGAAATTTCAAAAAAATGAAGTTCAGTCTCAATATTACAAGTCTTGGAACTATTAAAACCATCAATGTTACAAAAAAAATCTCCCTACCTAGACTTAAAAATAAGTTTTTGATGTTATAATACAGGAAAATATAACTTTACTTTTTTTTTAAGATTTTATTTATATGAGGGAGAAGCAGACTCCCTGCTGAGCGGAGAGCCCAACGTAGGGCTTGATCCCAGGATCCTGAGATCATGACCTGAGCCGAAGGCAGACACTTAACCGACTGAGCCACCCAGGTGCCCGGAAAATACAACTTTAAATTACATGTTAAGTCAATTAGTATAAAAATAATTACAACCCCTCTTCATTTAACAATTGAAACAAAGATGGCTAATTCAGAGCTTTATATTCCCAAATACTCAGTTTCTTAGGGTTTCTCAAAAATTGACCTCTTAATGTTAACATTGACTGCCAATGATTTTTTTTTTAGACATACTTTATTCTACAAATATCTTTAGGTGGTAGATGTCAGTATGTTTCTGTTATCTTGTGTGTTCTAAATATATTTCCAGGCTTCTCCTTTACCTCTTTTTGTATACAGAAGTTTTTATTTTGTTTGGTTGAGCCCATCTAAGTCAGCCTGTTAATGCTAGAGAGTTTACCTTTTTCTGTCTACCTCTTGTGCCTGGCCTACAACAGACACTTTACAGATGTTTGTTACATGTATGCATGAACATTACATTCAGGAATATTTTGATGTGTCAGGTAATTGCTATGTATGGTGCATATCAAAGTGAATTGTTTATCAGCCTGATGAATGTTGTCCCATACAGGGTACTATATGTTAAATAATTCTTCCTTTGTTTTTAGTAATGTTTCCTTTAGTGGATTTTTATATGTGATTAGCTTGTTAAATTCTTAACATTCTATGACTTGAGGATTCCTTTAACTCTTTCTGCAAAATTTTGGTTACTCGGTCCTATTTAACTTGAAAAACAAATGACTTGTTGCTTGCTAAAGTAAATGACAATGATTTTCTCATTTTGAGCTTGTTGCCATTGACTTTTTTTTTCCAGTTGATAGTTCCATTGCAGGAGGTTATGTTGCTTTTTGAAAGACTTCTGTTTTCTCAATCTATTTTATAGGATCCTGTTGACTTTGGGATTTGGCTTTTGTAAACTCCATAAGGATTTTCTTCTTTACTCCCTGATGCATTAGTGGTTTCCCTGGACTTGGCTGACTTTGCTATAAGTATTTTGCCCCTGTGATCTAAACCAGCTATTTGGAGGACCTAATGTATTTAAAAATTAGTAGAGCAGCTTCTTGGAGTGGAGCTCCTAAATAGTTTCCTTATTTAGCAGGTGACCGTCTAGTAGTTTTATGACTTGCCTTTTTCATTTAAATATCAGATGCCCTTTATGTCAGGTATCAGCATTAGGTTTCATATGTATAACAGAAAACGTAAAGTAAGGGCTTAACCAAAGTTGCAGTTTTTATATTTTTCTTATGTACAGGCAAATCAGAAGCACTCCCAAGGGTGATAAGGTAGCTCTACAAAGTTGCTAGGAAACCACACACTTGCTGTGTTACTTTTCTGTGGTTGCTGCAACAAATTACTACAAACTGGCTGGCTTCAAACAGCAGAAGTATATTGTCTCACAGCTCTGGAGCCAGAAGTCCAAGATCAAGGTGTCAGCAGGGCAACTCACCCTCTGGAAGCTCGGAGACAATCTGTCCCTTGCCTCTTACAGCTTCTGGTGGCTTGATATTCCTTGGGCTCATCACTTCACTCTGTCTCTGTCTTTCCATGGAAATGTGTGTGTGTGTGTGTCTGTCTGTCTGTCTGTCTGTCTCAAAACTCCCTCTGCCTCATTTAGGGCCTGTCAGGATCATCTAGGATAAGCTGCTCCTGTCAAAATCCTTAATCACATCTTTTTCATGAGTGGTAATAGTCACAGGTTTTGGTGATTAGGAAGTCAACATATCTTTGTGGGTGGTTTTTCAGCCTGCTCCATCTTCCAGCACTCTGCTCTGCTGTTACTAGGGAGCAGGTGTTGTCCTTGTGGTCTGACGTGGCTTCTAGAGTTCCAGCCATTGTCACATATACATTCCAGGAAGCAGAGTGGAGAGTGTTGAAGGGCATGCTCCCTCCTTAAGGAAACTTTCTGGTTCCCACATAACACTCCTTACATCTCACCAGAACTTAGTCTCGTGGCCATTTGTAGCTGCGTGAGAGGCTGGTGCCATGGACTGAATATCTGTGTCCTCCCAGAATTTTTATATGAAGCCTCGTTACCAATGCGGTAGTATTTGGAGGTGGGACCTTTCAGAGGTATGGTCATGAGGGTTAAGCTCCCATGAATGCGATTAGTGCCCTTCTCAGAAGAGATGCTAGAGAGATGATGTGTGTCTCGCACTACCCTGTGGGGATGCTGCAAGAAGGCAACCCTCTGCAGAACAGGAGGGGCCGCACCACCGATCAGGTCAGCTGGTGCCTTCCTGTTGGACTCTCCAGCCTTCAGAACTATGAGGAAGCGGTTTCTGTTGCTGAAAGCCACCTAGTTGGGGCGCCTGGGGGGCTCAGTCCGATGAGCGTCTGCCTTAGGCTCAGATGTGGGATTGAACCCCACTTTGAGCTCCCTGCTCAGTGGGGAGTCTGCTTCTCCCTCTCCCTCTGCTGCTCCCCCTGCTTGTGCTGTCAAATAAATAAAGATCTTTTAAAAAGAAGAAAAAGAAAGCAAACCACCTAGTCTATGGTATTTGTTACAGCTGAACTAAAGCAGCTGGAAAGTGTATAGTCTGAGCTGGGAGCATGGCTGCCTTGACTGCAGTTAGATTAATTATGAAGAAGGAAGAGGAGAATAGATATGGAGGTTAGGCAGTCTTTGCCTCAGATCACTTTACATTTTGTTAGCTACTGTCAGTTGCTTTCCAAAGAAGATGTATAAATGTGTATTCTCACCAGTAGGGTATGAGAATAGCCTTGCTAAAAAAAAAAAAAAGAAAGAAAAAAGAAAAAGAAGAAGGAAGAGAGGGCAAGAGAATAGCCTTACTAACAGTGGGTAAATGTTATTTTTGCCAATCTCATGAATGGTAAAGAAGCATACTTTTGTAGTCCCTGCCCCTCTTTATTCACCACCTAATGCAACAGGTTACTCCAGATGTGGTCTGGCCAACACCAAGGAAAATGGATAATTAACTGTTGTTTTTTCTAATAATGATATGAACAACAAACAGGAAAAACTTAAAGGACAGGAAATAATCAGTAACTGAAAAGAGGCACAGCCCGGGGCTGTGATCACCGAGTAACACAGTGAGATACCACTCCTCACTATACCCTGCTACTCCAAGCCATGTGGGTGAGCCAGCAAAACCCAGCGGGTTTTCTTTGATATCCCAGCATGTCTGAAAAGAGACAGCTAAGTGGGATCTTGAGCTCATTCCTTTTGTCTGAGAAATAATGGAAATGGCTATTGGAAAGAAATGGGGAATGACAGGGGCAGAATTGAATGCGTTAAGGTTGCCCAAACTAAGACAACATGTTGATTGCAGAACATGTCCAAGGTCTGAGAGTATTTCCCCTCTGGGAATGGAGTGAGCCCTTTAAAAATCCTCAGAAGTGAATACAGTTTGTAGGCATTCTAGACCCTACACTCCCCCCTTGTGAGCCCTCTCACCCCCTCTCTTGGTTACAAAAAGAAGGATTGAAATTAACTACCTTGACTTACCCTGAGGTTCGTTGGGGGAAAACAAACCAGTCTCACATGTGGTAGAGTGGGAGTTAATAAATGCCACAGAATATGCTGGAGTAAGTACAAGGGTTAGAGTGGTAGCTCGGCAGGAAAGTGAGAACAGCATGGCAAGCAAACAGCAGCAAGCAAGGGAGGAACATAGCTCAGGAAATATACATAGAACCCAAGATTTTAAAAA
This sequence comes from Ailuropoda melanoleuca, assembly GCF_002007445.2. Lineage (NCBI taxonomy): Eukaryota > Metazoa > Chordata > Mammalia > Carnivora > Ursidae > Ailuropoda > Ailuropoda melanoleuca. The sequence goes on along the minus strand of NC_048235.1, from coordinate 25,633,884 downwards.
GCAGACCTTATCCTAAGGAACAGAAAGAAATTACCCAGGTGTGCCCAAGCTATAAAGCAACTCACTACGTTGTGGATTAATTAAAGGAGATTAAAAACAAAAGCATAGCATGAGCTGAATATTTAGAAATAAAATGAGGGCAAAACCAGTGGTAGTAATAACAAGAAAAGCAGAATAGCTGTAGCAGAAAAAAATCTAACTGCCTCCGTAAAGTTAAGACTTAAGGTAATCACAAGGAATGCAAGTGACAGCAAAAAAGAAAGGGTGCCTGGTTGGCTCAGCGAGTTAAGCATCCAATTTTGGCTCAGGTCATGAGCTCAGGGTGTAAGATGAGTCCCACACAGGGCTTCATGCTGGGTGTGGAGCCTGCTTAAAATTCTCTCTCCCTCATGCTCTGCCCCACCTCCCTGCCTCTCTAAAAAAAAATTTTTTTTAATTTTTTTTTTAATTATAAGTTCCGGTTTAACATAGTGTTATATTAGTTTCAGGTGTACAGTATAGTGACTCAGTACTCCATACATCACCTGCTGCTCGTCACAAGTGTATTCCTTAATCCTTATCATTTTAAAATTTCCCCTACCTTAAGAAATTATGAAATTTATAGATCGAAGAAGATTGATCTTACTAAGTTTCAGGAAATCTTGATCTGAGACTCCAGAACTGTGAGAATTAAATTTCTCTTGTTCCAGAGCTACCCAGCCTATGGCATTTTTGTTACAACAGGCCAAACAGACTATGACATTAGTAATTATAGAGGGAAAGACCAAAATTGTCATTCTGTAGTAGGTATGAAAAATCCAAGAGACTATAAACTAAAGTTTTCAGTATTCCAAGTTATAAGGGTATTATGTAAAAATCTGGCATAAGAGATATTTTTAAAATCCCAGCATATATCAAATATAAATTACTTTGGATTACATCTGACAGCAGCAGCAACAAGTAGACATTATTAGACAATTCTGAAATTGAAGAATAAAGGAAATCTATTTGAGTCAAAAATATCAACAAAGTTTTAATAGGCCTTGACAAAATTAGTTTTAAAATTCATATGTCAGGGGCGCCTGGGTGGCTCTGTCATTAAGCGTCTGCCTTCGGCTCAGGGCGTGATCCCAGAGTCCTGGGATCAAGCCCCGCATCGGGCTCCCTGCTCTGCTGGGAGCCTACTTCTCCCTCTCCCACTCCCCCTGCTTGTGTTCCCTCTCTCGCTGGCTGTGTCTCTCTCTGTCAAATAAATAAATAAAATAAAATCTTAAAAAAAAATTCATATGGCAGGCTTAATAAAGGGATCAAAAATAGATGATTTTGAATAAAAGGAATAAGGAAGGGAGCCTCACTTCCCAGTTACCATGATTTCTCACTGTAATTAAATCAGACTCTACTGACGCATGGACAGTAGACCAGTGAGAAGGAATCTGAGGCAAGGATTAAGATGCTGACATTTGGGGCGCCTGGGTGGCACAGTGGTTAAGCGTCTGCCTTTGGCTCAGGGCGTGATCCCGGCGTTATGGGATCGAGCCACATCAGGCTCCTCCGCTATGAGCCTGCTTCTTCCTCTCCCACTCCCCTGCTTGTGTTCCCTCTCTCGCTGGCTGTCTCTATCTCTGTCAAATAAATAAATAAAATCTTTAAAAAAAGACGCTGACACTTTCTTCTGGGACTGTGCAAGCCCAAATAGGTAAGGGGAAGGGATAAAATCAGGCAACAAAGCTGTGAAGCAGGGTGATTAACATGATGTATTACCTTGGAAGGCCGGGCTTCTGCTGAATCTAGACAAACACCTCAGAGAGGTCCATGAAAGGAAAAAACAGGTTGGCTATTTCCCTGTTGCCTTCTTTCTGTGTCTCCCCCTAGTCAGGGTGCACTCCCTGAGATGACTCCCCCGTTTCCAGATTACACATCCCTCCTTCAGCCCCTGCTCAGGAAGCCAGAGCCCCCATCCCACCATGTGGCATTCCGTCCATGTCTGGAAGTAGAGCAGCAGCTTGGCATAGTTCGGGCTCAGAGGGAGGGCCAGGCAGGTCCACAGCTTCAGCTTAGATTCTGGCCAGCTCAGGGCACCATCAGTGATGAGAGCAGTACAATTCAAAAGACAGGCAGCATCTTCAGGAAAAGAATTATAAGGGAGTCTGAGAGGGTATACCCTACCCTAAGAAGGCCTGAGCGTAACCAGGAAACAGAACATGGGTCTTTACAAAAGGATGGCACTATATAAATAAATAAATAATGCTGAGCCAGCTAACTAACCATTAGGAAAAATAAAGTAAAAATGAATCACAGGGTGCTTGCCTGGCTCAGTCAGAAGAGCATGGGACTCTAGATCTCAGCCCCACATTGGGTGTAGAGATAACTTGAAATCTTTTTTAAAAAATGAAACCCTACATTATATTATATAACAAATTCCAGTTGAGTTAAAGACATGTTTTAAGTGTGAAAAACAAAACTGGGATTAAAATGCAGGAATGCCTTCTTTGACCTCTGTCTGGAGAACAATTTTTTTTTTTTTAAAGATTTTCTTTGAGACGAGACACCACGCACACAAGGGCAGGGGGAGGGACAGAGGGAGCAGGAGCAGACTCCCCACTAAGCAGGGAGCTAGATGCAGGGCTCGATCCCAGAACCCTGAGATCATGACCTGAGCTGAAGGCAGACGCGTAACCTACTGAGCCACCCAGGCGCCCAGGAGAACAGTTTCTAAAACAAGACCGAAGCAGCGCAGACCATAAGGAGGGAAAACATAAACCACCAAATAGCCTATGTTTGTGAGTTAGGCATTTCACACACACACACACACACCAATAAACAAAAACTGCTTTTTTAAAAAAGTATATCTATTAGAGGTGCAAATTAAAAGATACTGTTTCATACCCATTAGCAAGAATGGTAAATAAAGTCTGTCGACAGAGACAGACCAATAGGAACTTACGCATAGAAACCCAAAATTCATGTTTTTAAATGCTCTTTAGGTGATCCCATCTGGCAAGGCAGAGAAATGCCCCTAAAATTCTACTCTCCTACCAGTCTCAGCTCTCCTCTACTCGGTCCTGCTTTAAGTTTCATCCTTTGTGTTTGACTTCTGTTGCCGTGTCATTTTCTCTACTATCACCCTCACCCTCGGGTTGTTTCTTATTCTTGGTCCCAGTTCTACCTCTTGTTCGCCATGGTTTTCTGTTCCTAATCTGCCGTACATCTGGAAGCTATAAATAGCTTATTAGAATTTTGCACATGACAGGGCCAGAAGAAGGCCTAGGAGACTGTTCTGGCAGATTGGTGGGGAGGTGCTACATAGACTTTTATCACAATCTCTTTTATTACTTCAGAGGCCTTTTTAAATTTTCTCTGATTCTGGGCTCTTTCTGTTAGACAAAGTTGCTGGGTAGATGAGGTGTAAGGAATTTAGTCTGTATGTTTAATTTGCCGTTGTTTATATAATAAAGTTCTGTCCTTCAGGGCTTCCTGATGGTATATGCTAATTTGAGTAATACATAAAATAGTTGGAATAAGGAGGTTGAAGGTTAGCCCATGAATTGGTGTAAGAAGGTGTTTGTTTACCCAAAAATTTGAATAACTGATTTGTAACTTTAATTACCCTGTTTTTAAATGCAAATTAAGATTATTCGTTGGGGGAAAAAAAGTTTGGTGTTTAGGGCTTGAACTCACAACCCTGAAATCAGAACCTGAGCTGAGATCAAGAGTTGGATGCTTAGGGGCGCCTGGGTGGCACAGCGGTTGGGCGTCTGCCTTCGGCTCAGGGCGTGATCCCGGTGTTATAGGATCGAGCCCCACAATCAGGCTCCTCCGGTAGGAGCCTGCTTCTTCCTCTCCTACTCCTCCTGCTTGTGTTCCCTCTCTCTCTGGCTGTCTCTATCTCTGTCAAATAAATAAATAAATAAAATCTTTAAAAAAAAAAAGAGTTGGATGCTTAACCGACTGAACCACCCAAGTGCCCCCCAAAAAACAGCTTTTTTGAGATAGAATTCCTGTTGATGTATTCCTCACGAGTGCGATGCATTCGTGTAGCGTATGCAGCTCACTGGTTTTTAGTAGAGTCAGACATGTACATCCATCACCACAATATTAAAGCATTTTCATTACCCACAGAAGGAACCCCTGTACCTCTTAGCTTTTATCCCCCAGGCCTCTCAGCCCTAGGCAGCCACTAATCTTTCTGTATATTTGCCTCTTCTGGACATTTCCCTTAAATGGAGTCATAGTGTATATGGCCATTTGTGACTGCCTTCTTGCACTGAGCAGTGTTTTCAGAGTTGTGGCGTTTATCAGTAGTTTTATTGCTGAATAATACTCTGTCGAACGAGTAACACCACATTTTATTTATCTCCTTATCACTCATTGGACATTTGGGTAGTTTCCACTTTTTCGCTATTAGGAATAAAGCTGCCGTGAACACGTGTAAACTTGGGTTTTCATGCCTCTTCAGCACACATCTAGGAACAGAATTGTGGGATCACGTGGTAATTCTATGTTTAACGTTTTGAGGAACCGCCAGACTGTTTTCCGCGGCAGCTGTACCACTTTACATTCCCACCAGCAGTGTGCGGGAGTTCCAATTTCTCCACATCCTCAGAAACATTTGTTCCCTTTTAAATTTAGCTGTCCCAGTAGATGTAAACTGGTATCTCATTGTGGTTTTAGTGTTGATTTTCTAAGGCTCATTTCAGGTGTCTTTTTCCCCAGTATTTTCTTTTAATATGCAAGAAACGATGCTTTTAATGATTTCATTTCTTTTTTTTTTTAACAGGCTAAGGAAATATTAACAAAAGAATCAAATGTGCAAGAGGTTCGTTGTCCTGTTACCGTGTGTGGAGATGTGCATGGTCAATTCCATGATCTTATGGAACTCTTTAGAATTGGTGGAAAATCACCAGATACAAACTATCTGTTCATGGGCGACTATGTAGACAGAGGCTATTACTCAGTGGAGACTGTGACTCTTCTTGTGGCATTAAAGGTATGATGAATGAAACTCAGTTTTATTTTTTTTCAGGCTTTAAACCTGCAGAAGGCAAGGATAGCAGTATTGCATATCATCTGTTATATTTTATGATCCATTCAGTTTGTAGCCCCTTAAAATATAATAGTTGGTTTTACATCTTGTAAAAGAGAGAGAAATGAAAATTATACATTTAATGCGTCCTGCCAACTTCTGGTAAATCACTCCCTTGGGTAATCTACAGCTTGAAGTCTTGGAACCATTTTTACTGAGGCAGGTATCCCTCATATACAGTCAATTTAATTCTTGCCTCGAGAAGTCTGTTATTCCTGTTTCTTTTTTTCTCTCACACAATTCATATCTTCATCACTTCACAGCTTCAGTTAGTGTAAGAGTATGGGAACTAATGTTTCTCACCCCTTCAACACTGTCTTATATATGTATGCTTCAAGATTTAATCTCTGTTACTTAACACTTGTTCTTTTCTGTCCCCAAACTCTTCAGAGATTCCATATTGCCTCAGACTCCTTGGCTGGCCCTTTGTAGCGTAGCCTGAATTTGCCTGCCAGTGTTTCGTAGCATAAACTCTAGCTCTGATCGAAGAGTTCAGTGCTCTGCCTGTCTTCATTACTTTCTTATCTGATTTCCCCAGAAGGTTACTCTGATTTCTAACCCCTTCTGCAAAGACTCACTTAAATCCTGCATCTTTCTTGAAGCCTTCAACCATTTTAGCCTTATTCCTTCTATTCTGAATTACTGGGAAACTTATTTTCCCACCGCTTACATATATCACATAGTGGCTTATTACCTTGTATTATTTACGTCTCATACCTCCTTGGTGAGATGAGTGCCTAAACAGAAGTCATGTATTATGTTTATGTGGACCTGGCACCTAGCTTTAAACAGCTTAATTTTGGGCACATATTGGATAGTTAGTAAATATGTATAAATTGAAGTATGCCTTTGCAGCTTTTAGGTTATTTTGGTTAACAGAATCTGCTGCTTTTTCATACTTCTTATCAGACACATTCCTAACCAAATAGTATGCTGTAAGGTATGTCTCTGTGTTTTGTTATGAAAAGGAGACTCTAAATACGCTTGAAATCTTGTCCAGATTTGGCAAGGGCCTGTTTTTGTTAGCAAATACATACTTAGTGTATAAAGGAGTTTGTCTCAGGTCCAAGTCTTTGACCATCAGTATCCATTCAGCAATAAGACATAGTGTTCTGGAAAGACCTAGAAGACTGGTGATGGTTTGAGGATGAAGAAGATATTAAAGACCAAGAATGAGATACAATTTTATTATAATAACATAGATATCAGTAAGGGTTCCAATGAGGGTGGTTTAAATAGTAATGAAGACAGAGGACTATAAATATTTCAAAGGTCAGTCAATAATGAATGAGAAAATTTTTAACTCTTGAGTAAGAATTAGCATTTAATGTAACAGCACACGAGTAACCATTTAAAGAAATGGGTCAGAAGTTAATGTGCTTAATAAAACACTGGTAAAATACACTTTGTACCATGAATTTCTTTTGCTTTTCCTGCAGGTGCGTTATCCAGAACGCATTACTATATTGAGAGGAAACCACGAAAGCCGACAAATCACCCAAGTATATGGCTTTTATGATGAATGTCTACGAAAGTATGGAAATGCCAATGTTTGGAAATATTTTACAGATCTATTTGATTATCTTCCACTTACAGCTTTAGTAGATGGACAGGTATGTATGTGCTTTTATGGTGGGTGGGGGAGGAATAAAAGTAAGAGAAGATTTTCTATTAGTAATTTAGGGTTTAAATTTACATGACATGATTTCTGCATCTCCTTGGCCTTCTCATCCTCTTTTCCTTATAATTAAAATTTCAGAATAGAGAATTAGGGTAAGTTTTATGCACATTTTGACCAGATTTCCCTGTTGTTCTCAGATATGTGTGTAAATATTTTTGCCAAAGAATTTGCCAATACGATTTTCTATTTATAAATATCATAGGGGCGCCTGGGTGGCACAGCGGTTAAGCGTCTGCCTTCGGCTCAGGGCGTGATCCCGGCGTTGTGGGATCGAGCCCCACATCAGGCTCCTCTGCTATGAGCCTGCTTCTTCCTCTCCCACTCCCCCTGCTTGTGTTCCCTCTCTCACTGGCTGTCTCTATCTCTGTCAAATAAATAAATAAAATCTTTAAAAAAAAAAAATAAATAAATAAATATCATAAATAAATGCTTAAGACCCTGAAGTACAATACTAGTAAAGCAAAGCTGTTTTTTAAAATGAGCTCCATACATATACACAGTGTTTGCTGGTTACCAATAATAACTTTTTATTTTATTTTTTTTTTTTTAAAGATTTTGTTTATTTATTCGACAGAGATAGAGACAGCCAGCGAGAGAGGGAACACAAGCAGGGGGAGTGGGAGAGGAAGAAGCAGGCTCATAGCAGAGGAGCCTGACGTGGGGCTCGATCCCATAACGCCGGGATCACGCCCTGAGCCGAAGGCAGACGCTTAACCGCTGTGCCACCCAGGCGCCCCCAATAATAACTTTTTAATTCGTATTTTCATGGTAATTGCAAGCAGTAATATTGTGTATTACATCTTCATTAAGAAGTGTATGCTTTGTTTCCACCTGTAACGAGTATTATAGACATACTGTAAAACATTCAAAAATATAAGAAAATGTGCAAGTTTCTGTCATCTGAGTTTCTAAAAGATGTTCCCCCTGTGAACATGAACTGATTTAACTTTAAATATGAAACATACAGTACCAAAAAATAAATGATATGTGGTACAAGTCTGCAATTCCTAAACTGTATAAAAGCCCAGAATTGTTACGAACATAATAGATCCACTCATAAGTTGGTTACAGCCTTTTCTATGTGGTCCTGACAGTCCACATTTTCCCAGCCATGATATTGGACACTGAAGTAATTAATTTCAAGGGATAATATTTTGCCTAGACTTGGCTAAAATGGAAGAAAACAAAAGTTCACAAATTAAATGACAGTGAAAGGATGATGTAGACCAAAATTTTTGGATGTAAACAGGGATGAAATGCAAGGATGCATAGTCTCACAGTCATTTTTTAGAAAAATTAAAGGAAATGTGAAATACTTAACTCAATGCCATAGTAAAATATTTTATTTTATAGGATTAAAGACAAAAGCAGACATGGAGGGGTGCCTGGGTGGTTCAGTTGTTTAAGCATCTGACTCTTGATTTCAGCTCAGGTCATGATGTCAGGGTTCTGGGATCAAGTCCCCAAGCTAGCAGGGAATCTGCTTCAGGATTCTCTCTCTCCTTCTGTTCCACCACCACCCCCAAAAAATCTTTAAAAAAAAAACAAACCGCACACACAAATGGATACCAAAAAATCACTAGGAATGAGAAATAAGGCATTACTGTCAATATGGATGTGCTTACGTATCACAGTAACATAGGGTACAGCTTTATTCTGTTGCACTTGAAAAGATGAAATTTACTATAGCAAAATAGTTTTTGAAGAAATTAGGCCAATGTAAATAAACTACCAGACTTAGAAAAAATTGGAAAAGTAACCAGGTCTGGATAGTTTTCTAGGCAAATTCTACCAAACCTTTAAGGAACATACGTAATTTCTGTGTTCTAGAGCTTAGGAAAAGATGAAGAGCTTCAAAATTCATTCTGTAAGGTTAGTATAACCTCAGTACCAAACCAGACGTGGCAAGCACCAAAAAATAAAACTCAGTAATTAGTAAAATAAAATAATGTTAACTGAATAAAGAAACTTTTATGCTGGCTATACTTAATCAGCAAAACATCAGAAACCTCATCAAGGGGCGCCTGGGTGGCACAGCGGTTGGGCGTCTGCCTTCGGCTCAGGGTGTGATCCCGGCGTTATGGGATCGAGCCCCACGTCAGGCTCCTCTGCTATGAGCCTGCTTCTCCCTCTCCCACTCCCCCTGCTTGTGTTCCCTCTCTCGCTGGCTATCTCTATCTCTGTCAAATAAAAAAAAAATCTTAAAAAAAAAAAAAAAAAAAGAAACCTCATCAAAATCTTGAAAAAAATGCCCTCTAAAATTTGTATTACTGTTCTCTCTGATCCAGAATCTCTACCCAGAGGATGGGTCTGGGAATAGATATTTTACCCAAAACAAACAGAAAAATTGTATTTTTCAATTTTGTTTAGGGACACCTAGTCAGTGCACTGAGCATTAAAAAGAATTAAAGGTATAAACATTGAGAAGAAATTAACAAATATTTTTGCTAACAACATGATTATGTACTCAGAACTCTTAAGAAAGCTGAAAAACTGTCGGAGCGAGCAACAGGAATTGGTAGTGTCCTTGCTGTAAGAGAAACAAAAAAATTGTAAATGTTACCAGAAAATGTAATGGTGAGTCACAAGAAAGGAGATCCCATTCACTAGAGAAGGGAGAAAAACACTATACGAAATACTTAGGATTATAAGGAAAAAAGAAATATTTTAAAGTATCAATAGCTCCCTGTAATAATGTGATTTTTGTTCCCTTTTCTGTGGTATTTTACAGATTTTCCACAGTGAATATTATTAAACTTTATTTTGAAAAGGAGAGCTATGAAGATTTACATTTTGTAACCATTATTTATTCTCCCATTAACTTTCAGCATTTAATAATTATTGACTTTTTTAAATCACAGATATTCTGCCTCCACGGTGGCCTGTCTCCATCCATAGATACACTGGATCATATAAGAGCTTTGGATCGTTTACAAGAAGTTCCACATGAGGTAAACTTAATTTTAATTTTAAAAAGAAAGAAATAGAACCACATTGTTGCAAAGCCAAATTAGTTAAACTTGACCATTAATAATTTATAACATGTACTTAATTTTCTTGGCCAGGGCCCAATGTGTGATCTGTTGTGGTCAGATCCGGATGATCGTGGTGGGTGGGGTATCTCACCACGTGGTGCTGGCTACACATTTGGACAGGACATTTCTGAAACGTTTAACCATGCCAATGGTCTCACACTGGTTTCTCGAGCTCATCAACTTGTAATGGAGGTATGTCTTTTTCCTACAAGATGATGATCCTTATTTCACATAAATATATATCTCTGTAATAAGGCTTTATGAAACCTTCCTTCTTATTACCTAAATGAAAGGAGAAAAAATTTAGCTGGTTTTAGCAAATAGGGGAAAATACTAGTTGGCCAAAGCAAAATTATAACCCACTTTGGAAATTAATTTAGACATAGAGAAAAGTCTCAAAAATATTATCAAAAAATTCCCTTATATCCTACACTGATTTCTCAAATATATTTTCATATTTTAGCATTCTTTCTCTATATTCCAGCTTCCCTTCATCCACACACGTTTCTTTTAAGCTATTTGAATGTCAGTTGCAGACATGGTGCTCCTTTACCTCCAAATTTCATGTATGTTTTGCAGAAATAAAGACGTTCTCTTATGTTACTACAGTGTAATTATCACAGTCCAGAAATTTGCATTGATACAGTACTATGATCTAATCTAAACACGTCATTTGAATTTTCTAGTAGCTCACTAATGTTCTTGATAGGAAAATTCAGCCGTGTATGTGCATGTATAATCTAATCCAGGATCGTGCTGTGTTCAGTCTCCTTTGGTATGGAAATAATTCCTCAGATTTAGTTTTGCATGATCTTTACATTTTTAAAGACTACAGGCAGTTTTATTTTGTAGAACTATCCTTCGCTTGTGGTTTGGCTGATGTTTTCTTATGATTCAGGGTATGCATTTTTGGCAGGGTTCCCACACCACGATGTGACATTCTTCTCAGCGCGTCATATTAGGGTCATGGAATCTGTTTACCCCACTGTTCGTGGCATCAGCTTAGTTAAACTGGCTGCCAGATTTCTCTACCATGATGTTACTATTATAAATACTAAAGGAATGTAAATAGAATTTTATTCTTTTAAATCGCGGAGTAGCTTCAAGGTGTTAGAGAAAACTTAAAGGCAGTTGAGGCAGGAGGGGTGAGAACATGTAATAAGGAATATAAATTCATATGGTAAAGATGAACTTAATTATATCATAAGAAATGTGAATGGATGAAAATTTTTACTTCCCTAAAATACTGAGACTCTGAATTAGATCATCAAAATACATCTGCTACTTGGGATGAATCTAAAACATAATGAAAAAAATAAAAATTAAAACATAATGACACTAGAGACTAGAAGTAGAGGGAAAATGGTATATTGGTATATCAGTTAGATAATGATTCAAAGTACAGCTAATAAGCATCAGAATAGCCTCTGAGATAAAAATTAGGTCATTACTGATGAAAACTAGCCCAGTTCTCTAGGGAAGAAATAATTCTGAATTTGTGTTTACCTAGGAATAGATTCAAAATATATAAAGCAAAAACTGGTATAAGGAAAAATTAATCTTCCATCATTGTGGGAGAAACTTTAATACATATCCGAGCCAAGAGCCGAAGCATAGATGTAAGCAGAACCACGCCATTCGTGAGCTTCGTGGCCCATTACGCTGGGCCCAGCACTGGACTATCCGTGCAGGGGCACCGTGTGAAGGATGGATATCCTATAAGGGAGCAGAGAAGACTACATTTCCACCGAGAATATTTGTAATTTTGAATTTAGTTTTCTAAACTGACCCATGTCAAGATGATAATTTTACAGTGAAATGTTTTGTGTTTTTTTAATGCTGCAGGGGTACAATTGGTGTCATGATCGGAATGTGGTTACCATTTTCAGTGCACCCAATTACTGCTACCGTTGTGGGAACCAGGCTGCTATCATGGAATTAGATGACACTTTAAAATACTCCTTGTAAGTAACTGAAAATTTTTTAAATTGTATAATTGCTTTTAGAAAGAAAATTTTAGGGGCGCCTGGGTGGCACAGCGGTTAAGCGTCTGCCTTCGGCTCAGGGCGTGATCCCGGCGTTATGGGATCGAGCCCCACATCAGGCTCCTCTGCTATGAGCCTGCTTCTTCCTCTCCCACTCCCCCTGCTTGTGTTCCCTCTCTCGCTGGCTGTCTCTGTCAAATAAATAAAATCTTTAAAAAAAAAAAAAAAAAAGAAAATTTTAAATGTAGCTTATTAAAATTAGAGGATTTCTGCTGCTGGGATAGTGGAATGAGGAACATGGCAGACCCTCTCCCCAGCAGAAACAGTCATTTAACTGGAAGGTTTTTGGTGTGTTTTGTTTTGTTTTGTTTTGTTTAAGATCTTATTTATTCACTTGAGAGAGAGCACAAGCAGGGGAGAGGAAGAGAGAGAAGCAGCACCCACAGGCACACCCACCACCCCCCCACACACACACACACACACACCCCGCTGAGCTGGGAGTCCAGCGACGGGCAGGACCTGGAGACCATGACCTGAGCCGAAGGCAGATGCTTAATGATCTGAACTACCCGGGTGCCTCTGAAGGGTTATTTTAAACAATCATTGTGGGTTTTTGAATATTGTCCAAAATTATACAGCCCATAGAGAAAGACATTCTAGAATATGTACTAAATCTCAGTAATAACAGTCTGTGGACTTTGAGCCATATCCTGTTCCCTCCCCCATCTTTCCAGATCCCTGACCAGAAACTACTCCACAGTCATTCTCCTCTGGGCCCTGCTCAGATTTTTTCCTGGTTTTAATCTTTAGCCTCTGTTAACTAAACAACAGAGTTATTTAGAGGTTCCCTCTGGGTGGGCACAAGCCACTTATTGGTGAGAGGTTGTGTTCAAGCCTCCTTGGTCATTGAAATTTTAGGGCTCACCCTAATCCAGTAAGATCACTGGGAATGTATGTGGCTAAGAAGTTGCTCTCAGAGTTGAAGGAATTTACATTTTGGCTCACAGTTGAACCAAGCACACTAGTACCTTGGATTTTCCTTGTTTGATTAATCCTGAGAGGGCTCAACCTTAAGGATGCCCATAGTGTCATTTTCCAGACTGTCAGAGATGTATGTGATTGGGATTTTAAGCCTGGCTTCGTAGGAGTTGCTCCTGGGTCAGAGTAACTTGATTAGCCAGTATTTAATTAGAGATTGTGTTCAAACCCCTAGTATCATTGAGGGTTATGTAGCCTTTTGTTGATTAATCTACGTGTTAGTTTCCTAGGGCTGCTGTAACAAATTCCCACAAAGTGGTTGCCCTAACAGAATTATTCTCACATTTGTGGAGGCTAGAAGTTTCAAATGAAGGTGTTGGCAGGGTGATGTTTCCTTTCTTGCCTCTCCCTAGCTTCTGGTGGCTCCTACAAACCTTGATTTGTAGATGCATCACCCCAGTCCCTGTCTTCGTGTGGCGCTCTCCCGTGTGTCTGTTTCTTCTTTAATAAAGGTACCATCAGATTGGTGGGGCGCCTGTGTGGCTCAGTTGGTTGAGCATTTTACTCTGGATTTTGGCTCAGGTCATGATCCTGGGGTCGTGAGATGGAGCCCCATGTTCGGTTCAATGCTGAGCATGGAGCCTGCTTGAGATTCTCTCTTCTCTTCTCCCTGTGCCCCTCCCTGCTCATCCTCTAAGAGGAAAAAAAAAAAAAAAGAAAGAAAGAAAACAATACCACCAGATTGAATTTAGGGCTCAACCTAATCCAGTATGACCTCAGCTTAACATCTGCAAAGACCTTATTTCCAGATAGTGCCACATTCTGAGGTTCTGAATGGACATGAATTTGGGGGGTAAAACTATTTGACATAGTGTGTGTGTGTGGCTTGGGAATGTTTTCAAGAATGCCCCAAATGCTACTCTAATTGTTCCTAGGGTGGGTATAGCTAATAGACATGCACAGTCGTCTTGTATCCCAGTGTTGACTGTGATCCCAGCAAGACTTTTCTTGGCTCTTCTTTTGTCTGTTAAAATTCTTAAAAATTCAGCTGTACTACAAATAACATCCTTATTGTTTTTGCATCCATTTGCAACTGGTTTTTTAAATCAGTTAAGAAGATATAGTTACACTGTCATTTACGATACTGTCGTGCATATGTGTTTCTTAATAACTTGAATCCAGAGGAAGAATATGAAGAAAATAAAAATGAGAAGGTTAATATAATAGAATCTATACACACTTGATCTCCTTTCTCAGCTTCTTTAAGGGCATGAGATTGTATGAAGGAGTAATTATAACAATGCATTTTGGGGATTTTAACATAACATCAGTAGCAAAAGAGGAAATGGAAAGGAGTTACTGTTACAGGAGTAAATTTCTCTTAATTGACTAGAATGTATAAATCTGCAGAATCCCATATGTTAAGTTGTATATTTAAGTTCTCAAGCAACCAATAAGATAACTTAGGGAAAATAAAGTTATTAAAGGAATTTAAATGTCACATGAGGAAGTATGCTTTTAATAAAAAAGCAGTTAAAGTGGGAACCAAGAAACAAGACAAAGAAAATGGCAGGTATATATCCAGTCATAGCAATATTAAATGTGAGTGGTTTAAGTGATGCAGTCAAAGGCAAAAGTTATCAGATTGTTTTTTTGTTTTTTAAGATTCAGCTTTATGATGTCTACTTTTGAAAACAATTTAAATTAAAAACAAATGGGTTCAAAGTAAATTACGTGAAACAGATAACCATGCTAACAGCAACCAGATGGCTGTTGAACTGGTTATACTAATAATCAGATAAGAGATTTCAAAGTAAAAATTGTTTCTAGACAAAGACATTTCACAATGATGGAGTCAGAGCATTAAGAGAATATATACCAGTTATAAACATAACACTCTTATCTATGAAGCAAAAATGAACAGAATTGAAGGGAAAAATAGACAATTCAACAGTAGTTGGAGACTTTATTATGCCACTTTCAATAATAGAACTAGGCAGAAGATCACCAAGGTCATAGAAGACTTGAGAAGTACTATAACTTAACGTTTATGGAACACTCTACCCTACAGTAGCAGAATACAGTTTGGTCAAATGCACATGGAACATTCTCTAAAATGACTATATGCTGGGCTATAAAACAAGCCTCAGTAAATTTCAGAATATTGAGGAGTGTCTGGGTGGCTCAGTCAGTTAAGTGTCCAGATAATGATCTCAGGGTCATGAGATCAAGCCCCAGGTCAGGCTCCACACTGGAATGGAGCCTGCTTAAGATTCCCTCTCTCCCTCTGCCCCCCTTAAAAAAGAGAATATTGAAGTCATACAAAAGTATGTTTTCCAAACACAATGGAATGAAATTAGAAATCAGAAATAGAAGGAAAACTGGAAAATGTAAAAATATGTGGAAATTAACACTCTTAAATGACCTGAGTCAAAGAATAAATCATAAGGGAAATTAGAAAATACTTTGAATAAATGAATAAAAATGAAATACAATGTGCCAAAACTTACGGGGTACAATGAAAGCATTGTTTGCAGGGAAATATATAACTAAGTGCCTATATTAAAAATCAGATTTTTAGAAAGATCTCGTCAGTAACCTAACTTTACACTTCAAGGACCCTAGAAAGAGCAACCTAAAACCAGTGCAAACATACGAAAGGAGATAAAGAGTGGGAATAAATGAAATAGTAGAAAAACAGAAAAAATACAAAACCAGAAGTTGGTTCTTTTCAACAAAATTGAAAAAGCCTTAACCAGACTGACCAAACAAAAATGAGTGAAGATTCACATTACCAAAATCGCTACAGACCTTATTGAAATAAAAAGAATTACAAGGGAATACAGTGAATAACTGTATGGCAACAAACTAGGTAACTTGGATAAATTGGACAAATTCCTAGAAAGACAAATGGCCAAAATTGAGTAAGATAATCTGAACAAACCTGGAACAAGTGGAAAAAGTTGAATTAATATTAATAGTTTAATATTGATAAATATTAAATATTTTAATAAATAAATATTTTAAGACTTCCTACAAAGAAAAGCTCCCAAGACCGGCTGGCTTCACTGATGAAAAGACTAAAAGTTTAAAAGGGAATTAACACCAGTTTTTCACAGAGACTAAGAATAGAATAGGGGGGGTCATTTCCCAATGTATTCTTTGAGGCCCGTTTTACCCTAATACCAAAATCAAAGACAATTTAAGAAAACTACAGACCAATACTCTTTATGCTGATAGTTGTAAAAATCTGTAACAAAATATTAGCAAACTGAATCCAGTAATATACAAACAGGATTATACACAATGACCAAGTGTGATTTATCCCGAGGCGGCAAAGTTGGTTCAAACTATGAAAAACCAGGGGCGCCTGGGTGGCACAGTCGTTGGGCGTCTGCCTTCGGCTCAGGGCGTGATCCCGGGGTCCTGGGATCGAGCCCCACGTCAGGCTCCTCTGCTGTGGGCCTGCTTCTTCCTCTCCCACTCCCCCTGCTTGTGTTGCCCTTCTCACTGGCTGTCTCTATCTCTGTCAAATAAATAAATAAAATCTTAAAAAAAAAAAAAAAAAAACTATGAAAAACCAAAGCAATAAACCATTGGACAAAAAAAACCCCATAGGATCATCTCAGTTAAGCCAGGAAAAACATTTGTTTTAATAATAAAAATACTCACCAAACTAGTCAGGGGAACTTCCTCATCCTGATAAAGGTCATCTACAGAAACCCCACAGCTAACACCTTTTTTTTTTAAGATTTTATTTCTTTAAGAGAGAGCACAAACAGGAGGGGCAGAGGGAGAGAAACAAGAAGACTCTGAGCCAAGTGGGGAGTGGGACACAGGCTCGATCCCAGGACCCTGAGATCGTGACCTGAGCCAAAGGCAGACGCTTTACCGACTGAGCCACCCAGGTGCCCCTCACATCATTCTTAATCACGAAAGACTAAATGCTTTCCCCTTCTAATCTAGAACAAAACAAACATGTCCACGCTCACAACTTTCATTCAGCTGACAATTATATCGCAAATCTTTTATGCCGGGCACTGACCCAGACATTTGGTCTGCTTCAGTTTTCACCATAGCTGTTTGATAGTTTTATGGAAGAACACACCTGCAGTGACTCGCCCAGGGTTATTCCAGTCGTAAACATAGTAAAAGCGGGAAATCAGTACTGGTCTTTCTCCTACAGCGTCTTATTCTTTGTTGATCTGCTTGCAAATTCAAATCCTTTAACTACTCGCTTTTTTTTCCGCCATTTATAGCCTTCAGTTTGACCCAGCACCTCGTCGTGGAGAGCCTCATGTTACCCGGCGCACCCCAGACTACTTCCTGTAAATTCCTCCTGGGAAAAAACCTGCCTTTGTATGTGGAAGTATACCTGGCTTTTTAAAAATATATATATTTAAAAACAAAACAAAAAAAGCAGCAGTAATGTATGTGTTTCTGTAACAAATTGGGATCTGTCTTGGCATTAAACCATATCATGGACCAAAATGTGCCATACTAATGAGCATTTAGCACAATTGGAGACTGAAATTTAGTACAACACTATGTTCTAGATCCGTCAGTCTTAACAGTTTGCCTGCTGTATTTGTAGTAACCATTATCCTCTGGACTGTTCAAGCAAAAAAGGTAACTAACTCCTTCATCTCCTTTTGCACTTACTTGGAAATTTTAGTTAATAGTGTAACTGGCATGGATTGATAGAGTTGGAGTTTTATTTTTAAGAAAAAGTCACAAGCTAACTTCCACTTAATCCATTACCCTTTATTTTATTGAAATGTATAGTTAAATTAACTGAAGAAAAGATTCTTGGGAGTAAGTTGTCATAACATTTAAAAAGGTTTCCCTTCATTTAAACTAAATTACTGTTTTATGTTGATCTGCATATTTCTGTATATTTGTCATGACAGTGCTTGCATCCTATTTGGTGTACTAAGCAAATAAACTTTCCATTTTAAACAAATTGATTTACTGTGGTATGCTCTAAATGAAGTTCTGCTATTTTGACACTTGATATAAAACCTCTTAAAATAAAAAATAAAGCCTCTTGACCTGTGATAAAGAGTTGTGTTGAGATGATAATTTAAGTGTAATGTTCTTTGTGTAAGGCTTATATTCAGAAGAAAATCTTAAATAGTAGGCTGGTAACTTTTAGACCATAGAAACCATTTTTATCTCTAAACATTTTACTAGGTAGTTTGTATTAATATATTCAGTATGGAGTGTATGCTAAAATTGTAGAATATTCTAGAGCTAGGAAGAATCTTTTAAAAGCCAAAATATATTTTATCTTTATCCATTGCTCTAAAAATGAGAATCTCCAAAAGAGAGTTTAGTAGAAATAGTATAGTAATAGCACCATTACTAACATATGAATTCCAAGTGTTGGGGGGGCGGATACAGAGTCAGTGTTAAGGGTAAGTGTGGGAGGGTGGAAGACAAGAGAAAATTAAGTCTTTGTAGAAGAAAACAAGATGGTAGAATGAGTGTCTCAATGAGAGTGGACAGAGTTCTCTAGTTAAAAAACAGAGGGTCAAATTTGATTTTTTTTTTAAATCCAACTAGATCCTGATTACAAGGCACATACCAAAAGCAAAGTCAGATATGCTAAAAATAAAAAGATGGAATAGACTAGGAAGATTAGTACTAATCAAAGGAAACCTGGAATAGCTATATTAATATTAAAATAGACTCTGAGACAAATTTAAGAACAGAAGATGAATACAAACAGTTAACTCACAATTCTAAACTTACGTGTACGTACCAAAATAGCCTATGTTAAAAGCAAAAATCCGGAGAATCGGGTTGACAAGTTTTCATCACAACAGCAGAATTCAACTCCTTTCTTACTAAGTCAAAGGTGTAGAGTATTTAATAACAGATTTTAATAAGATTGATATAATAGAGGGGCACCTGGGTGGCTCAGTCAGTTAAGCATCCGACTTGATTTCGGCTCAGGTCATAATCTCAAAGTCATGAGATTGAGCCCTGTGTTGGGCTCCAAGCTCTCTCCCTCTCCCTCTGTCCCTCCCCATTCTCATGCACTCTCAAAAAAAAAAAAAAAAAAAAAATTAGATCTCTGTGCCCTATCAGAATAAATACACACATACTCTTGTCAAGTTTATATGGGAGATTTATAAAAATTGGAAAAAACTTTCAAAAAATTGATAGGACACCAAATTCTGACTACAATGCAGTTTAGAAAATAGCAAAAGTAAGATGACATGATACTCTAGAAAATTCGAAAGACTCCACCAAAAATTGCCAGAACTGATGAATGCAGTAAAGTTGCAGGATACAAAATCCATGTGCAGAAAGAGAAATCAAGGAATCAGTACCATTTACAATTGCATCAAAAACCATAAGATACCTAGGAATAAACCTAACCAAAGAGGTAAAAGATTTGTACTCTCAAAACTATAGAACACCTTTGGGAAATTGAAGAGGACACAAAGAAATGGAAAAATATTACATGTCCATGGATTGGAAGAAAATATTGTTAAAATGTCTATAGTGTCCAAAGCAATCTACACATTTAATGCAATCCCTATCAAAATACCACCAGCATTTTCACAGAGTTAGAACAAACAATTCTAAATTTTGTGTGGACCCTGAATAACCAAAGGAATGTTGAAAAAGAAAACCAAAGCTGGTGGCATCACAATTCCAGACTTTAAGTTATATTACAAAGTTGTAGTGATGCATGGTACTGGCACAAACACACATAGATCAGTGGAACAGAATAGAAAGCCCAGAAATGGACACAACTCTATGGTCAACTACTCTTTTGACAAAGCAGGAAAGAATATCCAATGGGAAAAAGTCTCTTCAGGAAATAGTGTTGGGAAAACTGGACAGCAACATGTAAAAGAATGAAACTGGACCACTTTCTTATACCATATACAAAAATAAATTCAAAATGGATTAAAGACCTAAATGTGAGACAGAAAACCATCAAAATCCTAGAGAACACAGGCAACAACCTCTTTGACATCAGCTGTAGCAACTTACTAGATACATCTCCAGAGGCAAGGAAAACAAAAGTAAAAATGAACTATTGGGACTTGATCAACATCAAAAGCTGCTGCACAGAGAAGGAAACAAAACTAAAAGGCAGCCTTTGGAAGGGAAGCAGATGCTTGCAAATGATATATCTGATAAAGGGTTAGTATCCAAAATTTACAAAGAACTTAACACCCCCCCCAAAATAATAAGAAATGGGCAGAAGACATAAACATTTTTCCAAAGAAGATATACACATGGTCAACAGAAACATGAAAGGATGCTCAAAATCAGAGAAATACAAATCAAAACTACACATCACCTCACACCAGTCAGAATGGCTAAAATTAACACAGGAAACAACAGATGTTGGCAAGGATGTGGAGAAAGGGAAGCTTTACATTGTTGGTGAGAATGCAAACTGGTGCAGCCATTCTGGAAAACAATCTGGAGTTTCCTCAAAAAGTTAAACCTATAACTACCCCATGATCCAGCAATTGCACTACTAGGTATTTACCCAAAGGATACAAAAATACAAAGGGATACATGCACCCTGATGTTTACAGCAGCATTATCAACATTAGCCAAATTATGGAAAGAGCCCAATGTCCATTGACTGATGAGTGGATAAAGAAGATGTGGTAGACAGGGCACCTGGGTGGCTAAGTTGGTTAAGCATCCAACTCATGATCTCAGCTCAAGTCTTGATCTCGGGCCCCGCATGGAGCCTACTTAACAACAAAAAGGTGGTATATACATCATGGAATATTACTCAGCCATAAAAGAGAATGAAATCTTGCCTTTTGCAATGACATGGATGGAGTATATGCTAAGCGAAATAAATCAGAGAAAGGAATACCGCATGATTTCACTCGTGTAATTTAAGAGACAAAACAGATGAACATGGAGGGAAAAGATGCAAACCATAAAACTACTCTTAACTATAGAAAACAAACAGGGTTACTGGGGAGATGAGCAGTGGGGATGGGGTAAATGCGTGATGGGTATTAAGGAGGGCACTCATGGTGATGAGCCCTGGGTGCTATATGTAGGTGATGAATCTCTAAATTCTACTGAAACTAATATTACACTATATGTTAACTAGAATTTAAATAAAAACTTAAAAAGGCAGAATTTTTCAGAAGTACCTATTCTTTTTGAAATTAAAAGAATTAAGGTCAAAGATGAACTTTTAAATTCCATAAAATAGAATTTAGAAAAACCGGTTATGAAAAATAAATTTTTAAATGTGTGGACAAAACATCTACAATAGCCAAAATAATCTGGAAAAACAAGAACAAGTACATTCACTTTTCCTATGTCGGAACTTTTTATAAAAATATAATTTTCAAGACAGTGTAGTATAGGTAAAAACAGATACATAGATCAGTGAACAAAATTAAGAGTCCAGAAATAAATCCTTTCATTTATAGTTAATTATCTTTTGAGAAAGTGGTAAGGCAATTCATTGAGAAAAGGATTGTCCAACAAATGGTGTTACGACAATGATTTCTTAAGTGTGACAGCAAAAGAAAGGTTCATAAAATTTTTAAACTGATAAACTAGACCTGGGAAATAAACATCTGTGCTTAAACAGACAGAACTGAATGAAAAGACAATAGACTGCAAGAATATATTTTCAAAACACATATCTGATAAAGGACGTGTATCTAGAATTTAAAAGAACTGCTAAGCTCATTAATAATAAGACAACCCAGTCGGAACACAGGCAGAAAATATGAATAGACATTTCACCAAAGAAGACATACAAATGGCTAATAAGTACATAGATGAAAGATCAACACCATTAGTCATTAAGGAAATGTTAACTAAAAGCACAATTGAGGTATTTCACACCCATTAGAAAGGCTATAACAATTAAGCCCTTACTTATTAATAACAAATGTTGCCAAGAAAGCCTGGGAAGACAGCCGAATAGGAGAATGGACAATCTCAATGAGACCCTCAACAAAGAGATAGAAAACATAAAAAAAGAACCAATCACAGATGAAGAACTTAATAACTGAAATAAAAAATACACTAGATGTAATACATAGTAGACAAGAAGAAGTGGGAGAATGGATCAGTGATCTGGAAGGTTGGGTATTGGAAAGCAACAGAGAAAAACTGGGAAAAGTAAAAAGGATAATAAGAAATAAGAATAGGTTAAGGGAACTCAGTGATATCCACATGTGTAATGATAGTTACATTATCGAGATCCCAGAAGAAGATGGAGAAAAGGGGGTAGAAAATTTATTCGAAGAAACAATAGCTGAAAATTTCCCTAATTTGAGGAAGGAAATAAATGTCCAGATCTAGGAGGCACAGAGAGCCCCCAGCAAAATCAATCCCAAGAAGGTCCTCACCAAGACACATAATAATTAAAATGACAAAGACTAGTGATAAAGAGAATTTTTTAAGGCAACAAGAGGAAACTTTCATACAAGGGAAACCCTCTAAGGCTATCAGCTGATTTTTCAGCAAAAACTTTGCAAACCAGAAGAAAGTGGCATAATATATTCAAAACGCTGAAAGGGAAAAAAAGAAAACTGCAAACAGGGCCACCTGGGTGGTTCAGTCGGTTAAGCATCTGCCTTCGGCTCAGGTCATGATCCTAGGGTCCTGAGTTCAAGTCCCACATTGGGCTCCTTGCTCGGTGGGGAGTCTGCTTCTCCCTCTGCCTGCTGCCTGCCATCCGCCCCCCACTTATGATCTTTCTGACAAATAAATAAATAAAACCTAAAAAAACCAACCCTGCAAACAGAAATGCTCTATTCATCAAGGCTATCATTCAGAATAGAAGGGGAGATAAATTTTCCCATACAAAAGATAAAGGACTGGGGTGCCTGGGTGGCTCAAAGGCAGAGGCTCAGGGCGTGATCCCGGCGGTCTGGGATCAAGCTCCACATTGGACTCCTTGGCTGGGAGCCTGCTTCTTCCTCTCCCACTCCCCCTGCTTGTGTTCCCTCTCTCACTGGCTGTCTCTCTCTATGTCAAATAAATACATAATATCTTTAAAAAAAAAAAAAAAAGGAAAAGGACTTCATTACCACTAAACCAGACTTACAAGAAACATTAAAGGGAATTCTTTGAGTTGAAAGAAAAGGCCTTAATCAGGAGTAAGAAAATCAGAAAAGAAAAACATTTCACTCTATGCTTATGACAGGATTCTATATAGAGAAAACCCTAGACACTCCATGAAAAAAACTACTAGAACTGATAAATGAATTCAGTAAGGTCACAGGATACAGTGTTAATATACAGAAATCCACTGCAGGGGCACCTGGGTGGCTCAGTTGGTTAAGCATCTGACTCTTGATCTTACCTCAGGTCTTGAGCTCAGGGTTGTGAGTTCAAGCCCCGTGTTAGACTCCGTGCTGGGCATGGAGCCTACTTAAAAAAAAAAAAAAAAGAAAAGAAAAGAAAAAAGAAATCCACAGCCTTCCTATACACTAATAATGAAGTAGCAGAAAGAGAAATTAAGCAAACAATCCCATATACAGTTGCATCAAAAAGAATAAAATACACTGACTTGTACCTCTGAAACTAATAACACATTATATGTAATTAATTGAATTTAAATTTAAAAATTAAAAACAATCAAATAAACTTAACCAAGGAGATGAAAGGCCTATATCCCCAAAACTGTAAAACACTGATGAAAGAAATTGAAGATGACACAAATGGAAAATTATCTGTACTCATGGATTGGGAGAACCAATGTTGTTAAAATGTCCCTACTTCCCAAAGCAATCTACAAATTAACGTAATCCCTATCAAACTACCAACAGCATTTTCCACAGAACTCAAACACATTACCGAAAAATTTGTATGGACCACAAAAGACCCCAAATAGGCAAATCAATCTTGAAAAAGCAGCACAAAACTGCAAGCATCATAATCCCAGATTTCAAAGATATACTAATCAAAACAGGATGGTACTGGAACAAAAACACACAGATCAACAGAATAGAATACAGAGCCCAGAAATAAACCCATGCTTCTACAGTCAATTAGCCTATGACAGAAGACGCAAGAATATACAATAGGAAAAAGGCAGTCTCTTCAACAAACAGTACCGGGAAAACTGGACAGTTACGTACAAAAGAATGAAATTGGACCACTTTCTTACAGCATACACAAAAATAAGTTCAAAATGGATTAAAGACCTAAATGTGAGACCTGAAACCATAAAATTCCTAGAAGAAAACATAGCCAGTAATAACTTTGACATCAGCATAGAAACATTTTTCTAGATTGGTCTCCTTTGACAAGGGAAACAAAACCAAAAATAAACTATTGGGACTACACCAAAATAAAAATCTTTTGCACAGCAAAGGAAACAATCAACAAAGCAAAAAGACAACCTAATGAATGGCAGAAGATTATTTGCAAATGATATATCTGACAAGGGGTTAATATCCAAAATATATTAAGAACTTACACAACTCATCACAGAAAAAAAATCAAATTGAAAATGAGCAGAGAATATGAATGGCTATTTGTCCAAGGAAGATACACAGATGGCCAACAGACACATGAAAAGATGTTCAATCATCACTTACTGTCATGGAAATGCAAATCAAAACTACAGCGAGATACTTGTCTTAAACCTGAAACCTGTCAGAATGGCTAAATTAAGAAACACAATAAACAACAAGTGTTGGCAAGAATATGAAGAGAAAGGAACTGATGGGAATGCAAGCTGGTTCAGCCATTATGGAAAACAGTATGGCAATTCCTCAAAAAATTAAAAACAGAATTACCATTTGATCCAATAACTCCACTACTGGGTATTTACCCAAAGAAAATGAAAACACTAATTTGAAAAGATATGTGCATCCCTATGTTTATTGCAGCATTATTTATAATAGCCAAGACACGAAGCAACCCAAGTGCCCATTGGTAGATGAATGGATAAAGAAGATGTGGGAATACACAATGGAATATCACTTGTTCATCAAAAAGAATGAAATCTTGCCATTTGCAACAATATGGGTGGATCAGAGGGTATAATGCTAAGTAAAATAAGTGGGTCAGAGAAAGACAAATACCATATGATTTCACTCACATGTGGATTTTAAGAAACAAATGAATAAACAAAAAAGAAACAAAAAAAACCAGATCTTAAATACAGAGAACAGACTAGTGGTTGCCAGAAGGGAGGTGGGGGAGGGGATGGGTGAAATAGGTGAAGGAGATTAAGAGTACACTTATCTTGGGGCGCCTGGGTGGCACAGTGGTTAAGCATCTGCCTTCGGCTCAGGGCGTGATCCAGGCATTATGGGATCGAGCCCTGCATCAGGCTCTTCTGCTATGAGCCTGCTTCTTCCTCTCCCACTCCCCCTGCTTGTGTTCCCTCTCTCGCTGGCTGTCTCTATCTCTGTCGAATAAATAAATAAAATTTAAAAAAAAAAAAGAGTACACTTATCTTGATGAGCACTGAGTAGTATATGAAACTTATGAATCACTCTATTGTACACCCGAAACTATTATAACACTGTATGTTAATTATACTTGAACAAAAAAATAAGAAATGTTGGTGAAAATGTAGAGAAATTGGAGCCCTCTTACACTGCTGTAAAAGAAATGTAGAATGACGCAGTCCCTCTGGGAAACTTGGCAGCTTCTGAAGCATAAAATTACCTCATGACCCAACAATTCCACTCCTACGTATCTACCCAAGAGAAACGAAAATATGTGTTCACACAAAGACAAGTATGCAAATATTTATAGTAACATTAATTGTAATAGTCAAAAACTGGAGACAATCTAAATGTCCATCAACTGCTGAATGGATACACAGAAATGCTATATTCGTACAACGGTAAAGTACCATTAGTAGGAAACATATTACAACATGGATGAACTTCACAACATGCTAGTGACATGAGAAACTACATATTATGATTCCATTTGTATGAAATGTCCAAAAAAGATAAATTCAGGGACAGAAGTAGATTAGTGGTTGCCTTGGGCTGGCCAGTGGGAATGGGAAGTAACTAAATAGGCACGACGGATCTTATTGGAACAATGAAAATGTTCTAAAACTGATTTATGGTCACAGTTGTTTCATTTGGTAAATTTACTAAAAATCTTTTTTTAATATTTTTTACTTTTTCTTGATTTAAATTCCATTAATTAACATATAGTGTATTAGTTTCAGAAATAGAGTTCAGGGGCACCTGGGTGGCACAGCGGTTGGGCGTCTGCCTTCGGCTCAGGGCGTGATCCCAGCGTTGTGGGATCGAGCCCCACATCGGGCTCCTCCGCTGTGAGCCTGCTTTTTCCTCTCCCACTCCCCCTGCTTGTGTTCCCTCTCTCGCTGGCTGTCTCTATCTCTGTCGAATGAATAAATAAAATCTTTAAAAAAAAAAAAAAGAAATAGAGTTCAGTGATTCATCAGTCTTATATAATACTCAGTGCCCATTACATCACATGCCCTCCGTAATGTCCATCATCTAGGTACCCCATCCCCACCTTCCTCCAGCAACCCTCAGTTTATTTCCTATGATTAAGAGTCTCTTCTGGTTTGTCTCCCTCTCAGATTTCGTTTTGTTTTATTTTTCCCTCCCTTCCCCTATGATCCTGTTTTCTTAAATTACACATATGAGTGAAGTCATATGATAATTGTCTTCCTCTGATTGACTTATTTTGCTTAGCATAATACCCTCTAGTTCCATCCCTGTCATTGCAAATGGCAAGATTTCAATTTTTTGATGGCTGAGTAGTATTCCATTATATATATATATCACATCACATCTTCTTTAGCCATTCATCTGTTGATGGACATCTGGGCTCTTTCCATAGTTTGGTTGTTGTGGACATTGCTGCTATAAACCCTGGGGTGTAGGTACCCCTTCAGATCACATTTGTATCTTTGGGGTAAATTCCTACAAGTGCAATTGCTGGGTCATAGGGTAGCTCCATTTTCAACTTCTTTTTTTAAGATTTTTTTCTTTATTTCAGAGACAAAGTAAGCAAGAGAGCGAGAGCAGGGGCGGGGGAGAGGCAGAAGCAGGATCCCCTAGGATCATGACCTGAGCCAAACACAGGTGCTTAACCGACTGAGCCACCCAGGTGCCCCTATTTTCAACTTTTTGAGGAACTTCCATACTGTTTTCCAGAGTGGCTGCAGTCCCTAAAAATCTTTTTTTTTTTTTAAGATTTTAAGTAATTTCTTACTTAACATGGGGCTCAAACCCACAACCCCAAGATCAAGAGTCACATGCTCTACGGACTTGGCCAGCCAGGTGCCCCCAAAAATCTTTTATTGTACCCTTGAAATGGGACAGTTTTATATATAAACTATACCTTAGTGAAACTGTTTACAGAACAAAATAAAACTTGTACAATGCAACCAAACTAGTCTTTATAGGGAAATTTATAACTAAATGCTTATGTTGTAATAAAGGAAAGGCTGGACATTATAAGCCAAGTGTTTACTACTCCATAAAAGGTAAAAAAAAAAAAAATTAGAGCAAATATCAAAAGAAATAAAAGTTTCCAAAGAAAAGAACGAAAGTTGGTCCTTGAAGACCAATAAAATATAAAGGAGAGGAAGGCACAAATAAAAGCATGAATTTGTAGAATAAAAGATACAGAAGGGGAAAAAAGAGAAGGGGAAAAAAATTAAGAGGGTCTATGAATGATATTTGCCAATAAATTGAAAACAGAGTCAATGAGCAAATTACTAGAGTATCTTGACCTTACTGAACTGATTCAAAAATAAATGCAGTCTACGGGGCGCCTGGGTGGCACAGCGGTTAAGCGTCTGCCTTCGGCTCAGGGCGTGATCCCGGCGTTGTGGGATCGAGCCCCACATCAGGCTCCTCTGCTATGAGCCTGCTTCTTCCTCTCCCACTCCCCCTGCTTGTGTTCCCTCTCTCGCTGGCTGTCTCTATCTCTGTCGAATAAATAAATAAAATCTTTTTAAAAGAAATTAATAAATGCAGTCTAAATACTCATCTCACATTGAAGTAGCTGAATCAACCACTGAAATCTTATCAAGAATGCACTAAGTACCAGTGTTCATAGCAGCGTTAGTCACAATAGCCAAAAGGCGGAAACCACCAAAATGTCCATCAACAGACGAATAGATAAACAAAATGTGGTGTATACATCCAGTGCGGTATTATTCAGCCATAAAAAGGAAATTGATTCATTTTACAACATGGATGAACTTTAAAACCATGCTAAGTGCAATAAACCAGACACAGAAGGGCAAATATTACATAATTCCACTTACGTGAGATACCTAGAATAGGCAAATTCATATAGATGCAAAGTAGAACAGAGATTATCAGGCCTGGGGGAAAAGGAGAAGGAGGCAATGGGGAGTTATTATTTAATGGGTACAGAACTTTGGGATGATGAAAAAGTTCTGGAAATAGTGGTGATGGTTGCAGAATACTGTGAATATACTTTAGGCTACTGAAATGAATACTTTAAAATGGTTAACATGGCAAATTTTGTCAAAGATTTTACAATAAGACAATTTAGAGTCAGCTTTGATATACTCACACATGGAGGGAAGAAAAAAAAAAACCTACTGGGATTTTTACCAGGATCGTATTGAGTCTGTATTACTTTGGGGAGAACGGACATTTTTCCCATTGTGTTTGAGCTGAAGGGTAGATACTTAACCAACTGAGCTACTCAGGTGCCCCTGTCATATATTTGATTTTAAAATGTTGTTTTCAATGACCTCTTTCTTTTCATTTTACTTTCCAATGTTTATTGATAATAACTAGAAGTGATTTAAAAAAAATATATTGTGCCTGTATCCAGTAGCCATACCAGAGGTACTTAATTCTTATACTTACCAAAAATTATTTTCGGGGCATCTGGGTGGCTCAGTTGGTTAAGCATTCAACTCCTGATTTCGGCTCAGGTCATGATCTCAGGGTTGTGAGATTGAGCCCCACCTGGGGCTCTACGCTCAGTGAGGAGTCTGCTAGATATTCTCTCCTCCTCTCCCTCTGCCTCACCCCTTCACCTGCTCTCTCTCTCTCTCCCTTTCCTACTGTCCATAAAATTATTTTGGATTTTTTGTTGTTGTTGTTGTTACAAAATCATGTTTTCTGTGAATACAAAGCTTTTTTTGTTTTCCCCTTCCTGATCTTTATGACTTTTTAAAAGTAAATTTAAATTTTTTAAGTAAACTTTACCCCCAACATGGGACTCAAACTCAAGAGTCACACTGACTAAGGGCTGAGCCAGCCAGGCACCCCTATGACTTTTCTTAAGTGTTTCATACTGCATTAGGTAGGACAACCAGTATTTCATTTTAGCTGTAGGTTTTGGGGGAGGTGGCATTTATCTATTACCACTATTTCCTTTAGACAGCATCTAGTTGGGCATTATTTTTTAATCCAATCAAATACTGTCTTTTTTTTTAAGATTTTATTTATTTATTTGATAGAGAGAGAGACAGCCAGCGAGAGAGGGAACACAAGCAGGGGGAAAGGGAGAGGAGGAAGCAGGCTCCCAGCAGAGCAGGGAGCCTGATGCGGGGTTCGATCCCAGGACCCTCGGATCATGACCGAGCCGAAGGCAGACGCTTAACGAATGAGCCACCCAGGTGCCCCAAATACTTTGTCTTTAAGTGAGGTATTTAGACCATTTGAATTTAATGAGATTATTGGTATAGTTAGGTTTAAATCTGTCATCTTACTATTGGTTTTCTATTTGTCCCATATATTCCTTTTCTTTCATAATTCTTTTAGATTAAATATATTTTATTCCATTTATCTCCTTAGTGTCTTACTAATGATACTCCTTGGTTTTGTTACTCTAGGACTGGTTGCTTTAAGATTGATTGGTGGTATACATCTTTAACTTAGGCCTCCCTTCAAGTGATTACGCCACACTACCTATAGTATAAGAACCTTTTACTAGAATACTTCTCTTTATCCCCTCACACTTCATGCTATTATCATACATCTTTCTTTTACAAGTATTAAAAATCCCATATAACATTATTACTTTTGTTAAAACAGATTATCATTTAAAGGGATTTGTACAAGGAAAACCTTTTCTGTATTCACTCATGTAAATCGATACTATTTCCAATGCTCTTTATTCCTTTGCGTAAATTCATATTTCCATGTGGTATTTTTCTTCCGCCTTAAAGACTTACTTGAATGTTTCTTTTTGTATAGATTGATGGATGGATGGATGGATGAGAGCGAGAGCACAAATGGAGAGAGGGGTAGAGGGAGAAGCAGACACCCCGCCGAGCAGGGAGCCCGATGCGGGACTCGATCCTAGGACCCTGAGATCATGACCTGAGCTGAAAGACGCTTTACGGACTGAACCATTCAGGCTCCCCTGAAGAGTTCTTGCGGGAGAAGTCCACTGGGGATGAATTCCTTCAGCGTTTCTAGGTCTTAGATGCTCCGTTTTGGTTTGTTTTTTTTTTAAGATTGTATTTATTTATTCGACAGAGATAGAGACAGCCAGAGAGAGAGGGAACACAAGCAGGGGGAGTGGGAGAGGAAGAAGCAGGCTCATAGCAGAGGAGCCTGATGTGGGGCTCGATCCCATAACGCGGGGATCACGCCCTGAGCCGAAGGCAGACGCTTAACCGCTGTGCCACCCAGGCGCCCCCGTTTTGAAGCATATTATCCGTGGGTAGAGAATTCCGTCCCTCCCCAGACTCGGAGCCCACAGCCGTCCCTTCCACTACCGGTGGCTGGCTGCTCTCACGCTTCGCTTAGTGGGGTTGGAGGGCCAGGTTTCTCCGCGTGCGCGCTGCCCCGCAGCCTTCCGTTGGCCCGCGTACCTGTGGCAGAGAGAGGGTCTTCCTCCATGCTCTGGCCCCGGCTGTCCGAGCGGTCGCCTGCCTCCGTGCTTCGGCTGCAGAGGGGAAGTGTTCTCAGGACCCCAAGCCCTGCCTTCTCTGCGTGCTGGGTGCCGGGTGGCGGTTTTCCGAGGACCCCCCCGCAGCAGCAAACACCTGGCGGAGAGCTGCATCTGCCCCTCCCCGCCGCACAGAACCTGCTGGCTTCTCCTCTTCCCCAGGAGCCAGCAATCTTTCCCTGCGTCTCGAGGGCGCCTGTCTGGTTGTGCTGTGGCCGCTTCCAGAAATCTCGGCCAGGGTCCTGTGGTCATGGCGCTCGGTGAACCGCCTGTGGTGGATTCAGACTCTGGCGTTCCAGGGGAGAAGGATGGCAGCAGGCCAGGGGAGCTTTAGGCTTGCTCCTCCACAGCACCAGGCACCCCATCTGCAGCCGGGTTGGCCTCCCCGGGCCTCCCGCGCCGCTCTGCCTCCTTCCCAGGAACACCTGGTGAGGGCTGGTGGGGAAGCGCTTTCCGCTGAGCGCAAACGCCCCTCGTGGCTGAGGCCCCGGGTCCTGACGGGCTTCACGGCGTGTGCCCTGTGCAGTCACGTGCAGACCCACGCTGAGACGGACCTTAGGCTCGATCTAATGCTCTGCGGTCACCATCTTGAATTCTTCCTTTTTCCGCACGGGTTCCCACATTTTCATTTGGCGCTAAGACCCACCAGTTAAATAGCCAGTCCCATTCCGAAGTGGTACAGTAGCCCATGCCTGGCCTTTAAACATGTTTACAATCTCAGCTGGGTTTTTCTTATCTGTTTGCAGAACACCCACAGTGCCATGTTCTGCCAAAGGGAAGACCGTCGGTGGGTCCTGTCTCTCCTCGTGGTGCGTTACCCCTCTTTGGAATTAGGTTCCGTGGATTCTTTGCCGCCTCAGCCATCTGAGGCTCAAACATGCTGTGATTCCGTGTATCATCCAGCTGTTCTTGTTAGAGTGAGAGAAACATTCTTTGCAGCTTTCTTTATCCTAAGGAGAAGTCCCAAACTGCTGGGTGGTTTAGAACTTGTTATTTTTAGGATCTGTTTCAGCTGGCAGAACAATTAACTGATTAAGACTAGTCCCCCCTCGCCCCCGACCTCCCCAACTTTAAAGGAGAATGTCACATTTAAAAAAAAAATTTCCTTTAGAAAAAACAAATCCCTTTAGAAAAAGGGTTTTTTTCCCCTTTAGAAAAAGATGGTTTTGGGGCGCCTGGGTGGCACAGCGGTTAAGCGTCTGCCTTCGGCTCAGGGCGTGATCCCGGCATTATGGGATCGAGCCCCACATCAGGCTCGTCCGCTATGAGCCTGCTTCTTCCTCTCCCACTCCCCCTGCTTGTGTTCCCTCTCTCGCTAGCTGTCTCTATCTCTGTCAAATAAATAATAAAATCTTTAAAAAAAAAAAAGAAAAAGAAAAAGATGGTTTTATGTTTTTTATTTTCTCCCATAAATACCCCTTAGTATCACAGGCTTAATAGTTGGGCAACCTAAAGCAACATTTATGTTGTCTTGTTAACAGATAATTATTGCATTACCCAAACTCAAATGAGTTATCTGCCACACCAGTCCATTACAGTGAAGTTTACAAAGTGAAGCGTGGGACACCTGGCTGGCTCAGCTGGCTGAGCGTCTGACTTGGTTTTGGCTCAGGGCATCATCTTGGGGACAGGAGATGGAGCCCCGAGTAGGGCTCACACTCAGCGGGCAGTCTGCATGAGATTCTCTTCCTCTTCCTCTCCATCTCACTCCCCCACTCTCTCTCAAACAAATAAATCTTAGGGATGCCTGGTGACTTTGTCGGTTAAGCACCTGCCTTCAGCTCAGGTCATGAACCCAGGGTCCTGGGATGGAGTCCTGCTTTGGATTCCCTGCTTGAAGGGGAGCCTGCTTCTCCCTCTGCCTGCCACTTCCCATGCTTGTGCTCTCTAACAAATAAATAAATAAAATCTTTTAAAAATTATAAATAAATCTTAAAAAATGAAAAAAAAAGTGAAGCAGAGATGAAGGTAATAAAATTAGCGGAAATTCTCTAAATAAACATGTGGCTTGTGTGCTTGAGGGAATAGGTTATATAGTGCACTCCTGGTCATTTTGACTGCCCCGTTGAAATACTCAGGATATTCCTTAGTATGTGTAAGATGTAGGTATTTTAAATTTTTCAATTTCAGTCCTCCACTGACGTGTATTATTAAAAACAATAATAAGCAGGCCAAGTCGAAATAGGATTCAAGTTAGTTTTCCCTGCGGCTGGTTGTTTGTTTTTGTTTTTGTTTTTTTGTTTTTTAATCTAAAGCTATTTTAAGTCACAGCTTTCTCATAAATCACTTGACAAACTTACAAGTCTGTCCTTTTTTAAAATCTTAAGCCTGTTGGTATCATGGAAAATTGTATAAAATTAGAAGAGTATAAGGTAACCCAATGTATCTTTTACTTACCTTTAATATTTATTCAGCTATATCCCCACCTACTGTCCTCTCCCCATTATTTTGAAGCAAAATTTACCATAATTCCTATCTATTGTAGCATGTATCTTTAGAGATAGTCTTTTTCTTTCTCACCTAACCACAATGCCATCATCACATCTAAAAATAATAATTCCTGGGGCGCCTGGGTGGCACAGCGGTTAAGCGTCTGCCTTCGGCTCAGGGCGTGATCCCGCGTTATGGTTTCGAGCCCCACATCAGGCTCCTCTGCTATGAGCCTGCTTCTTTCTCTCCCACTCCCCCTGCCTTGTGTTCCCTCTCTCCCTAGCTGTCTCTATCTCTGTCAAATAAATAAATAAAATCTTTAAAAAAAAAAAAAGGTCTTAAAAATAATAATTCCTTAATTATGTTTCTAATTTTTCCAACTCAATGCAAGAGGACTATGTATGTATAAATAGTATTATTAACCAAGAATCTAAAGATTTAAGGCATCTGTAATTCCTTTCCCTACACCCGGAAGAATTAGCTTTTGTAACCAAGGAAACAATTAACGATCTATCATTAGCCCTTTAGCTATCCATGCAACGTAGTGTTTTTTATTTGTTTAAAGAAGAATGTATCGCTATGCAAAGAAATGGCTCTAATGATTTTTGTGTTAGAAATTGGGGGGACAGGAGGAAACTATTCCACAAATTTTAAGGACCATTTGTTAATTACCAAGAGTTTGGCTTTTTAAACCAGAGCGAATATTTTTTTAAAGATTTATTTATTGGGGGGAGGGGCGGAGAGAGGGAGAGAGAGAATCTCAAGCAGATTCCCTGCTGAGCATGGAGCCCAATGCAGGACTCAGTCTCACAACCCTGAGATCACGACCCAAGCTGAAATCAAGATTCGGATGCTTAATTGACTGAGCCACCCAGGCACCCCATTTTTTTTTTAATGATAATCATTTTCTGTAGTCTCTCTCCTTGGACATGGGTGTGGACAGACAACTGAAAATAGAGCCTATTAAAGTCTGTGATCAGAACAGGTAAATATGGAAACTTTTGTTCATTTTCTTTTGTATTTCTATGTGCATGAGTCTATTTCAAAGAATACTGGACACTATCTGAAAGGAACCCTAATTAAGACAAGTTACTAGCCACAGAAACCAAAGAATCTACCCAGAACAGTAAAAGTCATTCATTCTAAAGACCTCCTCATACTGTTGGGGAAAATGTTTCTTGTACTAGTTTCTCTTGCCACATAACAAATTTCCCCCTCCTCGGAGCCAACTACCACGTTCCTAAGTAGCAGAATTCCTTGGTACTTTTCACAATAATCAGCTTTTCCAAGGGGTCTAAAAATTTGGCGTCTTTTTGCTTTTTTAATCAATTTTACGTAAGTATAGAAAGTGCAGCAGGACATTATGAAAACTATAATTTTAGTCACACTTATTTCTGGATGAGATTATGGGGGATTTTGTTTTTATAACTTTGTAAAGTTTTGAAGCCCTTTTATGATTAATTTAAAATATGAATCTTTTTCACCTACTATATACTAGGTACTTCTGGAGGAAAAAAAGATACAATCCTTGTTTTTAAGGAATTACTTGGGAAAACAAAAACAGTGATAATAAACAGTGTAATAAATTCTACAGAAGAGGTAAAAGGAGCATTAAAAAGTGGCCAATACACAAGAGTCAACTTAACTGACTCTTAACACACACAGGAAAAGAAAAAGGGATTGACCAGAACAAAGATCTTTTTATAACACACTTGTGAGTTGAACTTGGTATTAAAATACATGAATATAACACTGCAGGAAAATGATATGACCAGAGATAGATAGATAGATAGATATAAAAAAGTCACCTGTATTTTAATGTTTTGTTTTATTTTTAAAATACTGATCCCGGAACTTGTATATGTTCCAATTTAATGCAAGGTGAAATTAAATAAATCTTGACATTAATTCAGTAAACAATACATACCTATCAAAAAGATCTTTATTAAAAAAAAAAACTTTTCACTTTTTAAGTTTTTATTTTAACCACCCAGTGCTCATCACAGGTGCACTCCTTAATCCTCATTGCCTATTTCATCCATCCCCCACCCACCTCCCCTCTGATAACCATGTTTATTCTCTATAGTTAAAGAGTCTGTTTCTTGGTTTGTCTTCATCCCTTTGCTTGTTTTGTTTCTTAAATTCCACATGAGTGAAATCATCTGGTATTTGTCTTTCTCTGACTTATTTTGCTTAGCATTATACTCTTGCTCCATCCATGTCATTGCAAATGGCAAGACTGCATTCTTTTTTATGGCTGAATAATATTCCATTGTATATATACCACCTCTTCTTTATCCATTCATCAACTGATGGACACTTGGGCTGCTTCCATATCTTGGCTATTGTAAATAATGCTGCTATAAACATCGGGGTGCATGTATCCCTTTGAATTAATGTTCTTGTATGCTTTGGGTAAATACCTAGTAGTGCAATTACTCAATCGTAGGGTAGCTCTATTTTTTAACGTTTTGAGGAACCTCCATACTGTTTTCCATAGTGGCTGTAGCAGTTTGCCACCAATAGTGCAAGAGGGCTCCTTTTTCTCCACATTCTTGTCAACACCTGTTGTTTCTTGTGTTGTTGATTCTAGCCATTCTGACAGGTGTGAGGAGATATCTCATTGTAGTTTTGATTTGAATCTCCCTGATGATGAGTGATGTTGAGCATCTTTTCATGTGTCTGTTAGCCATCTGTATCTTCTTTGGAGAAATGTCTGTTCATGTCTTCTGCCCATTTTTAATTGGATTATTTGTTCTTTGGGTGTTGAGTTTTATAAGTCCTTTACATATTTTAGATACTAACCCTTTATCAGATATCAAAAAGAACTTAAAGCATTAAAGACCTTTGAAATGTCTTTAAAGTTTAATTTCTAGAAATACAGCAGAACAAATATTCCTACTTAATAGACTTTAGAGTTTGACTGAATTGTGAAATGTTCAGTGTGGCAAGGTGGACTGTAGAGGTAGAAAACAGAGTCATATGACTTTGTTTTCAACATAGTGATAAATGATGTCAGCTAGGAAAAATACAGATCATTGAATGCCTTACGGTATACATTTTTATCTAGTTTTCATTTGGTACATTATAATATGGCACATTCCAAAACCTATTATATGCAGAGAGCAATCCTTTTCTAATCCTTTATGTCCATATGTTCCCAAGGATATCAACATTAAAGTGTTTACCTCCTTGAGCTCAATCAAGGTATGGCATAATTTTAATGTGAACCCTTTATTGTCCTGTAAGATCAGGGCATCACTGATTTTTATGGAGAACAGGTAATTCTCATTTCTTAATTAGTAGTCTGCTCTTTCTCTTCCACATTGAGTACAGTATCCACAGTTATTCCTATGTCCTGCAGTGACCAGCCTCCCTCCATTTCCAGAGGCCGTCTGGGAAAGGAAGTAGAAAGGCTGTATCGGGATGTGTGGTACCCGATTTTCATCATCCAGTCAAATAAGACCTAAAAGATAAAAAGTTTAGCTATCAAATACTGTGCAAAGTTGTGTCTCTCTAGATCACCATGATATTTTATAATTCTTTCATTGTTAAATCATGCCCCTAGGAGTAATGAAACAGAACCTTCTAGAGTTTAAAGGAAAATAGCATGCCAAGAATTGTGAGACGCAAATAACCTTTAATACCCTTCTGAAGTTTCAGAAAAGGCCTAGGGACTAAAGGCACCTATAGACAGCAGGGGCATTTAACAAGTAGCAAAACCCCAACCCTAGGAAATGGAAAGGTTATTCAATTAAAAAGTTACGAACAAAAGGTTAGCACTTAGGAAAAAAGTTGTTTAGATCAGAATCGAAGCCAAGAGTAAAAAATCACTCAGGAACTTTGTCACCAGAGACATGCCCAGGCCCAGTGACTCTGCCTTATGATAACCCAATTTTCAATGGGCTATTCCTATAAATTGAGAACATTTCCTGTTATGAAGATTTCCACAGTAATTGTGAAAACTTCCATTTCCTATTGTTTAAAAACGCCTGCCAAAGGACTGTTTGCTGCTTTAGGAAGAAAGCTGGATACTAGAATGTTCTTGGGAGAAGCTGGAGTATCAACTATAGATAATCTCTGACTTCTGCTAACTACCATCCAAGAACCTATTCCATGTAATAAACATACATCTAGGTCATAAAGCTTCATCATTTTCCAATATTTGGATACACCTTAATTAAACCAATTCCCACATAAACACTTATACCTTTGATCATTTGTCTTATTTTACATAGAATAAATTCTCATCAATGAAATTAATGAACCAAAGACATTTTTAAAGATTATACAAGCACCTGGGTGGCTCAGCTGGTTAAGGTCGTGATGCCAGGGTCCTGGGATCAAGGCCCGCATCGGGCTCCCTGCTCAGCCGGGAGCCTGCTTCTCCCTCTCCCTCTGCCACTCCCCCTGCTTGTGCTCCCTCCTTCTCTTTCTCTCTCAAATACATAAAGTCTTAAAAAAAAAAAAAAAAGATAATATGAGTAAATTATCCCATAGGAATAGTGGCCCAATGTAAACTCACATGAACAATTAATGAGAATCACTGTTTTCTCCACACACTGGCCAAAACTGCATACTCTTCTTTTTAATCTTTGACAATCTGATAGGTAGAAAATTCTGTCCCATTTTAATTTGCACTTCTTTGATCCTAAGTAAGGCCAAAAATTTTTATCTGTCACTTGTTTTTTTTTCTTTAGGAAATCCTTCATTTTTTTTTTTAATCTGCCATTCTAGTGTGGAGTTTACCTTTTCCTTAATTAGTATAATAGCTCCCTATAAAGAAATGACTATTAAACATAGATGTAAAATATTTTTTTCCAAAGTTTTAACTTTACGAATTTTTTCTTTTTCCTTTTTTAATAAGATTGTATTTATTTACTTGAGAGAGGAGAGAGAGATCACAAGTGATGGGGAGGGGCAGAGGGGGAGGGAGAAGCAGACTCTCCATTGAGCAGGGAGTCCAACCCAGGGCTCGATCCCAGGACCCTGAGATCACGACCTGAGCCAAAGGCAGACACTTAACCTCTGAGCTACCCAGATACCCCTGAACATTTTCTTTATAGAATTTTACATTTCTATGTAGTCAAATCCATTAGTATTTTCCATTATAGTTCATAGCATGCTAGTCACAGAAGGCTAAATGCAACAATCAGGACAGAAAACAATTTAGATATATTTCTAATATAATGCATAATTAAGTATGCTTGAAAGTAGAAATACACCAAAATATTAGCAATTGGCCTTGGCATCAGACTGCAGATCGTCTTTATTCTCTCTACTTTTCTGTTTTCCAAATTATTGCTAATGAACACAGCACAGTTTTTAAGAGAAAAAAAAATCTATTAGAACAAAAGGAAATAACCTCTAAAGAATGATCTGAAAATTACATATAAACAATAGGGCTTAAGCTAATAACCCATCAAGGATAATGGGAACAAAGTTAATACTGGCTGCTTCCTAGGGATTTGAGAGCATCATATCTACCAAGCTGTGAAAATGTAATTAATAAAAAAACAAACAAAAAAGGAAAATAACTGAAAAAAATGCAGAAATTACAGTTCAAAAAAATCCAGCATGCCTAATTACCCAAATTTCTGCAACACAGAGTACATATAAATGCCCTTTACCATCCATGAAGGGAGACCCAGACAAGACAGTGGTAATACCTCCCCACTGCATGGGAGTAAACTATTGTCAAATTCAACAAAAATATTTCTCAATATATGAATTGCCTCACCTGTGAACTGCAAGACTTAAAAAATCTTCTTCTCAGGACACTCCCACTTGGACATCGGAGAGCGACAGTAACTACCTGAGGAATAAAAATGTTCTAGTAAGAATTCCAATCCGCTGCTCTTTGCAATTCCAAAATTGCTACTCTTATGAAACGTCTGTAATTCTAAGCAGCTTGTGTAGGGTTTTGTAGGCATTGAGCTCTGAGAGTAGTGGGCCAAAATAAAGGTCTAAATAAAATTCACTCTAAATATAAAAATGCCTTCTGAAACGGAAGAACATTTTCCTATTGACTGAGGAGATCACTGACAGGGCCTTCTGGAGAGGACATCAGAAACTAGATGCTTCTGTCTGTCCAGATAATATCAAGGTTGTTCATGGGCTTCAAAATTCATCTAACAAACCAAGACGATCCAGTGCTGCCTCAGAGTCTAAGACGAGAAAAACCCTGGACTGGAAGGAAACAGGTTCCCAAGTTACTCTATCATTGTAAGCTGTGCCCAGAGGAGCTGGTCCTAGTTGCTAGATGCGCTTTATGTATTGAGTTTCCCCATCATTTCTCCCTGATTAAACAGTTAAGTAACTAAAAGAGCTTGCAAACTGCTAGTTAATATTAAAAGACATTCAAAACAAAAAACGATGAGGAAGTAATATTTTCTGATGTTTATTAAATAATAAATGTCAGGAAACCCTTTTTTAATATTTTTGCGATAGAGAGCAAGCACGAGCAGGGGGAGGGGCAGAGGGAGAAGCAGACTCCCTGCTGAGCAGGCAGCCCGACCTGGCACTGGATCCCAGGACCCTGAGAGCATGACATGAGCCAAAGTCAGACACTTAACCGACTGAGCCACCCAGGTGCCCCTCCTCTCATTTTAAAATTCTTACCATATTATTTAGAACTCTGTGGATGGTTGTAATACTAAATAAATAACAGGCACAAAAAGAATTAGAGTGTACTGCTTAAGTAAGAATTGCATTAATTATATTTCAGATCCCTCTCTCTCCTACCAGAAATCCATGGAGTTGTTAGTTTGCTCATCTATTAGTCCGCTCCTAAATGCAAGCAGGCTTTGGCTAGAACAGGAATTTTCTTATGGCTCGTTATCATAGAGTCACAGGCACCACACATACAGAAATATACAGACATATATAGAGAAAGCTCCACCCAGTCTGTCCTGTAGGAATGAGGTCATGTATTTTAAAGCCAGAGTAAATTCATAAAAGGTGTTCCCTGTCAAACCGGAGCTATACTGAATTACATCTGTATGATAAATGGTTGTCATGGATACCAACCCAGCGCCTAATGAGAAGTGAGAATGTAGAGTGTGTAGGTCGGGAGGGACATATCACAGACTTGAATTTGTTGGGTATAACAGAAAGGAATTAGAAGTTGTTTTTTTGTATGTGTGTTTCTCCTGGAGGTTCGATGTCTGGACTGCACACTTCACTGTCTCTTAATGACTTTTGGATTTTCCTCAGACATCCAACGTCCTCAACTGAAATGTTGCAAATGTGTTGATAAAAATGAGACCCTCCGGGGCGCCTGGGTGGCACAGCGGTTGGGCGTCTGCCTTCGGCTCGGGGCGTGATCCCGGCGTTGCGGGATCGAGCCCCATATCAGGCTCCTCTGCTATGAGCCTGCTTCTTCCTCTCCCACTCCCCCTGCTTGTGTTCCTTCTCTCACTGGCTGTCTCTATCTCTGTCAAATAAATAAATAAAATCTTAAAAAAAAAAAAAATGAGACCCTCCCAGTGGCTTTCCTGGCAGCATCAAAACCAGTTTCAAGGAGTCTGATAGTTGCTGAGCTCTAAGACGTGGAAAACTTCAGCTTTAAAGATGAGCGTTCCCAGGACATTAGAGACCCATCTGGAACTCAGCCAGGCGACCGCATGAAGGCAGTAGACACCGCAGCAGCGCAGCTGGGCAGAGGGCAGGTCAACATGGAGTGGAGGTTCAGTCGGACCCGACCCCCCAAAACCCCAAACCGTCCTTCAACTCAAAATCTACACAGCAGCTGCCTTCTTCAGTTCCTCTATCTTTTTTTTTTTTTAAAGATTGTATTTATTTATTTGACAGAGATAGAGACAGCCAGCGAGAGAGGGAACACAAGCAGGCAGAGTGGGAGAGGAAGCAGCAGGCTCCTAGCGGAGGAGCCTGACGTGGGGCTCGATCCCATAACGCCGGGATCATGCCCTGAGCCGAAGGCAGATGCTTAACCGCTGTGCCACCCAGGCGCCCCCAGTTCCTCTATCTTAAGGGGAAAACCACAATTTGAAGTCATCTGCCTATACTGATTCTGTTTTAATAAGTAACTCCTGGGGCGCCTGGTGGCTCAGTCGGTTAGGTGTCTGCCTTCGGCTCAGGCCCTGATCTCAGGGTCCTGGGTTCGAGCCCCATGTCGGGCTCTCTGCTCAGCGTGAAGTCT
This sequence comes from Ailuropoda melanoleuca, assembly GCF_002007445.2. Lineage (NCBI taxonomy): Eukaryota > Metazoa > Chordata > Mammalia > Carnivora > Ursidae > Ailuropoda > Ailuropoda melanoleuca. Next base: position 25,592,687 of record NC_048235.1, on the reverse strand, counting down.
GCCTCTCCCCCTCCCTCTGCCTCTCTGCCTACTTGTGCTAGTGCGCTCTCTCTCTCTAATAAATAAATAAAATATTGAAAAAAAAATAACTAATTCCTTTGCTGACCTCAAGTTTGGAAAAGCCCGTGTATCCTTCCTCTGCCCCCTCAGTGGACAGACGGCAAGCTTCAAAACAGGCCTGGAGCCAAGGGGCTTGAGATCACACCACATTCCAAACAGACCTCATTACGGTGCGATCGCATACACATGGGTGCGCTCTTCTCTTTCTAAACCCAAACCGAGAGCAGACGCACTCACTTGATGTTAAACAGAAAATGTACTTAATTTCCGAAGGAAAAAAGTAAGCTTACTTCTTCAGCTGTTTCAGGAGGTTCTTCAGGCAGATCAAGAACCTAAAGATAAATAAGGATTTGTAAGACGAATGTAAACATTTTGAAGACAAAAATAATAATCTCAGCGAGAAGAGTTCCTTTTAATATGGAGTTTAGGCATATCTAAGCTTAATGCAATCTTTTAATAGACATTTATAAAAAACTCATAATATGAAAGAGCTCAATTAATAAACATTTTTGGGGAAGCAACTTTGTGCAAAATAAATGATAATAACAGGAGGTGAGATGACAGCTACCTGTCTATGCACATGTAAGAATCTTACTTTTATGATATTCCAAGATACTATATAAAATATTTAAAGAAACAGAGGATAAATATTAAGTTCAATAGACCTCCAAATTTTAGGTATATATATATATATGCACGTTTTAAGTGCATATATTTTCCTTCATTGGCACTTGTAGGGGACTGGATAACCACCATTCACTTTGGTTGTCCTCACGATTTACTCTGGCTTCCCTATTTCTATTTATCCATTACAAAACCAGGTGTTCAGACCATTTTCTCTCATTAAACACTGTTGCCAACAATTTCACCTTCAGGGATGCTTTTTGTTTTTTAATACCCAGACTCGTGTTTTATAGCATTTTATCTAACCAACATTAATTGCATTTTACCAAATAAACCATCTGTTTTCCTTTGGTATCAAAAGCATAGGTGACTGTCAACCGAAATGTACCATCAACTTGAGATGACTCGTGTTATTAACAAAAACCAAAGAACTCTGAAGTGTAAATTCAGTTCATTAGATCTTTTTGAGATGCTAGAAATAGTTCAGTGACCTGACTGCCACCTTCAAGCCCCACTAAGGGACCAAGAAACCTCAGACAGAGAAGCAACACATTAGAAAATATTTTCAGGGGAATATATGGCCTCCCAACTTTGCCTAAGAGTCAGCGCAGAGATTCCATTTCCTACCTTTGCCACCTCCAAATGAGAGTCAACCTGGGGACTGAAGATTTGAAAGACCAGAAGGAATAATAAATCGGAGCACTGTTCCAAAGCGAATGGCTGCTAACTCATTTCCTAGCAGGGCCACTGAGAAAAATGACACTCACTAAATATGGGTTAATCATGTCTTACCTACCTGTAGGAATCCTTCTGTTAATAAACATTATATTTTTCATTTCTACATAACTGAATTCCTTCATCAAAAAGAACTGAGTATTTTCAAAACCTATTAGCATTTTTTTCATAGCTTCTTTTTTTTTTTTTTTAAAGATTTTTTATTTATTTATTCGACAGAGATAGAGACAGCCAGCGAGAGAGGGAACACCAAGCAGGGGGAGTGGGAGAGGAAGAAGCAGGCTCACAGCGAAGGAGCCTGATGTGGGGCTCGATCCCACAACGCCGGGATCACGCCCTGAGCCAAAGGCAGACGCTTAACCGCTGTGCCACCCAGGTGCCCCTCATAGCTTCCTTCTAAGTGGCATTCAGAACATTAATACCAAATAGGAAAAGTGATTCTCAATGAAGCTGATCCCTTTGTAAGGTAGTGGGAAGATACCATCTGGATTAAAAGCCAGTCCTGTTCTTCACTCAGTATGCCACCTGGCCCAGAGCAATATTCCTACTGCACACTGATACAATTACATGAGTGGGCATTTAGTAACAAACCTCCTTCTGCGTGGGCTGCTCAGCAGATGCTGAAATTCTGGTTACAGGCTTAGGCAAGTTTCGTCTCTTTGCTGCTTCTCTGTTTGGTGTTTCAAAAGATGTCTGACTCCCATCTTCAAGCACCAAATCTTCGTCACCCTGGACAAAAACAACAGACAATTTCTAAATGCTATTACCAACTGTATTCTATTCATAGTGGTTATTTCTTTTACCCTGATGGCATTTCAGTAAAAAATAGAATTTACTTGGGGTGCCTGGCTGGCTCAGTTGGTAGAGCATGTGACTCAATCTCAGGGTCATGAGTTCAAGCCCCACGTTGGGCATGGAGACTACTTTAAAAAAAAAAAAAAAAAAGAATTTAGTCCTCATTAGGCCCAGAAATTTAAAGTATTATCTCCTTAGACAAGAAAACATGGAGCTTAACATCTTGTAGAAGCTGGGGTGCCTGGGTGGCTCAGTGGGCTAGATGTCTGCCTTCGGCTCGGATCATGATCCCGGGTTCCTAGTATCGAGCCCCACATCAGGCTCCCCACTCAGCAGGAAGCCTGTTTCTCCCTCTCCCTCTGCCTGCCTTTCCCCCTGCTTGTGCTCTCTCTCTCTCTCAAATAAATAAATAAAATCTTAAAAAAAAAAAAAAAAGAAAAGAAACTATCCTTATCCAGCTCTGGGGCTCCCTCTAATAGATACAAGGCTGAGAGGGATCTTTCCATTTTAACTGATCCCCAAGTTTTTTAGTAGGATGGAAGAAAGAGGAAAACCTGACTGATATCCTTTTCCCCTTTCATTAAAGGAAGCAAGACAGTGCAAGGGATTACGCCTCAAAAGGCTGTGGAAATAGCACATGTATGTAAAAACATGCCTGTGTATGTGACCCTGCAATACTTTCCTAGCGGAACGTGGCCCCAGTATCCTGTTATATATAAACACGTTTAAGTTCTCAAATTCAAACCCTCATCTTTCTTTTGAATTAATCACTTTAGAAGGCAAAGGATTTTATTCCAGAAATCATGAAGATGACTTTGTATTAATATTACCCATTAAGACTTTTTCCTGGGGCGCCTGGGTGGCACAGCGGTTAAGTGTCTGCCTTCGGCTCAGGGCGTGATCCCGGCATTATGGGATCGAGCCCCATCAGGCTCCTCTGCTATGAGCCTGCTTCTTCCTCTCCCACTCCCCCTGCTTGGTGTTCCCTCTCTCACTGGCTGTCTCTCTCTCTGTCAAATAAATAAATAAAATCTTTAAAAAAAAAAAAAAAGACTTTTTCCTGTGCAAAATAATTAACTTCAGGGTCAGGTTCTCAGATACTTGCTTATTTAGTTCAATAATGCCTTTTTCCCACATCTACTGTCTTGTAAACGTTCTCTTCATCAGACGAAAATGGCCACCATTTTGGTGGGCTGTTTCCCCCATTCCTTTGTCCTAAGAAAACTTGGAAGGAGCAAGGACAATGGGAGTCAGGAGATCTTCATGCTCACCAATTAACTGGCCAAACTTAGGCTGTCTGACTGCAAAGTACTGGGCTCCATCAGCTGATGCTTATCCTTTCTCTCAGCAATTAACATTCCAATTCTCACATTCTTGATAGTCATAAGGGCCTTAAGTCATAACAATGCCAACAGTCTGCTCTGTCCCTGACTTCTTGTTGTCCCCACCAACTAGGTTAAAATATAAACTAGGAGTGCCATGAAGACATAGCCTAAAAGCAAGGGACAGAATGACTAATTCACATTGTGACCATTTCAGAAAAAGATGTAGCCTGCTAAAACCAGGCTGTCAATGTCCAACACCACCACACCCAACGGAAGACAAACTCATCTCAGAAGTGAAATCACTCCCCAGAGCAGGTGCATTTCACGTGGCATAACTTTCACAGTAATTTCATTACCCACCCTTGAGTGATTTATGGCATGTATACCATTAGGAAATGAATAAAAACTGATTCTGCTTCATACTAAAAATCCTGTTAACCTTTATGGGATCATTTTCTTTACAAGATGGTAAAAGGTCCAATATAAACAGAAAGCAAAAAACAAAACGAAACCCAGAAAGTGTTTGGGACAGAAATGATCTTATACATAAGATCTGTGACCAGTTACTCTAAACTTAATTCCTTTATGAACGTCCTTTTTCCTCTGTAACAGAATTGTGAACTTCCAGTAGCAAATGACGAAGTTCAGACTCAGTGCCAAAGGAAAAAACAGGCAAATGTTAATTTGGCTTTACAGAAACAGAGCCAAACATAATGAGTATAATGTGAGCTTATAGCACCAGGGAGATCTTACTTAAGGAAAGATCTGAATTTCCTCATATAAAATATGGTGATTAGTCAACAGTTTTCTCAAAGACTACCTTATGTTAGAGCTTCTCAAGCATCTGTTACATGCTGTTTCAGCACCAAAAGCATTTAGCCCCTCAACACATAGATATGCTCTATGTACAATCGTGATGAGTAAAGACTTCTAAAAAACAGACCATACTAACAGTTTAATATCATTTGAAACTTTTAAAAAATCAATATGTAATATACATACACATTATACATACTTAAACATTGCATATGATATACACCTACTGCATATATGTAATAGTAGAATTCATAATAAAAAATGAAAATATTTTCTAACCCCAAGTTTATGACCATTGCTCAACTTCCAGGTTTCACCCGTCATCTGATAAAAGCGCTCTTCCAGTTTTCTCAACTTCATTTCCTGGTGAGGTTTTAGAACATTCTCTATGTATCTGGTGGCCTGCTCAAAAAAAAAAAAAAAAAATGAGGCATTGTTATTACAATATTCCTAAGATTTTATGTTGCCTATAAAGTTGTAAATAAGAACCAGGTGAAGAAATTGTGCTTTCACACTAACTCAATTTTGCCAAAAAAGCAGCATCCTTCACTTTAACAGCACTCTCTAAAAATCTGCATTTATACGTAATGCCAATAAAAATAAATGTTCCATATTCATGCTTATTTGGCAGTCTGCCCCTATCACCTTTAATGTGCTTTCATTTCTTTTTCTTTTTCTTCAATGAGATTTTATTTTTTTAAGTAATCTCTACACCCCATGTAGGGCTCGAACTCACGACCCTGAGATCAAGAGTTGAGCACTCCACCGACTGGGCCTGCCAGGCGCCCCTTTACTGCGTTTTCAGTGCGATGAACACTTACTAGGAGCTAGGGATGCAAAATGCCTAGGACGTGATCCCTGACTTCTAGGAGCTTCAAGTCAGAGCCATTTGTCGAAGGCATGATGCCCAATGCATGACGTCACTTGGAAGAGCGTTCACTGAATAGCTTAATTACAGTAAAGTTGAACATATTTTTGGTCTTAAATGGAGATTCTGGTTTTAAGATGACAGAGCGAAATTTCTGCCTCCCTCTCCTCTTGAAACTCACCCCTGAAGGACCAAGGGAACAAGAAAGAGAAACCTAAATTCCATCCCTGGTGAAACAAAGAAATACTATACGCACCAAACCCCGCTGTATGAACCTACGGAGGAGGGGTAACTGATACAACACAGTGAGAAAGCCGCAGCTGGTGCGCGCAGAGGAGAACAGGATGAAGCCAGCCAGGGCGTTCCAGAGACCCTGGCCAACTGAGGAAGAAGACACACAGATACCACGGCAGGAACACGGGGTGAGGTGCAGCGCTGAAAATGGGGAGTGGCGGGGGAAGCCGCACCTCAACCAGTGTGTGAACCAGAGAGGCTACAGAGGCCCAGATCGCAGTCTTAGTGACAAGCACGAGTGCAAACTTGACCAACCGAGTACATGAGCCACCTTCCCCACTTGACTCAGATTGCTGGCAGCCCGGCTTTAACCCCCAAGGTGAGAGGATGGAGGACCCCTCTCTGGAGAAGGTGAATTGCAAAAGAACAAAGAGACAGTGAGTGACAAAGCTAAACTACTGCTCCATCACATCACCCTACACCAGCAGACAACCCGTCCAACCCTGCCCACATACACAGAAATTCCAAGTCACCGTATGTTCCTTTTCTGTTTTGTTTAAGTAGAACTTATGAACAGTAAAGAACTCAAAGCCTGATGAAATTTACAAATGCATGCTCCATCAGTTAGCTTTGTAGGGTATCTCTCTCTCTCTTTTTAAAAATTTTATTTATTTATTTGAAAGGGAGTGAGCAAGAGAGAACGAGAGAGCGCGTGAGCAGGGGGAGAGGGAGAAGCAGACCCCCCTGCTGAGCAGACAGCCCAATGCAGGGCTCGATCCCATGACTCTGGGATGCTGACCTGAGCTGAAGGAAGTCGCTTAACCAACTGAGCCATGCAGGCACCCCTTAGTGCATCTCTCTTGAAGCTGAAAGGACGGAGCCGAGGATTATCACATGATTTAAGTCTCCAACACGAAAAGTGGAGACTATAAAACAGAAAGAAAGGAATCTGAAAAACCACACTGGAATTCTGAGGTTAATGGTGCAATATTTCAAAATTCTAGGGATTTTCAATCTGCAATGCTATGCCAAATCAAACTATGAATCAAGTGTCAGAAGAGAAAAACCACCTTTTTATAATGCCACGCCTCAAAAATGTTACTGATCAGCAGACACATCTCTGCACAAGTTGGGCACTTCACCATGCACGTACGTACACTACACTGAGTAGTTTGTTCAAAGATTTATTAATTTTTGTTTGTTCAAAGAGAGAACTTTAATGGGGTAAAGACTTTTGCCAAACAGAAGAGTCCTAACTTTACACACCCATAGGAATTATGGACGCCAATTAGCAGATAGTTGGCATCTAGATGTAATTATAATTTACTAATTATCAGGCAAGGCTTTACAATTAACAGTTCCTTCCACAGGAAATAACATAAAGCTTTGTAAGTTCAAATATTTACAAGAGAGTTTCTTACAAAAGATCTTGTAAGGATACATTTATTGTTCTAAATTCAGATCAGGGTAGTTACAAATGTAGTAATCGCCCATCTCCCAACAAATACATAGGTTTTTACTCTTGTGATTTGTTTTCAGCCTTCACTTGTTTACTTAAAAAGGAGTAATTTGTTCACCAGAAGAACAAGTTGTTTAGATGCTGAAACACGCTGATAACAAGTTGATAGCTTTCAAAATATTAATGCCCCTGTACCAAGGCCTTTGTAAAGGGTTTATGTTTCTAATATTTAGGTAAAAGTCCACAGGAGTCTCCTCTTTCACAAAGGTTAATCATCAATCTGGCAACCGCCTAAGTGCTGACAGTTCAAGGTCAAGAAATAAGTGTTAGGTAATCATCCACAGTAAATGTAATTCCTAGCTATCAAATACAATCTCGATACAGCAAAAGCAATGCTCAGAGGGAAAGTTGTAGCTGTAAACATCTAATTAAAGAATAATGATCTTAAATCAATAAGTTAACTTTACACCTTAAAAAACTGTAAAAAGAACAAACTAAACAGAGAACAGAACAGAAGAACCACCAGAACCAAAACTGGTACTTTGAGAACAGACAAACCTTTAACTTGACAAAGAAAAAGAGAAGACAACTAAAATCAGAAATGTGAGGATATTACTACCAACCTTACAGAGATAAAAAGGATTAGAAAAAGAGTATTAGAACAATTGTAGACCATCAAATCAGAAAACCAAGATGAAGTAGACAAATTTCTTGAAACACACAAATTGCCTAAATTGATTCAAGAATAAATAGGAACTCTCAACAGACCTAACAAAAATATTGAATCAGTAATTAAAAACCCCCCAATAAAGGACAGATAGATTCACAGGTGAATTCTATCAAACCTTTAAAGAAGAGTTAACACAGATCCTGCTGAAATTCCAAAAAATAAAAGATGTGAGCACAATTCCTAATTAATTCTGTGAGGTCAACATCATCCTGACACCAAAGCCAGGCAAAGACGCTACAAGAAAAGTACAGATGTCTGCCTTCGGCTTGGGGCATGATCCCAGAGTCCTGGAAGAGAGCCCCGCATCGGGCTCCCTGCTCTGCTGGGAGCCTGCTTCTTCCTCTCCCACTCCTCCTGCTTGTGTTCCCCCTTGCTGGCTGTCTCTCTTTCTGTCAAATAAATAAACAATATCTTAAAAAAAAAAAAAGGATTATATGCCAGCTAAGTGCGATTTACCCCAAGAATGCAAGATGTTGCAACGTAAGAAAATCAATGTAATACAAATTAATAAAACAAAGGGGGAAAAACCACATGATCATCTCAACTGATACAGAAAAACCATTTGACAACACTCTTTATGACAAAAATACTCAGAAACTAGGAATAGGAAGGAACTTGCTCAGCATGACCAGTATCTAGAAAGAAACGCGTACCTAACATCACATTCAATGGTGAAATACTAAACCTTTCTAAGACCAGGAACAAGGTAAGGATGCCTGCTTTCACCACTGCTATTCAACACTGTTTAGAAGTTTTAGCAAGAACAACAGGCAAGAAAAAGAAATAAAAAATACCAATTTTGGAAAGAAGGAAGTAAAACTATCCCCATTCTCAGATGACATGATCTTATGTAGGCATACATTGGAAAGATTGCAGGTTCAATTTGCAATAAAGTAAATATCTCAATGATGCAAGTCAAATTTTCTGGTTTCCTGGTGCATTTAGAAGTTGTATTTATACCATACTGTAATCTACCAAATGTGCAATAGCATAACATCTACAAAAAAGTACATACCTTAATCTAAAAATACTTTATAAGTTACAAAATGCTAACCATTATCTGAGCTTTCAGTGAGCTATAATCACCGATCACAGATTACCATGACAAATATAACAATAATGAAAAAGTTTGAAATATTGCAAGAATTACTGGAATGTGACAGAGACACAAACTTAGCAAATGCTGTTGGAAAAATGGCACCAAGAGACTTGCTCAATGTAGACTTGCCATAAACCTTCAGTTTGTATTAAAAGAAAAAAGTATCAGGGGTGCCTGGGTAGCGCAGTCGTTAAGCGTCTGCCTTCGGCTCAGGGCGTGATCCCGGCGTTCCGGATCGAGTCCCACATCAGGCTCCTCCGCTGGGAGCCTGCTTCTTCCTCTCCCACTCCCCCTGCTGTGTTCCCTCTCGCTGGCTGTCTCTCTGTCACATAAATAAATAAAAAAATCTTAAAAAAAAAAAAAGAAAAAAAAGAAAAAAGTATCTGCGAAGCACAATAAAGTAAGATTTGCCTGTATATAGAAAATATGAAGAATCCACATACGGCAACCACCAGGGCTAATAAACAATGAACAAGTACAGGGTATAAGATCAATACACAAAAATCATTTGTATTTCTATATACTAGCAATGAAAAATCAAAAAAGGAAATTAAGAAAACAACAATTACATTGAACAGAGCATCCAAAATAAAATATGCAGAAATAAATTTAGCCAAAGGGGTGAAAACTATGCACACTGAAAACTACAAAACATTGCTGGAAGAAATTAAAGATATAAATAAATGGAAAGGCATTATAGGTTTATGGATTGAAAAACAGGGGCGCCTGGGTGGCACAGCAGTTAGGCGTCTGCCTTTGGCTCAGGGCGTGATCCCGGCGTTCTGGGATCAAGCCCCACATCAGGCTCCTCCGCTGTGAGCCTGCTTCTTCCTCTCCCACTCCCTCTGCTTGTGTTCCCTCTCTCGCTGGCTGTCTCTATTTCTGTCGAGTAAATAAAATAAAATCTTTAAAAAAAAAAGAAAAGAAAAAGAAAAACAATATCATTAAGATGCCAACGCTAGGCAAAGCAAAGAAGACTTAATATTATAAACGTCAATATTACCCAAAGCAATCTATGGATTTTGATGTAATCCTTCTCAAAATCCCAAAGGCGTTTTTCACAGAAATGGAAAAGCCAACTCAAATTCATATGAAATTGCAAAGAGCCCCAAATAGCCAAAACAATATTGAAAAAAGAAACTGAACCCCCACCTCCCACCATATACAAAAAATTAACTCAAAGTGGGTTAATAACCTAAATGTAAAAGCTAAAACTCTACAACTCTTGGATGAAAATATATAGGAGTAAATCTCCATGACTTTCGATTTGGCAATTGATTCTTAAATAGGATACCGAAAGCATGAGCAATAAAAGAAATAAATAATTGGATTTTCATCAAAACTTTTGTGCATCAAAGGACACTATCAAAAGAGTGAAAAGACAACCCACCCAATGGGAGAAAATTCTTGGAAGTTATGTAACTGATAAGAGTCTAGTATTCAGAATACATAAAGAACTCCTATAAAAAACAAAAAGACAACACAATCCAAAAATGAGCAAAGAACTTGAACAGACATTTCTTCAGAGAAGATGTAAGGATAGACATCTCTCCGACAAGCACATGAAAAGATGCTCAACATCATTAGTCATTAGGGAAATGCAGATCAAAATGTGATACCATGTCATACTCATTACAGTGGATATTTAAAAGGGGGAATGGAATAATAAATGTCAGTGAGGAAATGGAGAAATCAGGCCCCTCAGAAATTGCTGGAAAGAATATAAAAAGGTATAGCTGGTGTAGAAAATAGTTTGGTGGCTCCTCAAAAAGAAAAACAAAGAATTACATATGACTCAGCAATTCCACTCCTATGTATAACCCAAAAGAACTCAAAACAGGTACTCAAAGACTTGTGCCCAAATATTCATAGCGGCACTATTCATAACAGCTAAAAGGTGGAAACAACCGAAATGTCAATCAGCAAATGAATGGATAAACACATGTTGATATATCCATATAATGAAATATTATTCACCCACAAAAAGGAATGAGGTATTGATACATGTATATGGATGAACCCCAGAAGACATTATGCTAAGTGAAAGAAGCCAAACACAAAGGTCACACATTATATGATTCCATTCATATGAAACATCCAGAATAGAAAAATTCATACAAACAGAAAGTAGAAGTGCCTGGATGGCTCAGTTGGTTGGGTGGCCGACTTTTGATTTCAGCTCAGGTCATGGTCTCGGGGTCCTGGGATTGATCCCTGCATTGGGCTCTGCACTCAGTGGGGAGTCTCTTTGAGGATCTTTTTTTTCCCTCTCCCTCTGCCCCTCCCCCTGTTCACTCTCTCTCAAATAAATAAATCTTTCTTTTTTTTAAGATCTGATTTATTTGACAGAGAGAACACGAGAAGGGGGAGCAGCAGGCAGAGGGAGAGGCAGAAGTAGGCTCCCCGCTGAGCAGGGAGCCCAATGCGGGACCTGATCCCAGGACCCTGAGATCATGACCTGCGCCAAAGGCAGATGCTTTTAACAACTGACCCACCCAGGCACCCCTAAATAAATAAATCTTAAAAAAACAAAACAAAACAAAAAAACCACCAGAAAGCAGACTGGTGGTTACCAGAGGATGGAAGGAGTGGGGAAAGGGGAAGTGACTATTTAATAGGTGTGGGGTTTTCTTTTGGGTTAAAGAAAATGTTTTGGAACGAGATAGAGGTAGTGGTTGCAAAATACTGAGAATGTTCTAAATGCCACTGAACTGTACATTTTAAATTGGTTTATTTTTTTTATTTGGTAATTTTATGTCAGGTGAATTTGACCTCAATAATGAAAAAATCTGAGCACAAACACAGAAAGCAATAGACTTCAATTTTAAATACCCCAGATATTCTGTATTCTCTTTATATAAACTGTCTAAAAAATTATGCTTTACCTTTTCACCCTGTGCCTCTTGTTGTTTTTTTCTGACAAGTTTTTGCCTTTTCTCATTCTTCTCTTCTTCTTCTAAGACAGCAAAACATAAAATTGCTTTTTAATTCTCTGAAAATAGCCTGTAGATAGTATTTCAGGAGAGACAAGCCTTCAAAAAACAGACTGTAATTCTTGAAATAATGAAAATGAGATATATGCAGACAGTTCAAACAAAGAAATCCACAAGTAATATCTATAAGAAATCCACAGGTAAAATCTGTAAAAAAAGGTCTGTTCTGAAACAAAAGTTCTCTGACATGTATTAATATCATATGTTATAGTTTTGGTGAGGGGGCTTCAAGAACAATTATGGGGGCATCTGGGTGGCTCAGTGAGTTCAAGCCCTGCAGTGGGCTCCACACCTTACTTAAAAAAAAAAAAAAAAAAAGTTGGATTTTAAGTGCAGGCCCTTGATAGGGCGTCAGCAGCTCCAAGACATGGATGGAAGCTCATTACTGCCCCTGAGTGTGGAATGCTGCACTGCAGATACAAGTACCATTTGGTCACCCTTGGACATGACCAAAAAGCAAAATGCCTGGGTGCCTGGCTGTCTCAGTCAGTGGAGCGTGTGACTCTTGATCTCGGGGGGTTGTGAGTTTGAGCCCCAAACTGGATGCAGAGACTGCTTAAAAATAAAAATACAAAATCATAAAATCATTAAAAAAAAAATAAATGCAACATGCCTAGACCCCAAAGCTGGGGTGTGTTTGGGAACTCCCATGACTGAACCAATATTAGGTTATTAGCCACTAAACGGCAAAAGAAAGGATTTTTGCTGTTGTATGACCTTTTTCATTCTGGTTACACTAAATTAGTTAATTATTTTAAGTACACCCCCACACCCAGCGTAGAGCCCAACACGGGGCTTGAATTCAAAACCCTGAGATCAAGACCTGAGCTGATATTAAGAGTCCGACGTTTAACGAACTGAGTCACCCAGGCGCTCCCACTAAGTTTCATTTAAATGAGTTTCATTTAACTGTATTCCCTTGAGGAATTATCCATCTTTTTGGAAAATATATCCTTTAACTTGCCTGGCTCCTTAAATAGGAGCATTCCTTTCTGTCAACTATGTTCTCTCCTGGCAATAAATATTTCCTCAAGTTTATTAAGGCCCAGTCTGGCCACTGATTTACCATGTGATGAGTCAGACTGAGCGATCTTAAGACTCCCTCCTGACTCTGAATCAAAGACTATAGCTTCTAAATAAATCAGTAACAGGTGATTAAGGAGCTTAATCCTTTTTTTTTTTCTAAGTAGGCTCCACACCCAGTGTGGAGCTTGACCTCGTGACCCTAAGATTAAGAGTCACATGCTCTACCGATTGAGGCAGCCAGAAGGCCCAAGGGGCTTTAATCCTTAAAACCACTGAGAACTGACTACTTCTTTTTTTTTTTAAGATTTTATTTATTTATTTGACACAGAGAGAAGCAGCCGGTGAGAGAGGGAACACAAGCAGGGGGAGTGGAAGAGGAATAAACAGGCTCCCAGCAGAGGAGCCCGATGCGGGGCTCGATCCCAGGACCCTGGGATCATGCCCTGAGCCAAAGGCAGACATTTAACGACTGACCCACCCAGGCGCCCCGAGAACTGACTACTTCTGAACTTTTGATAGACTTCATCACGCAAATCTTTACAAAACGCAGAGGATTAAAATTTTGGATGAATCTGAAGGCTTGTATCTCAATATCTGATGACACTAGGGAAGACAGAAGGTGTATAAACAAGCTGATTTTTTACTCATTTGAAGAAAATCTAACAATAATTTAGCACTTTATACAGTCTTAATTAGTTCTTTTTATTTTAAGACTGTATTTATTTATTTGAGAGAAAGAGAGACAGCAAGAGAGAGAGCACAAGCAGCGGGGAGCCTGCTTCTCCCCGCTGAGCAGGGAGCCCTCTGGCACAGGACTCAATCCCGGGACCTGAGATCATGACCTGAGTGGGAGGCAGACGCTTAACAGACTGAGCCACCCAGGCGCCCAGCTTCTAACTCTTTTAACACTGTTAAGGGCTTTCAACAGTTAAAGTAAAACATTTTACTTACCAAAAATAAGAACAAGCGTGGGGCGCCTGGGTAGCGCAATCGTTAAGCGTCTGCCTTCGGCTCAGGGCGAGGTCCCGGCGTTGCGGGATTGAGTCCCACATCGGGCTCCTTCGCTGGGAGCCTGTTTCTTCCTCTCCCACTCCCCTGCTGTGTTCCCTCTCTCACTGGCTGTCTCTCGGTCACATAAATAAATAAAAAATATCTTTTAAAAAAAAAAAATAAGAACAAGCGTGATTTCCTAACGTTAAGAGTAAGTGTGTAAGGAAAAACTGCCAAAGTGAAATGGACAATAAATTAGGTTGAAAAACCTTTACAACGTAATGGTAGATAAGATTACCATTTGTTGAATAGTTTATAAGCTGAAAATATCAAAGAACAATTAAACTGCAAGATTTAGGGGTGCCTGGGTGGCTCAGTGGTTAATCATTTGCCTTGGGCTCAGGTCATGACCCCAAGGTCCTGCAAGCCTGCATCTCTCTCTCCTCCTGCCCATTCCAGCAGACTTGTGTGTGCTCTCTCTCAAATACGTAAACAGAATCTTTTAAAAAATTAACTGCACAATTTAAAATTAGAGAATTTGCAATGTATCAACATAGATATGGTATCATTTCAAATGTGTATATAAGGATAATGTACAATTTCGCATAAAAATGTTGGGTTTAGGGGCGCATGGGTGGCATAGTTGGTTGAGTGTTAGACTCTTGGTTTCAGTTCAGGTAGTGATCTCAGGGTCGTGGGATCCAGCCCTGTGTAGAGGGGCAGGCTCAGGGAGGAGTGGGCTTGAGATTCTCCCTCTTCCTCTGCCCCTCCCACTCATGTGTGTGCTTGCTCATGCTCTCTCTCTCTAAAAATAAATAAATAAATCTTTTTTAAAAATTGGGGGGTTTATAGTTCATTAAAAATCAAGACAAAAGTTGTAATGATTACTCTACCTTGAAATTGCACATCACCAATTAACAGTCAATGGTTCTTATGCAGTTTTAGAATCAATAAAGAAAGGAATTTGAGTAGAAAATTATAAAAGGGTAGCATAAACAATAAACTTACCTTTCAGATACACTTGGGACGATTTAAATGAATTAAGCCATGAGGTAGTCACAGAAATAATTAAAGTAAGAAGAGCAAGCAGTAAGAAAATCCGACCACACAGCAAAATTAGATCTTTAACTCCTTATAAAGATAAAAAAAAAATTAAAATTAAAAACATTTTTCTTGATACTAATAATAAATGAATGGTAAGACATTAAGATTATTTAGAGTGGTATAGTAAAAGTTAATTTATGCAACTGTCTTATGATTTTTTTCATACAGTCTCCTTTGTGAGCTAAAACTCATCATGGTTGTCATTACCAGAATAAGTTTTCAGAAAACAATTTTAGAATAGCTTGTTGTCTCAGAAATATAGGTATAATTCAAGTGACTGGTTACATTATAAAAATTATGACTATCAATAATGCATAATTCTGGTTTCCCTCTATCCAGAGAAGGAAATAAAATTATCCCACTGGGAATTAAATTGTAACAGTATCATCTTGTCAAATTCTCATTCTATTTAAAAAGTCATTCTGAAACACGAAATTCATATTTCTCATAGTTAAATTGCGCAACTGTGTACTTTTCTATTTCTCAATATTTATTCAGTCATTTGCAAGTAAAATTACTATACACATACATGTTTGTTTAGAAAAAAGGACAAATTCAGTATTTCTTATTTTAAGAAGATGAAAATTAAAGGAGCAAAAATGTAACAAATACCTATAATTTGTGTGACACAATTTGCTAAATGGTGAGGGAGCAAATACAAAGCTGGCTTAAAAATGCTTTCTACCCAGCAGGAGTTTTTAGTTTTGTGGTTCTCAAAAGTTCCCAGGCAGAGGTACAGAGGAACCATTGCAATCAGGGCTGGTAATTAGTCAATTAAAGATTAAAGAAGGAATTATATATATATATATATATATATATATATACACACATACTTAAATCTTTCTTTCTTGAAGTATAGTTGACTATACTTGTGATAAATATTTTATTTGTTTTATTTTAATTAATTTATTTTTTAAAAAATTTTATGTAAGTAATCTCTATATTCAATATGGGGCTCAAATTCATAACCCCAAGATCAAGAGCCACACGTTCTTCTGACTGAGCCCGCCAGGTGCCCCATAAATATTTCATTTTCAACTGAAAACTGATATATATGTTATCTTTTTAAAAAATAGCAATTTAAAGTTGTTTAAAGAAATACCTGTTTGGGGGCGCCTGGGTGGTTCAGTTGGTTAAGCGGCTGCCTTCAGCTCAGGTCATGTCCTGGAATCAAGCCCTGCATCAGGCTCCCTCCTCAGTGGGGAGTCTGCTTCCCCCTCTCCCTTTACCCCTCCTTCCTGCTGGTGCTGCTCTCTCTCTCTCAAATAAATAAAATCTGAAAAAAAAGAAAGAAAAGAAATACTTGTTTTGTTTTGCCTCACAGTCTCCAACTTTTGCCAACATTAGCTGTTGATTCAAGTGTTGTTCAAAACAACACCTAACTAAATCTAGGGTTTTACAAAAGTAATTTAATACCTACAGTACTGCTATTTAGGGAAATCAGAGTTATGGGATTTATGTTCCATTATACTGCTTTTTGTTCTAACAAGCAAGCAATCTGCAATGTCATATGGGAATATAAAAGAACTAGATTTGTGTGTATATCTTTCAAGTAACAATTTTTTTTATTAAATCAATTTCTTTGGTACTTATTCTCAAGAGCCCATGTGCAAGGCACTTCAAAGAATAATAAATGTGAGGAAGTAGCATTAATATATTTAGCTGTAAGTACAAGTAAAAATGGCAATGAAGGCTTTTACACAGTAGAAAAAGATAGGAATCATCTCTCAATGTCTGTCCAAAAATACAGCCCAGGTGAATGAACAGGTGGGGGAATTCTAATTTTCCAGCTAGGAATTCAATTAAGCAGCTCCAGCTAAGAATATTAGTATCTCTAAGTACTGTTCCACCCATAACTAGCCCTGCAGCCGTTGCACTGGGACGAACGATTTGTAAAACAGACTTAACCACTGTTACTGGATATTCGGAGAACGAATATCAAGAAAGCGAAGATGGGGCGCCTGGGTGGCTCAGTCGCTAAGCATCTGCCTACGGCAGGAAGCCTGCTTCTCCCTCTCTCACTCCCCCTGCTTGTGTTCCCTCTCTCACTGCCTCTTTCTCTGTCAAATAAATAAATAAAATCTTTAAAGAAAAAAAAAAGAAAAAAAGCAAAGTCAGGGCGTCTGGCCGGCTCAGTTGGTAGAGCATGTGACTGACTGGTTGTTTGAGCACCACACTGGGTGTCGAAATAACTTAAAGAAAAACAAACCAAAGTAAACAACCATCCGTTCACAACTGACAGAAGAAAGGAGTTAACTTAGTGAAAAAATTCAGCAACTAGATGGAGATGCTACCAGAAGCCCAGCTGCATTTTCTTGAATTTTTGGCCTGCTTTATTAAATGAGACACTGTCGGGTTGCCTGCCTGGCACAGTCAGTACAGCATTCGACTCTTGATCTCAGGGTCATGAGTTCAAGCCCCATGTCAGGCATGGAGTCTACTTAAAAAAACAAACAAACAAAAAAAATTAAAATAAACGAGTAAATAAATTAGGCATTGTGATAAATGATGGGAACACAAAAACAAATTAGATGTGGTCTCTGCCTTCAAGAACTGTATTTTCCTGATAGAGCTGATGATGTGAGATTTCCCTCTGCAACCACCTTCTCATTGACTAGTGACTCAAACATTAAGGGCAAAGTGAAGAGAATCTAAATTAAGAGGTGGATACTCCAAAGGCAAGGGAGCAGGTAAATTCTGGAATAGGTTAAGTGTGAATTTAACATTTCCTTATGTCATTTGGATAAAGGTCTCGTTAGATTCCAATACAGCCTGAGTGAGGAGGAGGTTTCCAGAGGGACTTTGCAGATTTTTTTTAAAAAGCATTTTATTTTAAGTTCTTATTTTCAGCAACATTTCTAGGTACCTGACTTCTTGGGAGTGGGGATAGAGAGAGGAAATACACAAAGCTGGGTTTCATCATGGTCTCTAACTTTAAAACTGAACATAAGGAGTGAGAAATGCATGTAAACTCATGACTAACATATCCAAAAATGGACTGATTCTCCACAAGTCCACCATTTTCCTCTCAGTTTTCCCTTTATCACGGGCACTATCAACCACTTAGGGTTGTTCAACTTCACATGTAGGAGTCATTCTTGAATCCCTCCTTTCCCATTAATCCATCCACGAATCCTGTTGATTCTACTTTGTAAATATTCCAAATCTGTACACATTTCATCTGTTATCATCCTAGTCCCGGCCATCATCACTACTTGCCTACTTCAAAAGCCTCACTTGTTTCACAGCTTCCACTACAGCCTCCTTCCAAAACATTCACAGAATCCAGTGGCTGACTATCTACCTGGTAATCCCTACGCCCAGTGTAGGTCTTGAACTCACGACCTGCGCACGAGTCTCACGCTCCACTGACTGAGCTAGGCAGCGCTCCTCCAGTGACTCTTAAAACCTTAGGGACGCGCTTAACCTCCCTATTCTGTTTCCTCAAGTGTTGAGATGGGGATTATAATAGTACGCATCCCCACAGTTATAATACAGATTGGATGAGATAATGAATAAACAGCATTTAGAGTTAGGCTTATAACAAGCGCTCAGTGAATGTTACTATCTCGAGCCACTCTCCCCCTAAGTCTCCCTGATCCATCGACAGTGGTCTTCAACCTTTTCCTCTAATACGTCACAATTCCTTTTGTCTGGAATGTTTTTGACTCTGGTTCCGTATCATTTCCTTAAATTCCTCGGAAAGCCTACATCACACCACGTTATTTCCTTGTGACCGTTCAAAACAATCTGAAAGTGGTAACTACGTATGTCCCTGTGCTTTCGGCCAGACTCTCCCCTTGCACGCAAAACTGGTGGAACACCTTCTCCGCCAAAAGCGGTCCGCCTTCCCAAAGTGGCGGGAGTCTAGCTCCCGGGGGACCCGGAGCCGGAAGAGAGAGGCGGACGCGATGCAGCCTGGGAATCCGAGTCCAAGCCGCCCAGACAGGAGACGGCCGCCGACACAGGAATTCGACGCAACACTCATGGGGAAGTTATGCGGGTGTGAGTGCCAGAAAGAAAAAGCCAACACTTACCTAGATCGGGGATCCCACGCCGGAGCTCCAGACACAAGAGGGGAAGAGCAGCGAGGAGGAAAATGCCCACGATCCCACGAGAAGCCATGGTGGCGGGAGCTCCGCGTCCGGGCGGAGCCCCGCCCCTTCCGGTTGCGCCTTCTTTTGGACGGTGGTGTGGAGCCCTTGCTAAAGCAGTGATTTTCAGGGAGAGCTAGACCCTGAAGCCGGGTCGTTGGTTCGACTGATAAAGCCCCTGTTTTTGAACTCATAATCTGTAGCCTTATATCAGAAGAAATGCAGGTCACCTCCCCACGTCACATGATGTCCAGGAGAGATGGCCTGTGTGGCAGCCCGCCTAGTCAAATCCTGTGAAATCAGAGCTTGGGTTCTAGCAGCAGCTTCCTGGCGTCAAGGCACGCAGCGCTCGTCCTTTCGCTGTTGGACTGTGGAAGCTGTGAAAAAGACCTCTCAAGAGTAAAATGTATTGGAAGAGAAAGTGTAAGGCAGTTGCTGTGAGAAGGCAGCCCGTGCCTCGTAATCAGCCTTGTGTCCGTAGTGGGTGATTGTGGGCTTTTGGGTCAAAGCTACTAAGCACTACTCTTGGGAAGCACCTTCCTTCTCTCCCTAACGGTTCCTGGTCCCTTCTGCGACCTCTTGTTAATGCGGGTTGATGCTTGAAAAGTGGGGTCTGGACCAAATTCCAGGTCCTGGAGACCCTGGAGTCCTGCTATTCCTTGCTCTACACCTCAGTTTTGCCAGCAGGTGTTAACTGTTAACGACTTGACTTGGCCTCATAGTTCTATGACCTCATGGCCATCCCATGACTCACCTCTGTGGCGCTTCTGCCCATCTGCAACTCAGTTAAGCTACGGTGGTCCCCACAACTTACAAAGTTTAATGCTTTCAAATTTCTTTTTCTTTTTTTTTTCTTTTTAAGATTTCATGTATTTATTTGACAGGGAGAGAGACTGCCAGCAGGAAAGGGAACACAAGCAGGGGGAGTGGGAGAGGAAGAAGCAGGCTCCTAGCAGAGGAGCCTGATGTGGGCCTGGATCCCAGAGCACCGGGATCACGCCCTGAGCCGCAGGCAGAAGCTTAACGACCAAGCCACACAGGCGCCCCTGAAATTTCGTTTTCTGATCCATCCATCAATCCTCCCATCTCACCCTTCCATGTAGTCCAACACATTTACTGAACCCCACAGTTTGCCAGGGACTGTAGAACTACGGGAGATTCGAATATGTGTAAGTTACTAAATTTCTCCTCGAGAAACTCCGTTTACTAGCCCCGTAAATGGATAAATAAATACAGCACCTGAGTGCTGTGAGAGGGGTACACACAGAATGCTGGTGAACCCTACCCCCAAGGGCTTAGGGGAAAGCCTTCAAATTGTGTTGTAAATGTCAGGAATTGAGGGGGGCAGTGAGGACCAAAGGAAGAGTGGGATTTCAAATTTAAGAAACTGAGCGCGGAGGAACTACCAGTTTAAATATGTAATGGTTTAAATAGTTTAAATATTTAATAGTTAAAAAGATTGCAGTTTAAAGTTTGAATGGAGGTGTGTAGCTAGGTTGGAGCTAGGCCCACAGGAGACTTTGCTTTGTATATGAGCTAAGAACTTTGTCCTGAAAGTGAAGGTGCAAAATAGGAGGGCACAATCTCAAAATCAATCTAGATGAAAAAATACAAATTATAACATGACATACCAATTAATTAAATATATCGACTCATTGAGAGATTCTCATTTGTTGTCTGAATGAAGAGAAGAAAGAAAGTTCAATGGCTCTTAGCATCTTCATTTTGATATGAATTCCTCCTTTAGGTATTCTTTTTTATTCCTTGCCTTTCTATATTCTTAATTTCATCTGTTGATGGCGCCAGTGAGTTTCTGTGGAGACAATAAAGTGGAGGCTTGCAAGTACTCCAGATTTGCTTTAAACTTTGTCGACTGTGAAGTTTCTTCACTGTGATTGTCTACTGCTAACTCCTCACAAAAAGACCACCAAAATAACCTGTTTGAGTAAAACCAAGAGCGAGTGAGAGAGAGAGAGAGATCATGGGGGGGGGGGCGCGGGGACCTGATGTGGGGTGTGATCCCGGACACCAGGATCCTGACCTGAGCAGAAGACAGACGCTTAACTGACTGAGCCACCCAAGTGCCCCTAAACTATTAACATTCTTTTTTTTTAACCATTAACATTCTTAACACATAAATTTCACATTTTTCTTAACAAGTGAGGCAACTTGTTCACGTATAAAAAAGTAGAATTGTCAACATTTAAAAATTATATATAATCATATCAAAATTATAATTTGGTGAGGAACCTAATGTTTATAATAATGTAGCCTGAATTATATACATTAAGTGTATCCAAACTGCTTTTGTGACTTAATATTGGAATTTTTGCATTTGAAAAAATCAACTAGTTTGGGGTACCTGGCTGGATCAGTCGGTGAAGCATGCAACTCTTGATCTTGGGGTTGAAAGTTTGAGCCCTATGTGGGGTATAGAGATTACTTATTTAAAAAAAAAACTATTAAAAAATCAGCTAATTTTTTCAATATTTTATTAAGAAATTTTTCAGACAAGAGGTGCCTGTCTGGTTCAGTCAGAAGAGCATGTGACTCTACCTCGGGGTCATAAGTTCGAGCCCCATTAAGGGTGTAGAGATTACTTAAAACTTTTTTTAAAAAATAAATTTTTCAGGCAAAAAAGCTGAAAAAAATTTAGTGGGTATCCATATACCAACCACATTTGATTATATATATTTTATCACATAGCTATCAACCTTTTTTTTTTTTAACCTGTCTTTTTTGATGCATTTCAAAGTTGCAGACATTAAGGGCTCCTGGTGGCTCAGTCAGTTAAGTGACCATTGATCGCAGCTCAGGTTGATCTCAGAGTCGTGAGTTCAAGCCCCACATTGGGTTCCATGCTAGGTGTGGAACCTACTTAAACATTAAAACATAAACCACAGGGACCTGGATGGCTCAGCTGGTTAAGCATCTGTCTTCAGCTCAGGTCATGATCCTGACGTCCTGGGATTGAGCCCTACTCAGGGGGAAGTCTGCTTCTCCTTCTCCTGCCCCTTCCCAGTCTCATGCCCTCTCTCTTTCTAAAATAACAAAATCTAAAAAAATAAAATTAAAAAAGTTGCAGACATTAGTACATTAACTGTTTCATATGAATACATATACTTCATGTGGTATGCATACTTCAGCATGCCTATCATTAACTATAAAGAAATGTAATATCTAAACTGTACCATTCCTTGAGTTCCACTATAAACATTGTTAAAAGATAAACTGAGGCATAGTGAAAATTTTAAGTGAGCAAAAATCTATTTGAATTGGGCAGATACAAAGGAGCTCTGAGTTGCTATACAAAGTGAAAGACTTTTATATTATACCCAGAGGGAGAGGAAACAAGGAAGTTGTTCTAGGCAAAAAAAAAAAAAGGGGGGGGGGGGGGGGTTGGTTATTCCAAGCTTACTTTCCTTTAGGGAATGACAGGGGTCTATCTGGCAGATTACCTAAGTAGTGCTGAACAGGCAATTCCATTTCTGGGAAAGCCAAACTCAGTTTGGTGACTTGGGGCTTAGCACAAGTGACTCCATATGGGTGGGGCCCATTGTCTCCTTTATAACAGCATACACCAGTACCACCCATATCTCTATCATGACAAAACTTTGCCCAGAAAATAACCATTGTTTTGATATTTTTTTAATCGTGGATTAACTTTGCTTCTTCTAGGACTTAAATAAATGGAATTATACAAAATGTAGCCTTTTGATTAGGCTTTGTTCATACAGCATAATTGTTTTTAACTTATTTTAGATAATTATAGGTTCACACAGAATTATAGGAAATAATACAGAGAGATCACATATATCTTTTACTCAGTTTCCCCCAATGAAATTCATGCATAACCATAGTACAATATCATAAACAGGAAATCAATATTGATACAACCCGCCAATCTTACTCAGATCTTACCGGTTTTACATACAGTCATGTGTGTATTTGGTTCTATGCAATATTATCACTTTGTATTGATTCATGTGACCACCACCAGTCAAGATACAGAACAGTTCCATCACAAGAATCTCTTTTTGGTCACAATCACCTCACTTTCTATCCTTCACCACCACCAAACCCAGGCAATCATTAAAGGACCTCTATCTCTTTAATTTTGTCATTTCAAGAGTATTATGTAAGTGGAATCATACACCATGTAGCCTTTAGAGATTGGCTCTTTTCATTCATTATAATCTTGAGATACAAACAAATCGTTGTGTGTAGATATTCATTCCTTTTTATTGCTGGATTCTATTCCTTTTCTTTTTTCTTTTCCTTTTTTTTTTTTTTGAAGATTTTATTTATTTATTTATTTGAGAAAGAGAGTGAGCAAGTTGAGAGAGGAGCAGAGGGACAGGTAGACTCTGCGTTGAGCGTGGAGCCCGACAGGGGGCTTGATCCCATGACCCTGAGATCATGACCTGAGCCAAAACCAAGAGTCAGATGCTTAACCAACTAAGCCACCCAGGTGCCCCTCCTTTTTTTTTTTTTAAGTAAACTCTATGCCAAACGTGGGGCTCCACCTCATGACCCTGAGATCAAGGTCACAGAAGGGATAGAGGGAGGAAGATGTGACTAGAATAGCTACATAGAGCTATCAGCATGGTAGGACTTCATTTCTTCAGCTGAGAGGTATGGATGTTCACTGCATCATTCTTTGTATTTTATCTTAAATATTGCAAATACATTTTGAAAGTGAACAGTTACAGAAATAATAACATATTTAGATTCAGAATAGATGTATCACTGTTATTTCTAAAGCTTTTTATGATCTCCCCCATCTTCTTTCAAAATACATTGCTAACACAATTACGTAGAGGTCCAAAGGGTGAAAGAGCTATTGCCTGCAAGTGTAATTTCCCCCAGATGTGTCTTCTGAGATAGTGTCCGATTTCCCAAAAAGCTGACTTGCTGTTCTTGTTGGAAAGATTCCTTTTGCTTATCATAAAATTTGCTTTTTGTTAATCTTACATTCAGTTACAGCTATCCTGTCTCTTCACTGTTTATCCCTTCCTCAATATTAAACACTGAAATTGTGTAACTGAGTAATATTTGTTTTATTCCTTTCCACATATTATTTTTATCCTCATAAATGACTGCAATTATCTTTACATATGCATCATGAGAAATACATTTCATTGAGCAACCTGTTTGTGCAAGGTTCTTTGTATACAACTATTTCCTGTACAGACTTCTCAGATTTTATAGAACTGCTATTACCACCTTCCTTCTAGTATAATAGCTCTTGATCTGTAACCTCAACAAAAAGTTGTGATATAAATAAGTCACTGATGAGTCATGAATACATTTCCAACAAATTACACTACAGAAAGAATGCAGAGGGAGAAAGAGGCTACATTTTTTTAAAAAAGATTTTTATTTTATTTATGTGACAGAGAGACAGCCAGCGAGAGAGGGAACACAGCAGGGGGAGTGGGAGAGGAAGAAGCAGGCTCCCAGCGGAGGAGCCCGATGTGGGACTCGATCCCAGAACGCATCACGCCCTGAGCCGAAGGCAGATGCTTAACGACTGCGCTACCCAGGCGCCCCGAAGCTACATTTTTTTTTAAAGGGTATAATGCTAAATGAAATAAGCCATTCAAAGAAAGACAAATGCCATATGATTTCAGTCATATGTGGAATTTAAGAAACAAAACAAACGAACAAAGGGAAAAAGAGACAAACAAAAAACCAGATTCTTAACTATAGAGAACAAACTTATGGTTAAAAGAGGGAGGTGGGTGGGGAGATGGGTGAAATAGGTGATGGGTATTAAGATTACGATGGGCATTGAGTAATGTATAGAATTGTTGAATCGCTATACACACACACACATATATATACCTGAAAAAAAATATATAAATATATATATACATATATATACACACACACATCTGAAGTATAGATATACATCACTGAAATTAATAACAGTATATGTTAATCATACTGTAATTAAAATTTTTAAAAATCATTCAGTTATACACACAGTGGGTAAATTTTATGTATGTAAATTCTCAATGCTTTTTAAACTAGATAAATGAAGAAGGGATAAAAAATGATATTTGACATTTTCTTTTTCTTTTTTCTTTCTTTTTTTTTTTTTAAGATTTTATTTATTCATTCCACAGAGAGAGAGACAGCCAGCGAGAGAGGGAACACAGGCAGGGGGAGTGGGAGAGGAAGAGGCAGGCTCCCAGTGGAGGAGCTTAATGTGGGGCTGGATCCCAGGACTCTGGGATCATGCCCTGAGCCGAAGGCAGTCGCTTAATGACTGAGCCACCCAGGCGTCCCTTGACATTTTCTCCTACACAAGATATCATATAAAAAATCTGCAATCGGGGCACCTGGGTGGCTCAGTCGGTTGGGCATCTGCCTTTGGTTAGAGTCAGAATCCCAGGGTCCTCGGATAGAGCCCACATCAGGCTCCCTGCAGGGAGCCTGCTTCTCCCTCTCCCTCTGCCTCCTGCTCCCCCTGCTTGTGCTCTCTCTCTCAAATAAATAAGTAAAATCTTTAAAAAAAAATCTTGGATATTTTGTTTTTACCATAGGACAATATCTATAATGGTTTTTTTTCCAGTAACGGTTAAGAGAATAGACTTCAGAGTTAGGACCCTAGGATTTATTTCAGCTCTGCCATTCACAACTGTATAATCTTGTACAAATTATTTATCCTCTTTGAACCTCAATCTTTTCATCTATAAAATGGAGATAATAATGGTATCTATTTCTTGGGTTGAGGAGGGGATAACATAAAGTTCTTACTACTGCACCTAATAAAGCTCTCAAGCACAGTGCTTAGTTCAATATATGTTAATTATTGGTTTATTATTTTGACAAATATTTCACAGTGTCTTTGTGGAAATCACCTAAGTTTGTCTAGTGTTCAAAGAAAAATTCAATGATTAAATTATTAAGAGATGAAATAATTGCTTGGGGATCTGCTATTTCACACAAATCATGCTAGTTTATAAAGATGTCACAAGACTGTCACACTTGAATAACTTCGTTGATTTTCATTCTCAGCATTTTTTAAAGTTTATTTAGTTAAGTAATCGCTACACCAAATGTGGGACTTGAACTCAAGACCCGGAGATCAAGGGTTGCATGCTCTTCTGACTGAGCCAGCGAGTTACCCCCATTTTCAGCATTTAGAATCATCCTGAAACTACCTCTTACTAACTACATCGACTAAATTTTTACTGTAGCCGATAATTTTCTTGCTTGAAGAAAACTTAGAAACAGTCTGAAGTCTTCAAGTGCTTGGGATATGGCTACCTGTTCCCC
Organism: Ailuropoda melanoleuca; assembly: GCF_002007445.2. Classification (NCBI taxonomy): domain Eukaryota; kingdom Metazoa; phylum Chordata; class Mammalia; order Carnivora; family Ursidae; genus Ailuropoda; species Ailuropoda melanoleuca. The sequence goes on along the minus strand of NC_048235.1, from coordinate 25,566,448 downwards.
TTCTCATGTAACTCAGAAGCAAAGGTAAAAACGCTTATATGAAAATAAAATATTTTAGTCCCAAACAATACCTTATAATCTTTAGTTTCAACATATTATGTGGGTTTATGTAATTAGGTGGTAAAAATTTCTTTCCTCCTTTAAAACTAGCAGGGATATATAGATCTTTACCTCCTTTCATCTTCTTTATGTTGTTTTATGGCATCATTTTTCTCCTGTATTTCCTGGTTTAAAACTTGTCATCATTGACTTCTGTACCCTCCCTCCAATCTGTCTTCACTTCTTATGCCTGTGCAATCCATTTCTTCCGATCTGTTCTCAATACTGCCACCTTTGCCTCCTATACAATCCAATTTCACCATCTCCAGTTCATTTCATCTGTCTCCAGGGAAAGACACCCTTGAGAAATCTTCAGTAACTCCTTATGCTTCTGGAGTAGCCTGGTTAGGAGCAAGGCTTCCCAGGACTCCAGCCATTTCCCATCCCCCCTTTCATACTGCCTACCTTCCAGCCAATCCGCACTCCTCTACTTAGGTCTCATTATCCCACCCACTCATTTCCTCCACACGAAGTTATTCTCTTTATTTGACATGCCTACCTCCTTTCTGTTGGCCTTCCCATTTCACAGATGAAGAAACTGACACTTAGGTGAAGTGACCATGACAATCCCTGTGGTGGGAACTGAATCCAAGTTTTTCAGACTCAGACTCTTGACTCCTAAATACTTCAGTGTGTATCTCTTAAGAACAAGGATATTCTCTTACATAACCACAGTACAATGATCACACTCAGGAAATTTTGCATCGACGTAGTACCATGATATATTATACAGGCCACACTTCAAATGTCACCAACTATCCTTTATAGCGAATTTTCCCCAATCCAGAATCCCATCCAGGATTAAGCCTTGTCTTTATTTCTTGTATTTCTTCAATATTCTTTAACCTGGAATAGTTCCTTTGCCTTGCTTTAATTTCAAGATATTGATAGTTTTTATTTTACTTTTTTAAACGATTTGTTTGAAAGAGTGGGGAAGGGGCAGAGGGAGAGAATCTTCAAGCCAAATCCCCAGCTGAGCACGGAGCCCTTGGCGGAGCTCATTCCTACGACCCATGAGATCATGACCTGAGCCAAAACCAAGAGTTGGACACCCAACCGACTGAGCCACCCAGGTGCCCCAAGTCATGGATAGTTTTTAAAGAGTACAGGCTAGTTGTTTGTAAAATTCCCCTCAGTGTGGGTTTTTCTGGGTGTTACCACGTGATTAGATTCAGATTACGGATTTCCAGCAGTCATACTACAAAAGTGAAGTCGTGTACTTCTTACTGTATCACATCGCAGGGCCCACAATGACAACTGTCTCATCACTGGCAGTATTCAACTTTGATCGCTTGGGTATGGTGGTGTCTGGCGCCCTGTAAAGTTACTTTTCTCCCTTTGTGATCAATAGCAATCTGCGGGGACATATTCTAAGACTGCATAAATAAGCTTTTCCCCATCAAATTTTCACCCAAATGGTTTTCACATTTACTGATGTTTAATGACACAAGAATTATCACTGATAGTTGCAAAATGTTGATTTTCCTAACTCCGTTGCTCCTCTACATTTACTACATGGCCTTGTACTGGAAGAACTTTCCCTTACATCCCTTATAGTACTTTCTAACCAGGAAAAAAAAAAAGCTTTAAAAAAAAAAAAAAGAAGTGGATAACATTTTAACTGGAGTGTGGTTAGTTCCCATTCCCCTTCAGTGTGCTGGGTCCAGCTTCTCTGTGACCTGGACCTTCATTTCTGGGGCTACAGCGAGGGCTCTCAGCCTGTGGGTGATCGGCTGGGTCATAGCCCTGCAGAAGGCGGCCTATCACCACACAAATTCAAGGCCCACTTACTCCTTTGTTGTGTAGTTGGTAGTTGCAGATATTCTAAAATGACACTCCAGTCTCTCTTGTTTGGGAGTAAAATGCTATTGTGTTTCCATCCCTACCCTACCTTTATGCTTAACTTGTGGATCACAAAAATATTTATTCTAATGTTTCCCAAACTAAATGTGCTTTAGATTCACCTGAAAGCTAGAGAATTGTTTAAAGCAGAGGTGGCTGGGGTCCGGCCCCCAGAGAATCCGATTTAGTATATCTGTATTAAAGCCCAGGAATCAGCAAATCCGCAATCCAGGTAGTCTGCGGATCAAACCTGGAGAAACATCACCCTCCAAAATAATGAAGGGCAAACCTCCCTTCCTCGAGAAGTTGGAGCCACTGGCAACTCCCAAGGCGCCCGCTCGGGAAAAGGCGGGTGAAACAAAAGAAGCCGTTCATCCTTCCTCGCCCCACCAGCCTTCGGAAACCTACTACATCTGGTTGATGCCACTCGGGTGCGGGGTCCCAGGTGCTGGGGTGAAGGCGAAGAGAGCTCCCTAACCCTGTCGCTTTGGGCGGAGCCGGCCGGCTGGCGCGCAGGGGGGCGGGGTGGGGGCGGGTCCCCCTCGGCGCCCTCGGGGCTGCGGCCAGGGAGCCCCACCCCTCCCTGACGCCCCCTCCCCCCGCGCCCAGGCCGGGTGCTTAGTCACCGTGAGGCTGCGCTTGCCCGGGGCCGGCCCCCCCTCCTTCCCCGGGAGTGCCCGCGCCCCCCCCTCCCTTTCGCGCGCACTTCCGCGTGCACTTCCGCGTGCATGGCCCTGCTGCCCCGGGCCCTGAGCGCCAGCGCCGGGCTGAACTGGCGGCGAGCGGCGCGCGCCTTCCCCCGCTTCCCGCTGCCTCTGCCGCCATCCGCCCGCGCCCTCTCCCGCGCCATGGCATGCAGGGAGGAGCCGGAGCCGCAGCCCCCGCCGCCCGCCGCCGGCGTCGTGGCCTCTTACGACTACCTGGTGATCGGGGCCGGCTCGGGCGGGCTGGCCAGCGCGCGCAGGGCGGCCGAGCTGGGCGCTAGGGCCGCCGTGGTGGAGAGCCACAAGCTCGGAGGCACATGCGTGAGTACCGGGTCCCTGGCGGCGCGTCCCGCAGCGCGGCTTTCTCTTCGCTCTGCAGGGGCAGCCTGTCCTCGTTGCTAGTGCGGTCCGTCCGTCCGGGGAAGGGCCCCCAGCGCCGCGCTGTCCGCTTTCCCACCCGCGTCTGAGGTCAGGGTCCCAGCAGGGTTAGAGGAGACAAGTGTAAAGGGCTTCCCTGCGGCTCCCAAAGCTAAGCCTTCGCCTGTTCCAGCCCAGGTGCATGCAGTGTGAACCGTAGGTGGTGAAATCTAACAACTTGACTGCATCCTCCCTCCTCAAGGTGGAAGAGTATGGTATTCTATGGTTGATCTCATCTCCAGATCCGTGGAACAGAACTGCCCGTGGAAAAACTGCAGCTGGCGTGGGGCGTCGGGGGTCGGGGAGCGGGATTGGGTACAGGCCCTTGAGGAATGCAGATCCAGATCCTCTCCCTTCAGTTCCTGGGGCAGAATGATTTACCGCAGTAGTTCTCACCCTTGACGGCACATTCGAATCACCTGAGGAGTTGGAAAAATTCTGCTGTGGGTTCCACTCCCGTGGCTTCTGATGTCACTCGTCTGAGGTGCAGCCTGGGCTTTGGGAGGGTTTCTAATCGCAGCTGATGTTGACAACCACTGACTACAGGTTACCTCCATGTAAGATTTACTCTTAATTGCATTCTCAGACCTTTTCCTTTTGTTTGTTTTGTCTCTTTTTTTTGGGGGGGGGTGGATTTTAAAACTGCCTCCAAAAAAGAGGGTCGTAAATCTTACGATTGAGAATCTTCATCATTAAAAAAAAAATTGTTCCCATGTTATTGGTGTGGCCTTTTCTGTCACAAGACTTGGGTGAGATACTTGCTGTTAATATTAAAATTCTGTATTCAAGAGTAACCTGGGATTGGGAAGGTTCTCCAAATTCTTTCGGAGACTTGTTTAAATTTTACCAAATTGGGAACTCCTTAAGGGCAGGGATGGGCTCATGTTTTTATGCGCCTCTTATCACCTTGACAAAATATCTTGCTCAATAACCCTACGTGTGATGAATCAAACGCAAAACTGACAGTTTGTGAAAGGGCTGGCTCCAGTGTCCAGTACTCATTTTTCAAGTTCAAAATGAAAGTGGGAATGGAGGAAAGGAAGAAGCCCTGGTAATGATCAACTTGCACCTTGACATCTTAGTGCAGACTCCATTAGAAGTCTGTCCCTGCAGAAAGCAGATTGAGGGGTGCCACCAAGAGGCCCCCTGGACAGCTGGTGAGAGCACTTGATGATTTCTCATTTTTTGTACCTCTTTTCTTTCTTTCTTTTTTTAAGATTTTGTTTTTAAGTAATCTCTACACCCAACATGGGGCTCGAATTCACAGCCCAGAGATCAAGAGTGTCACACTCTACTGACTGAACCAGCCAGGCACTCGTGTACCTCTTTACTTTTCTCAGTTTCTCAGTTTTCCTCCTCCTGCGTTCCATCATAATCCGCTGTGGCATCTTTCGTCCTTGCCTGGTTCCACTGATATTAATCAAGAAGGGGCTGGCCTCATTTTTAGGTTCTTGTTAGGAATATGAATACACTAAGAGGTAAATTACTTCTGAGATTGAGAGAATAATAGCTCTGGACAGTCAGCCATTTACTGCTGCCTTATAGAATGCCTGGCCTTGCTTGTATCATTCTGCTATGGCAACATTTCTTTTCTGGTAAGCTTTGGTATCTTGGGGGAAATCCTCTATTTCACATTTTCATGACATTCCATTTGGGTTCTTCTCAAGCTGACTTTTGGTTTTGAATTACAAGGAATGGTGTAATAAAATCTTTTTAAAAAGACAGGGGGGAGCACCTGGGTGGCTCAGTTGTCAAGTGTCTGCCTTCGTCAAGTGTCTGCCTTCGGCTCAGATCATGATCCCGGGGTCCTGGGATGAGCTCTGCATCGGGCTCCCTGCTCAGTGGGAAGCCTGCTTCTCCCTCTCCCACTCCCCTTGCCTTTGTGTTCCCTCTCTCGTGCTCTATCAAATAAATAAATAAAATCTTAAAAAAAAAAAAAACCCAGCAACAAGGAATGGTGTAGGTATGTGTTGAATATCAGATAATATATAACAATCGATAAGACAAGAGTTTAAATTGAAGAATTCTGGTTATCTAGGCTAGCCATAGTTGCAGTAATAAACTTCTGATGTCCAGTGATTTCCAAGCAGGTGCAGGGAAAAGGGAGGCCCTCTGAAGTAACACCATTTCATTTGTTCATGTCTTCATTTCCTATATTCTTAGTGCTAAGTACTTGGATTGAGGCTGGCAGAGAGAAAAGGGCAGATACAAATATTTGTAAAGCAAAGGTCCCTTCCCACAGGGAATTTGCAATATAGTGGGGAAGCAGCATGTAGACAGTCAACTCCAAAGTGAGTTGGTCTGTGTTAATTGCTGCCGATAGTAAAAAATTATAGGAAAGGAGAGTTGGACTCATCACTTCTGCCTGGGTACCATGGGATGGATGTTTTTGTGAAGGAGTGAGTATCTTTCTGGACTTGAGCAAGATGAGTACCGTTGTTTGATAGGGTAGGGTCAGAGGTAAAGGCCGAGAGACAGGTTATGTTGTGTAATTGAGTTTGGAGCAGAGGGTGTCTCATAGAAAGACACGGGAAGCTGATGGGTAGGTTGTGGTGGAAAAAAAAAAATACAGTTTCTGGGGGCTCTTGTCTGGCTTAGCCCATAGAACATGTGACTCTCAGTCTTGGGGTGGTGAGTTCAAGCCCCATATTGGGTGTAGAGCTTACTTGAATGAAGTGAACTGTGTGAAAGGGTTTTTGAGTGGGGGAGTGACTCAATAAAAGTGAATCAATAAAAGGCAGCCACTTAACCGACTGAGCCACCCAGGCTCCCCAGTGGAATTGTGTTTTGTTTTTAATTGTTTTATTCTTATTTGCTCATTTATTAATTCATATGCCAAGTATACAGGTACTTTTTTAGATGCTGGGGTCATAGCAGCAAAGAAAGCAGGTAAAAATCCCTGTCCTTGTGGAGCTTACATTGTAGTTGTTATCTGCAGTTTCTTAATTTTCCATGCAATATTTTTGTAATAATTGTTTTAAAGATTTTATTTATTTATTTAAGAGAGAGTGAGAGAGAGCAAAAGCTAGAGAGAGCACACACAGAGGGAGAGGGAGAGAGAGAAGCAGGGAGTCTGATGGGGGGCTCAGTTACTCTGGGATCATGACCCAAGCCAAAGGCAGAGGCTTAATCAACTGAGCCACCCAGGTGCCCCAATACTTTTAGCTTTATGAAACACTATGTGGACCTTGTTATTTTCATTTCATTTAGGATTGGACTCACACAGGTCCTTGTAGGAATTTGGGAAGCATTGTTCTGGTTTAGCACCCTTACTTTACTGAAGAGCAGAGTGAGTGTCAGCTAGAATGTGGTTGAAAACAAACCAAGCATACTCTAACCTATGGAACTGGCGGCCCGGCCGTCAGAAACTATAGCTTTGGTGTATTAGTATGGAGTAAACTGTGACTTGATGAACCTTTCAAGCATTATTCTTTACTACAGGGGAGGAACCTTCTTACCGCTCCTTCTTGGGAACCAGACATCATTTACTCCAAAAACAGTTAAGGGTCTACCACACTGGTCTTCACTCTGTAGGTCCTGATTTAGTAGGTGTGGTGTGAAGCAAAGCAGATGTATTTTTAAAGAGCAGCATTCTGATTTTGGTGTAACATGAGCCGGACACAGTGGCAGGGTCTTATAGGAAAGGGACAGTACGAAGCATTAGGAGGCATCTGGTGAATTCTGCATAACTATGCAGGTCAGATGACAATGAATTTGGTCCTAGAGACATTCATTTCCTAGTTTCATAATTTTATGCCTTCCAAAGTTGTCTACATAGTATGACTCTTTGCCTTGATTTTCTGACTTCCTCAATCTTCATTTTCTAGGAGGCTTTTTTTTTTTTTAAATTTCTGTGATCTGATAGAGTAGATCCCTTTTAAGGAAACATGCATTTTCTTTTATCTTTTTTTTTTTTAAAGATTTTATTTATTTATTGGTCAGAGAGACAGCACAAGCAGGAGGAGGAGGGGAGGGAGAAAGCAGGCTCCCCACTGAGCAGGGAGCCCTACGATGCAGGGCTTGATCCCAGGGCCCCGGGATCATGACCTGAGCTGAAGGCACTCACTTAACCGACTGAGCCACCCAGGTGCCCCAATAAGGTTTTTGGGTGTAGATTCTGCTCAGTGCTATCTTTCCCTTTTGAGTGATAAGGGTTGTTCTCCTCCTCCTGGTACAGGAGAGGGGTGAGGGATACCTTCACAAAGGGAAATTTATGCCCTGCTATTAGGCAGAAAGGGGGAAGGCAGAGAGGTCCTCCTTTGCTCTTTCTTAATTATCTTTAGCTCAAAATAATCTATATGTCAAAGTAGAATAGTTTGGAATGGCATATTCCGATTTCCTTTGGTTCAAAGTGAAAGAAGCAACAAGGGCCAGAATTGCTACTCAATTTCTAATGGATGAACCAGGTCAAGAGGCATGGGTAGCTCTCATAACACGATTCCACCCTTACACTGGTCTTTATTTTTCCCCATCGGGCAAAAAGTTGTAGGGTATGAAGTTGGACGCTTAAAGTGGGAAACTGAAAGAAATCATCTATTTTCCCCTAGAATTCAGTTAAAGATAGTAAACTCTTGTTGCCTATTGCAATGAAGTCATTTCTGAGGGTAGAAAAAGAAGTGAGATGATCTTTGAATTCAGTTTTTGGCATCTTCAAAACGCAAAGCCAAGGTGAATGAGAGCCTTCTGGGAGCTTTGTCTCTGTGGTTCGGTTCTCTACCTACGCACACGTGGGAAGAGTCAGCTTGAGGAACAGTTCTTTCTGATTTCCTGCTCCCTTTGCCCCAGGGCCTGTGGGAGCACACGTTCCAGTGTTCTTGCTGAGTGTACTGATTCTGTGATAAAGAGTAACCGAGTTCTTGTGGTATCACGTGCAGTTCTCACCGAGAGTTGGTACTAAGGGTTCATTACTGGGCCAAAAGCCTTCTCTTCTCTTCTCTTCTCTTCTCTTCTCTTCTCTTCTCTTCTCTTCTCTTCTCTTCTCTTCTCTTCTCTCCTCCCTTCTCCCTTCTCTCTTCTCTCTTCTCTCTTCTCTCTTCTCTCTTCTTCTCTCCTCTTCTTTCTTTTTTAATCGAGGTATAATGATATATAACATTGTGTTAGTTTAGGTGCACAGCATAATGACTCCATATTTGTATATACTGTGGAATGACCACCACCAGAAGTCGAGTTGAACTTGTCCCCATACATAGTTACAAATCTTTTCTTTCTTGTGGTAAGAACTTTTAAGATCGACTCTCTTAGGAACTTCCAAATATGCAATATAGTATTATTAACCATGCTGTACGTTACATCCCCATGACTTACTGATTGCATAGCTGGAAGTTTGTACCTAGTAGAAGCCTCCTTGATCAGTAATGCCACTGTGAACGGTGCTGCACAGTGCCAGTGGGGGAGGCCAGCAGGATAGGCAAGGGTTTTTAAAAGATGCCTGAGAAACAGGTTGTTCAGTAAGTAGACTGTTGTTTGTATGATTTATCTAGGCTGAAAACAATGACTTAGCAACATGTAAATCAACCGACCTTGGAGGTGATAGCATGTACTTTGATACTATGATGCCTATATCTCCACATAAGGCTGAACATATTTTTTAAAAAATTTAATGGTAAGAACACTTAACATGCAGTCTACCCTCTTCACAGATTTTTAAGCATCCAGTACAGTATTGTTGACGATAGGTACAATGTGGTTCAGCAGAATACCTAGAACTTACTCATCCTGCTTAACTGAAATTTTGTGCCTGCTGATTAGTAACTTCCCATTCCTCTCCCACCCCTGCCCAGACCCTGGCAACCACCCTTCCATTCTTTGGTTCTATGAATTTGAATATTTTAGATATCTCATGTTAAGAGGAATCCTGCAATATTTGACTTAGTTCCCTTGTTTTAGTGTAATGTTCCAAGGTTGAATATGCCTTTTTAAATGGGCTTTTACAAAAGGAGATCATACCTTCAGTATTTTTTTTTAAGATTTTATTTATTTGAGGGGCGCCTGGGTGGCACAGCGGTTAAGCGTCTGCCTTTGGCTCGGGGCGTGATCCCGGCGTTGTGGGATCGAGCCCCCACATCGGGCTCCTCTGCTGTGGGCCTGCTTCTTCCTCTCCCGCTCCCCCTGCCTGTGTTCCCTCTCTCGCTGGCTGTCTCTATCTCTGTCGAATAAATAAATAAAATCTTTAAAAAAAAAAAAAAAGATTTTATTTATTTGAGAGAGAGAGTGTGTGTGCATACACAAGCCTGGTGGGGGGAGGGGCAGAGGGAGAAGCAGACTCCCCACTGAGCAGGGAGCCCTACCCTGGGCTGGGATCATAACCTGGGCTAAGGCAGACGCTTAACCGACTGAGCCACCCACATACCCCAACATACCTTCAGTATTGACAGCCCTCAAAAACAGAAAGTTACCCTAATTTGTTTTGCGGGTTTAGAGTTTCATGAAGTGTGGCACACCTAAATTCGTGTCAAATAAAGGAGTGATCAGAAAGGGTGGGGTTAGTTGAAGTAGGCAAATCCTAATGTTGAAATTGGTCTTTTGATTTACCGTGTGGATTGTTTAATTTTTTTGTAGTAGGATTGGTGTAATATTGCTTTGTCATCTGCCTGAGAACCCACTAAATCTGCAGGGCCAGAAAAGAAAGGCTGCCTCGGAACCCCTCAGAGGTCCTATTTCTTTGTAAAGGTACTTTGAACAAGTCATAACAGAGAATGTTTCTTGTAGAGTGGATTGAAGGAATTTTGTGGAAAGACTAATGACCTTATAATTTAATAACCATTTTATTCACTCAGTGTTACAGCATTAGACATGAAATGAGGATATAGGATCCTAGGTCCTTTTCTTGTGGGGGGTGGGGAGTGGGGGATGTGGGGCCAGACATCACTGTTGTGGGCATCAGGGGGTAGAGAACTGACGGTCCAGAAGAAGTTTTGTCTTGTGTAGCTATTTGTGGGTTCCCCCTGGATGCCTCAGAGTAACAGTTCTTTTAAATTTGACAGCTGAAGGGCACTTGGGTGGCTCAGTTGGTTAAGCATCCAACTCTTGATTTTGCTCAAGCCCTTTGTCGGGCTCCATGCTCAATGGGGAGTCTGCTTGAGATTCTCTTTCTCCCTCTCCCTCCACCCCTCCCCCAGCTTGTGCTCGCTCTCTGTCTCTCTCTAAAATAAATAAATAAGTCTTAAAAAATAAAATAAATTTGACACCTGGGATTGAGAGGTCCACATTAATCTCATGTTCTGCTTAGCTAAGTCTTGAGCCAAACGATTTTATCTTATTTTAAAGATTTTATTTATTTGAGAGAGAAAGAGAACACAGAGGGAGAGTGAGAGGGAGAAGCAGACTCCCCGCTGAGCAGAGAGTCCGATGCAGGGCTCTATCCCAGGACCCTGAGATCACCACCAGAGCCAAAGGCAGATGCTTAACCGACTGAGGCACCCAGGCACCCCAAGCCAAAATGATTTTAATTCCAACCATTTTTGATATCTCTTGTATCACTTCATTTTCTTGCTTTATATTCTGCTTTACACGGCATACTTTTTTCTTTCTTTCTAAAGCTAGATGCCTCCCAGTCCTAATCTTTAATTGAAATCTGAAATTGGAAGGTAAAGACATGGATGGATTTTGGATGTTTAATATGTGTCAAGGTATGATTATGATTTATGATTAAAAAAATGTATATTTGGTCTTGGTCCCCATTCCTGGCACAGAGCTCCTAAAACCCTTTGGTGGATGATAAGAGTAATAAAGGTATCTTGATATTTATAACAAATGAATATTTCATTTGTTTTTAACCACTCCTGAGTTTATGTTAATGAGGTGACTTTTGGAAAGAACCTAAGGATGAGACCTGGTTGGCTAGAGAACCAACCTTGTGATTTGAGGGTTGGGATTTCATCCCCCTACCCCACCCTGGCCTCTAGGGAGGAGAGAAGGAAGAGAAGCTGGAGGTTGAATCAGTCACCAGTGGCCAATGACTTAATCTATCATGCCTATGTAAAAGAAGCTTCATTAAAAACCCAAAAGGGGGCGCCTGGGTGGCTCACTTGATTGAGTGTCTGAGTCTTGGTTTCAGTTGGGGTCATGATCTCAGGCTCCACGTTTGGGGGGGGGAGGAGTCTGCTTCAGATTCTCTCCCTCTCCCTCTGCCCCTCCTCTTGCTCACACACACTGTCTCTCTAAAATGAATAAGCAAATCTTTGAAAAGAGAAAAAAACCCAAAAGGTTGGGGTTCAGAGAGCTTCTGGGTCTGGCAAACACGTGGAGGTTGGGGGAGAGTGGTGTATCCCTGGAAGCCCCTAGCCTTCCCACACACCTTTCCCTGTGCATCTCTTCCACCTGCCTGTGCCTGGGTTACGTCCTTTTATAGTAAATTGGTAATCCAATAGATAAAATGTTCCTCTGATTTCCGTGAGCCACTCTAGCAATTAATCCAACCCGAGAGGGGTGTTGTTGGAACCTCCGAGAGTTGGTTTGGGGCATAGGTGACAACTGGACTTGTGATTGGCATTGCCGTAGGGACGGCCAGCAGGCTTGAAGGACCAAACCCCCAGTCTGTGGGATCTGATGCTATCTCTAGGTAGATAGTGTCAGAATTGAGTTAATTGCATGATGGTGTGGAAAAAAATACACACTTTGGAACTGGCATCAGAGTCGTAGAGGCACAGGGCCAAGTTGTCTCTTTCAGTCACTGTTGGTGTGAGGCTGATGAAATTTGACAAAGACAGGGATCTTTCTTCTGGTCTCCTTACCTAATCCAACCCCCAGGACGGTCAGGCATGCACTAAGTAGGTGTTCAGGATACAGTTGCTAATCCGTTGATGAGTTGATAGGGTTTTGCTTAGTGAGTGATGACTGGCCCAGCATATTCTAAGTGCTCCGTCCTCATACCAGTCTTGAACTAGATGGTAGGTTGCAAAAAAAGAAAACAGGAAACTGTCAAACTCTGATAGGAGACAAAAGCAGGGAACCCAAAAAGGAAGTTTGCTGTTAAGCTCAGGTGGCATTCTTGACAGGTGCAATTGTCAATGGGGCAAATCCTCATTTTACCATCGACATGGGCAATGTGAAGTTTTTACCTATCCAGGCAGAACTGAAGGGGAGAGGGCCTGGCCTAGAAACATGGTGAAGCCCCTGAATTTTGCCACATGTATCATCAGACTCTTCCCATGTTCTGTCCTTCTTGGGAGAGGCCCCTGTCTTCCCTGTGAGCCAATGCTGGCAGGCCAACTGAACCAGGTCGGGACAGGGAGTTCTTAGAGATGGATTGTCAGATTGCAAAGGAGGCAAAGCTTCTGGAGTGTCTCTGGAGTGGGGTGTACTTAGGAATGGGAGAAACTTGTCTCTAAGGCTTATCATTGGTTAATGCCCCCCTGGGAAATGAGGGCTCTGCAGGGAAATTTGCCAGGTGGAAAGTGTTGTATGTGTTAGGTCTTTTTTTTTTTTTAAGATTTTATTTATTTATTTGACAGAGAGAGAGAGCCAGTGAGAGAGGGAACACAAGCAGGGGGGAGTGGGAGAAGAAGAAGCAGGCTCCCAGCGGAGGAGCCTGATGCGGGGCTCGATCCCAGAACGCCAGGATCACGCCCTGAGCCAAAGGCAGATGCTTAACGACTGAGCCACCCAGGCGCCCCTGTATGTGTTAGGTCTTATCGGTTACGTGGACCCCTGGGAAGTCAGAGCCCTCAGAACCCATTACACTGGTGTCCCAGCCTGGGAGGCAAGCTTCCTGGCGTCAGTTGACTTATTCCTGAAAGGGAGCCAGCCACCAAGTGAATTTATCGCCTTCCTTTTCAGTAAGCCTTTTGTGAAGTTGGGGATCCAGCCGACTGCAGAAATAATTCAGGGGAGTCCATGTCATCATCAGATCTATCATAAATTAGAAAAGAGGTGCTTTTTTTCACATTCTCTCTCACCTTCTCAAATCCTCTGTATTACCATTCCCATTTTATGGAATAAGAAACTGAGCTCAGAGGTTTAGAAACTTACCCACCAACAGCCAGTAAGGGAGAGGGAAAGTTGGGATTCACACTCGTGTCTGTCTGACTCTATGCTTACGTTCTTTCTGACAACCTACCGCACTTGTCGTCTAGAGAGGAAGAAGGGTTGAACATGACTGTGCAGAGCTTTCCACCCCTGGCTTCCCCAGCTCTATTGATAATATGGCTGTTTTCTTCCCTTCCAAGTCAGAGGCATCTGGTCATCAGTTGTGTTGTGCTGAAGTGTAACCAGGCTTCTAAAATCAATGGAGGGGAGCCTGGGTGGCTCAGTTGTTAAGCGTCTGCCTTCAGCTCAGGGCGTGATCCCGGCGTTCTGGGATCTAGCCCCGCATCAGGCTCCTCTGCTGAGAGCCTGCTTCTTCCTCTCCCGCTCCCCCGCTTGTGTTCCCTCTCTCACTGGCTGTCTCTCTGTCAAATAAATAAATAAAATCTTTAAAAATAAATAAATAAAATAAAATCAATGGAAAGGCCTGGAGGCCTATTACTAGGATCTGCCAAAACAGGGCAAGCTGTATTTCCTTCTTTCTTTTATTTTTTTTTTAAGATTAATTGAGAGAGAGAGAGACAGAGGGAGCAGGGGGAGAGGGAGAAAAGCATATGAGCGGGGATCCTGACACAGGGCTGCATCCCAGGACCCCGAGATCATGACCTGAGGAGAAATCAAGTCAGCAGCTTAACCATCTGAGCCACCCAGGCACCCCAGGGTGAGTTGTATTTCAAGGTCATGGGCTTCTTTTCAGTTATAGCCCAATCCCAGACCCAAAGTGTACTGTGCTGGAATATAGACTCTTTGGCCCAAAAAGGTCACAGTTTTCCACCCTCCTCTTCCTCTGATTTCTAGCCCAAGGCTTCAGGGAATGGAATGATTATGTTAGGGAATGGAGTGATTCTGCTGCTGACCCTTGAGTCAGCATCTTGGATAGGCTGAGACTCTGGTTGGAACTGGAGGCTCCATGAGAATAAGGACCAACTATAACTATTTAGGGCTTTGTTTTGCATAATGCCTGACACAAGTGAATGAATCCTTAATCAGTACTTCTGAATGAATGAATGGTTGCAAGTTAAAACACTATGGAAGGGAAAAAAGGCAAAAACTTCTAAAAAGCAAACCAAAGTTAGTCATAACACTTGGCACGAGTAAAAGGCCATCTTGGCCCTTAGAAGAAGCATGCCCCCAACTTTTTAAAAAATTGCCTTAAATAACTTTCAGATAACATCAAATGTACATGAGGAATAAATTGATGATGTCTGAGAGTAGTTCAGAACATTTAGTGCTTTATGACCATTTAAATTGCTTTTAAAGGTTCCTGGGAAGCCGGAGAAGGTTGACTGTAGGACAAATGGAGTGTATTTATTTAGTGTATTGAAATCTTCTGTGCTTTTGGAGAAATTGGTTTTGAGTCTGTCTTCATTGAAGCCTCTTGGTGAACTTAGGGTATAGAGTTGTGCATAGAAGGGACCGGGAAGCCCTCTGCCAGCCAGATGAACCGGGAAAAGCAGGTCTGATGATAAAATCATTGCCACCAAGGGGCTGAGATTCAGCTGCCTTCCTCTCTTCTACCACATAGGAAACACCTGTCTTCCTCCTTCCTTAGAATTTGCTCATTCCTTCTATTTCCATAACTCCAATACTTGGGAGTTGAGAAATAGCATATCCTCTGCTTAGACAGATGGCAGGGCAGCGTAAGGAGAAAGCCATAACTTATTCTAATTGCTAATATAAAGTACTTTCTGAATAGCCTGCTTGTAATGCTAGTGTAGGTGATTCCTTTATTTTATGAGGCTTGAATTCTTCATCGTTCTCTCAATCCTGTGAGTTCCCACTTCTGTTGCCTTCTGAATCCTTATTGTAGCAAAATCTCATAAAAGATCCAAGATACAACTAGATAGTATATGTCCTGTCTCTTTCTAGGAGAAAAACCTCCAAATGACAGATAGCTTGAAACTGTAGAGAAACATAACTCACTCCTTTATAATTCCTGAGTGCAGAATAATGGGAAATAATAGGATTATAATGAAATTGCAGGAGGTATGCTGAAAGTAAAAGAATAGCCGGTGACTGTTCCTAAGACCTTCTTTTTCAAATCTTTGAGATCTCAATGAGATTTGGGCAGGTTTCTTTTACTCTAGCATTTCATATAAAATCCCTTGGTAAGTGCATACGTATGTAGTTCAGATTTCTCTGCAGGATGCCCAGAAAACATTCTGTAAGAAGTAGGCTTGTACTCTTTGGGCTGATAGGGAGCCAACCTAGTTCCGTATGGTCATGATCAGCAGAGCTATAAGCGCCTGATATAAATTATGTCCAGAAGCCACCAGTATTTAAATATTCAGTCTTTAGTCCATGCCAATAGGCATGAGTGAAAACATACTGATTTTTTTAAGGATATACATTTGAGACCTCATCTTGATTTTGGCTCAGGTCATGATCTCAGGGTCGTGAGATCAAGCCCCACATCAGGCTCTGCTCTGGGCATGGAGCCTGCTTAAGATTCTCTCTCTCCCCCTGATCTTCACACCAGCCCTCCACCCCCACTCATGCTCTCTCCCTCTCTAAAAAAAATTTTTTTTTAAATCTCATAACTTCATTGTAATGGCCAAGATGTCACCCAATACCTCCCAGTCAGCATTTATAAGATTAAAGGGTATCAGGAATACACATTACATGACAGGTTTCCAGAGCTGAGTGGGTCTCTAATTTGCCCTTCAAAAGAGTGAGGTCATTCTAGTTTTCCTTCTGCAGCCAGCTCCTCTGCTAAGGCACACCGAGGGTTTACCCAGTCAGCCAAGTACAAATTTCTTCATCCTCAGGGCAGTTTTAATCAGTCTTACTCTTTTAATTTTTTTATTGAATTCATTTGACATATGTGTCAACACTTGCATAAGTTTAGGGTGTACAGCATGTTACCTTGATACATTTATATAATATGACTGTCCATGTAAGTATATTTATCATGTTACATGATTATAGTACAATATTATGGTCTATAGTCTAATTAATCTTACTCTTAACCCAACTTTTTTTTTAAGATTTTATTTATTTGACAGAGACACAGCTAGAGAGGGAACACAAGCAGAGGGAGAGGGAGAAGCAGGCTTCCTGCTGAGCAGGGAGCCCAACGTGGGGCTCGATGCCAGAACCCCGGGATCATGACCTGAGCCAAAGGCAGGCGCTTAATGACTGAGCCACCCAGGCGCCCCTTTTTTCCATGTTACAAATTTTAGCATGTGATCAAAAGGAAATAAACAGATGGAAACAAGAATTTGCATGTAAATATGTACCACAGCTTGTTTACGGGGACTGTTGGGAAGAATTTCTCTCTAGTCTGAGGGATATGAATAGTTGTTTTCTTAAACAACGGGTTAGTTTTTATATGACATCTTACAATTGTTTGTGTTTTGACAGCTAGAAGGCTCAGAATCGAAATTGTGGTCTGTCTCTAGCAAGCATATAAGCATGGATATGTATAAGCAAGTATATATATATACACATATATATACGTACACATATATGCACATACACATATATACACACATACATAGATAAATATATGTGTGTGTATATACATATATATGTGTGTGTGTGTATATGTGTATATATATAAAAACAGCACCGTTGAACCTTACTGCTTGATTCTTCATCTTCCTATGGTCCTGAAAAGTAATGTAGATTTCTGCCAGAGAATTTTTCAAAGGGGCATCCTGAGGGTTTTACCCAGCAGATGCCACAATAAGTTTTCCAGAAATCCTCTAGACCAGCTGCTCACGTGTTTCAATTACCCTTATTCAGCTGGTGGGTCCTCTTACCTCCTGCTGCTGTTTCTCTTCTGCTTCGGACACCTGGGTTCTGTGCAAGTTCAGGCGTGGGCCACCTCCTGACCTATACCAGCCCTGCATTGCATAGCCCCATGGACGTGAAATTATTTCCTCTGTCTTTCTCAGTGACTTTTTCTTGAGAAAATGCGGACAAATAAAATTCTCTGCCTCATCATATAAGGAAAAGATTCATATCTTTAACAACGCCGTGATTGAAAAAAGGTAGTAACTGTAGAATGGGATGTAGAATTTAAGGAAGTCTCCGGGTTGATGCTTAGGGTTTGTTTCTTGCAGGTTTGTGTGATGATTGGAGTTTAATATTCCTAAACTTTGTCCTTTTTTTTCCCTAGGTGAATGTTGGATGTGTACCCAAAAAGGTAGAATTTTTATTTCTTCTTCCTTCCACACTCCCTTTTACATCTTTGATAAAGCAATGCATTGATTTATTAGCTTAGAGTGCGTGAGTGAGATTATATCTAGGTCCAGTACTTAGGACGGGTCCATCTGCACAGGATGGCTTTTTCTCAATCTAAATTACTGAATGGAATCTTCTTAAGGATTCCCATTTAATTCTGTAGCCTCATGGATTCTGTTAACAACTGTGGTGGTTTTCGTTCCTAATATCTGTGGTGTAGGGTACATGGAATGAACTTGTCCTTCACCTGTGACAAAGAGGAAAAACATGGCAGCTCTTTTTCCAAAGCTGCATCTTGCTTATACTGGCAAATAATTTTACTCCACATTTGAATGTGCTTTCAAACCATGTTATAATCCTAAACTTAAAGCCTTTTGTTCCTGAGATTACATTCTAAACTGGAATTTTTTTTGGTAACGAGTAAGCAAATATTCCTAATCTCTTCAGTGACTCATACCTGAGTATAATGCCAGGAGGGTTTTTTTTATAATCTGCTCCCTAGTGTAGGTAGGTGGGATTTGGGTTTTGGGGTGTGTTTTGTTTTGTTTTGTTAATCATAGGAAAATTTCTTTTTTTCTGTGGGACACTTTTCCTCCATTATTTTCTTTCCCTTTGGTCTGATTTTGGAATCTGTTCTAATTGGAGTTGAGCAATTATGATGTATGAATTATGTAAATCAGTTATAAGGTGATTTTATGTAGTTTAAACCAGTTACGGTAGTAAATCTTTTGATTGGTGCTACCTCATTATTTAAAAATATTATCTGGGCACAGTAGCCTGAATTTGTAATATTTTGTTCCCATATATTATGTTTCATTTATTCCTTCTCTTCCAATCACACGTGCAGGACATTTACCTTATATTTTCATAGGGCTCTACTGACTTCAAAGAGCTTTTGCGTTCTTGAAGATCAGTTGGTAATTGGGTGAACAGACCGAAGCCTGGAGTAACTGCCCTCCAGAAGGGTGGAGTGGGGCAGCAGTAGAGAAGGAATCCGATGGATGGGGCTGCTACTACCTTGATTAGGATGAGCCTAGAAATCCAATGTGGTTCATATAGAACTTCTCCGGAGGGTGTCTGAGGCTATGGCATCATATATAATAGGAATTGAAAGTCAATAAATACGGTACCTCATGATGGGATGACGTGTAGTGTGTTTCTTAAAATAGCCTATTTTATTTCGTAGTATTGACAAACCTTTCAGATGTATTATTTAAGAAAAACAATCTAGCAGATAAAATGGTTAATTCCGTATTATATGAATTTCACCTCAATTTAAAAAAACGAGCAGAATCCAGCAGGTTCATCAATGACTCATCTTTAGGCATAAAGGGAGAGCGGTACAAAGAAGGAATCTAAGGCTTGTCAAGAATGGAGTCTCAGGCTTGTCTGATAAAGAAAAATGATAGTTTGTCTGTCAGCCAGAGTTCCGGATGCCGACTTGAATTCAGTCGTCATGATGATCACTTGGCATAAAAGCCCTTTACGGGTTTTAGGCTGCGTTCCACAGAGATGCAGCACACCTGTGAGTCCCCGATGTCTGATTACACACGTCCTTAACAAGGACATGTTCAGAGGTGCCGAGTTTGTAACAGGGACTGATTCTCTTAAGGTTTTCAGTCCTCTACTTGATCTCATAGCTTCTTCTAAATCACTTTACTTTGAAGCCACAGGTGCAGTAACATTTCCTAGAACGAATCACAGAGGACAGGGCTTCAACAAATCTGAAACTTAGAGGTTGTAAGCAATACTAAATTTTACCGGAAGGACTGGGAGTCTTATAACATCCTGCTTCTACAGCGTTTATAAAGTAAGGGATTTAATAGAAAAAATTTCCCGCACCATTTCAGCAGCTTCCTTACAACATCTGTCTGGTCATATTGCCGAACTTTTAGAATGTTTAGTTTTATTTTTAGTTGAAAGTTCGTTATTTTTATCTGCTACTATGTAGATACCTTTCATGCATGATTTCTTTCTTTCCTCGGGACTTATGTATTACTGTTGTGGCTACCTTTATTTTTATTTTTTTGCAGGTAATGTGGAACACAGCTGTCCACTCTGAATTCATGCACGATCACGTTGATTACGGCTTTCAAAGTTGTGAGAGTAAATTCAGTTGGCGGTAAGCATTAATGCTCAGAGGGTTCTATTTACAAATAAAAATATTTTTTCTTTCATAATTAAATGAGCCATAAACTTTTTTGGGAGGGCGTTACTGTGGTAAAACATATGTAACATAAAGTTTTGGAGGTGATGGCTCTATCTGTGGCCTAACGATTGTGATGCTGTTTTTACAGGTGTATATGTCTCTCTAAACTCGGTTGTATACAGTAAACAGGAGGCCAGTCTTACCTCAATAAAATGGCTTTCAAAGAGACACAAAGTCCATATTAGCTATTTTTAAGTTGTCAATACAGGGCCATTAAGTATATTCACAGTGTTGTGCAACCATTGCTAGCATCCGTCTCGAGGACTTTCCCACCATCCAGACCAGAAACAAGGCGCTCATTAAACAATAACTCATCTCCCCTCCTCCCAGCCCCTGGTATCACTATCCTATTTTCTGTCTCTATGAATTTGCCTATTTTAGGTGCTTCATATGATACGTGTCCTTTTAAGCCTGGCTTATTTCACTTAGCATAATGTTTTCAGAATTCATCCATGTTGTGGCATCTGTCAGAATTTCATTCCTTTTTAAGGCTGCAAAGTATTCCCTTATGTTCGTACCACATTTTGTTTATCCATTCATCCTTCAGTGGACTCCTAGGTTGTTTCCACCTTTTGTCCACCGTGAGTAATGCTGCTGTGGACATTGATCTACAAGTTCCTGCTTTCAGTTCTCTTGGGTCTATACCTAGAAGTGAAATTGCTCGGTCAAACGGCAATTTTATTTATTAATTAATTTATTCATTTTTTAAATTTTTATTTTTTTCCCCACTCTGCCCCCCTCAAATGGCCATTTTATGTTTAACTTTTTAAGAAATGGCCATAAACTTTTAGAAGCCATCAAATTTTCGAATTTTTCAAAATTTTCGGAAATTCATTCATTTATTCAACAAATATTTATTGAGGGGCCACTAAGTACTAGGCACTATTGCCAAAGCAGCTCTCCCTGTCTTCTTTGCAGAGGGAAATTGACATACCATGGATGCCCCCTGAACATCCTCCCTGGAGTAGAATAAGGCTTCTCTACGTATGGCAGAGCAGATGGACATGGGGGAGGGGGCAACTGCCTTCAGAGACACTCATGGGGTTCCTGTTGACTGTTCTCTGTGTGTGTGATTCTCTGCTGATAGGGGTGCTCAGGGACAGATGCCCCAATCGCTAACTGAAAGAAGAGAATCCTGTTCTCAGTACTGACTCCAGTTTCATTACAGCGTAATAAAGGAAAAGCGTGATGCCTATGTGAGCCGCCTGAATGCCATCTATCAAAATAATCTAACCAAGGTGAGTGCGCTGGGCTTGGAGCTTGGAGAAGGAGCTGTTCTCTGCTGGAGTGTGCTCCCACTCTGGCCAGACAAAAACATAGCCTTTGCACATATCTCTTGTTTCTTTAATTTCTTTTGCAGTTAATGATTTTCAGGTTGACCTGCCAGAGCGAGTCTCTGACTCAGGAAGCCAGTCTTTTTTCTACAGAGTGGGCAGCACGTGCCATGATTGGTGGACCAGGTCTCCCATGATGGCCGTCCCCTGAGTAGGTCTGGCCCTCCAGTTAGTTCCAGAAACCAAAAACATAAGATACTGATTTATACGACAACGCACAAGCTTATTAATCCAAATCAGAAGTAACTGCCTCGCTGGAAAGCTGCCATTGTTCATTTGCTCACAGCAACCTTGTCCTTGGTGGCTAGATGTGCTCGGGAGAGCAAATGATGGTTCAGACAGTTGTTTTTATGAATGAAGTGTGATCAAGAGCATTGAGCAAAGTGTTTACCTTCAGCAAATATATATATATATGTATATATATTTGCTAGTCTGAGGCTTTTTCTGCCTTGGTGCCTAAATGTCATGCTTCTTCCCCTGGGGGCTGCTGGAGACTGGACAAATGGTGCACCATCCAGCTGTCCCTTTTCTTTTTTTCTCTAAGAGAGGGAGAGAGAACGAGCTGGGGGAGGGGCAGAGGGAGAAGCAGACTCCCCGCCAAGCAGGGAGCCTGTCGTGCGGCCCAGTCCCAGGACCCTGGGATCATGACCTGAGCTAAAGGCAGGCACTTAACTGACTGAGCCACCCAGGCATCCCCAGCTGTCCTTTTCTTCACAGTGTATAGCCCACCACCTTTCATTTGCCTTTATGGTTTCACTTTGCAGTTTCTAAGATTTCTGCATAGCTTAGATTGTTTTTAGATCAATAGATTGTTGGTGATCTTTGGGCCACCATAATCTCATTGGCAACATGTTTATAAGCCAAATCTTAGGGTTGAGTTACTTCTATAAATGGCTAACCTCATATATTTTTATATTAATTCCTATTCATTGGGTTTATTTTTTTGGAGGGTGATATTTTCTGACCTTAATCCCCAATTCAAGGGGGAAGTATTTGGGGCCTTCAGGCCCCTCTACATTGACAACAAGAGATTTTAAGACCGTTAGACATAAGCATAGAGGTACCACTTGGTATACTAAAACACCCACATCAATTTTTCTTTTTTTTTTTTTTTTTAAAGATTTTATTTATTTATTTGACAGAGATAGAGACAGCTAGCGAGAGAGGGAACACAAGCAGGGGGAGTGGGAGAGGAAGAAGCAGGCTCATAGCAGAGGAGCCTGATGTGGGGCTCGATCCCATAACGCCGGGATCACGCCCTGAGCCGAAGGCAGACGCTTAACCGCTGTGCCACCCAGGCGCCCCATCAATTTTTCTTTTTAATGGAGTGAGCTAAAATACTTTTGCCGAAGAGCTAGGAAAATCACTCTGGGAACAGCTTTTTTTTTTTTTTTAGTATTCGCAAATCTAGGTGTATAGTCGAACTTACTGTGTGTGACCTTATGGGAAAGGAATTACTTGATCCAGAAACTGAGAATAGGAAAGGAAACTTTCTGTCAAGTAGCTTAGGAAATGAAAATAAAAATTATATCCTTTCCTCCCTGACATGATTATTATTGCCAGTTGACCCCTACCCCTCTTTGTCTGGCACCCTGTGGGAAACCGTTCTCTCCTGAGGAAGGTTTTTCTTGTGGCTTCTTGCACTGATCTTGATTCAGGATGGTTAAGCAGGGCATCTGAAGAGCAGGCCTGGAGGGCTGTTTGGGAAGGAGGAAATAACTTAATTCAGAACCAAGCATGTTCTGAAATGTTGAAATACGCCCTTTTGGGATTAAGCTCCCACGATTCCATTGTCCTGGTAAGTTGCCCACATTTGCTTGCTGATACACGTATCACGACTTCAGAAGCCAGCCTGCTGGCCCCGAACAGAGGCCTCAGCACACAGGACATAAGAGTCTGAATTCTCAGCATCTCCAGCGTAGAACTTCATTGTGGTGGCATTTTGTGGTATTCTTCCATTTTGTTTGAGGAAACAGAAGCATTGTATTTCCCTCCGTTTTCGCCTCTACTTTCTTCACCGTTATCCTTTTGTCTTTCTGAGCCTTCTGTCCCTCCTGCAGACCACCCACCATTCTTCAATGTGCTTTCATTGGAAGTGAGGAGGACTTCCTCGCTCAGCTCCTGGGGACAGAGATGGAGGGTTTCTCCCTGTGGAGGTGACTGGCACATATTTTTTTGGTCTCTGGATTTTGGCCCCAGATAGCATCTTTATTTCTTCTTACGGCACACTTCCAGTGTCACATGGCAAGCCCCTTACCTGAGTGTCAGTGAACAGATGTTCTGCAGAAACTCAGACATTACTAAGTTGTCTTGGCATCAGCCAACCTCAAATCCAGATATCCTTTGTGGAGAAATGGAAAGAGCTGATACGTTGCACCAGGTGTTTTTCTTGTATCTTGAGCACAGGCTAATGTCACGGTCCCTTCTCCAGTCCCATATAGAAATCATCCATGGCCACGCAGCATTCACGTGCGATCCCGAGCCCACAATAGAGGTCAATGGGAAAAAATACACTGCTCCTCACATCCTGATTGCCACAGGTGGCGTGCCCTCACGTCCTCAGGAGAGCCAGATCCCCGGTGAGTCTTCTCAAGGCAAATACTGGTTGTTAACAGTCAAGCGGAGTATACTGTTGTCTTCAGCCTTATACGCCGTGCCAGGGGATCTGCCAGTTCCAGGTCTTTCTCTTGGACAAGGCCACACGGCCATGAGAGAAGGTCTCTGCAGAGCCTAAATGTAATTGGCTTCACTGGTGCCTAGTACTGGGGCAAAGAAAGATATTTCTTCCAGCTCCAAGCTCACACATCCTACAGGTAACACAGGGGAAAAATCAGCAAAGGATCTCATCCTTTCCTTCTCAGCATGACAGAGATGGTGACCCACCTGGATTTGTCACATGGGTGGTTATTTACAAGACACGTTCTATAGTTAACTGTTTTGTTCAAGGAAGTGAAATCTTGTACGGATGTAACTTAATGACCTGTTAAGCCTTCTTGGTATGTGTAGTTTTCTCTCTTACATAGAGAATTACAGAATTAAAGCAGTAAGGAATTTCAGATAGTCCTATTCACTCTTGCATTTTATGCACCACAAGGATAAACCATGAACATACTGCCTTATTCTCACATAAGAAACATGGTTCGTGTCTTTCTCTCCAGCTGGATTATAAGATCTTTTTGGGCGGTGATCATAGCTTATACGTATTTTGTATTCTCCCTGGATTGGCCTCCTAAGATCCATGACTAACCTGAATTTATATGGGAAATTTTGAGTATATTTGCATTTATGTATTTTGTTCTCTCTGGGGAGAGGATCCAAAACTTTTCACCAATTTTTAAAGGGGGGTTCATGACCCCTCAAAGGTCAAGAGCAACTACTGTAAAAGATAGTAAGATACTGTTCTCAAGGACCTTAAAATTTAGTTGAAAGATTGGACAGAAGCATCCTAATATGAAATAGTCTCCAAGATTGATTGATAAGTGAAAAAAAAGCAAGGTGTGGAACAGCGTTTATAGTATGCTGCAATTTGTGTCTTTTTCAAAAGGCAGGGAGACTCTCTGTATGCACTGGCATATCTCTGGGAAGATACTCAAAGCCGTGTGATGCTGACTCCCTCTAAGGAGAGGACTAGAGGTTGGGGGTGGGAAAGACTTCTGCTTTTCACTAGATGCTCTGCTGTGCTTTTTGAAAATTTAAAATATATACATTTATTAATTTAAAACATATAATAAAAACAGATGCAAAGAAATAAAAGGTCAGTGTTCCAAGGTTATTTCTAGACAGTGACGTTGGGGTGCTCACAGGGGGGACAGATTACCGTGGGATGGCATCAACGAAAAAGACTTCCCAGGAAAGGTGGCTCACCAATTGAGTGGTACGTGCCGAGGAAGAGGAAGACCGAAAGAACCAGTGGGTAATAAAGATGTCTTCAAAAGATATTCAGCCAATTTTACCAGTTTTTCCAGTACTGAAGTTCTGGGGGCACATTCAT
Organism: Ailuropoda melanoleuca; assembly: GCF_002007445.2. Taxonomy (NCBI): domain Eukaryota; kingdom Metazoa; phylum Chordata; class Mammalia; order Carnivora; family Ursidae; genus Ailuropoda; species Ailuropoda melanoleuca. The sequence goes on along the minus strand of NC_048235.1, from coordinate 25,541,641 downwards.
TAAGCTGGGGCCGGATGGTGGAGACTTAGAAAGTCAAATGAAGGAATTTCTACAATTACCGACAACTGGGTCAGATAACTGTTAGCTTATAAATAGGGTTGTGACAAGATCTAGGTGATAATTTTAGAAAACTAATCTGACAGTGACTCACAGAGGAGGGAGATCAGTATAGAAAGCTGTCACAGTAGAATGTATGGGAGGTGACAATATGGTTCTGAACGCCAGCATTAGCATCTGACCTGTAAAGGAACAGCTCAGTTCTGCGGATGGTTACTGAGCCGCTGCTGTGGGCCAGGCATTAGAGAGGAGGACAGGCCTAACAGCCTCAGAAGGAAACATCAGCTACCGTATTTCATTGATTCCAGGACATATTTTTTAAAAAGTGTATTCATCACATCTGAAATCAGGATGTGTCCTTTATCTTTTTTTTTTAAGATTTATTTATTTTTTTTAAAGAATGAATTTATCAGAGAGAACAAGAGTACACAAGCAGGGGGAGCAGCAGGCAGAGGGAGAAGCAGACTCCCCATTGAGCAAGGAGACCGATGCAGGACTTGATCCCAGGACCCTGGGATTATGACCTGAGCCAAAGGCAGACGCTTAACTGACTGAGCCACCCAGGCGTCCCTATTTATTTATTTTAGAGAGAGAGAGTACAAGCAGGAGGGGCTGGGAGAGGGAGAGAGGGAATCTCAAGCAGACTCCACACTGAAGGTGGAGCCTGATGTGGGGCTTGATCTCACGACCCTGAGACCATGACCTGAGCTGAAATCAAGAGTTGGACGCTGAATCAGTTGTGTCACCCAGGCACCCCTGGATGTGTCATTTAATCATGGTACCTCGAATTTGGCAAAGTGCAATATTTTTATTAATTGATGAAATATTGTGTGGGGGGCATTGAGAGAAGGAATCCTAGATTGACAACTCAGGATTTCCTTTAGATTATTGGTGGAAGATGGTCCATTTAACTGAGGTGGTAAACTTGAGAGAGGGATACGGTTGGGACATAAAGTTAAGATTCAGTTCTAAACATATTGAGTTTGAAGCAAAGTAGAGTTATATAGCGGGGCAGTTAGAAATATGGGACTGGAACTTGGGGAGAAGGTCAAAACTGGAATATTTGGAAGGCCTCCACAGTGAGGGGTGAGTTGGTAGAAACCTTTGAAGAAAAACACAGAGCCAAGGCTGAGCCGAGGGGCTCAGGCCTGCATTAGGGGACAGGAGAATGAAACAGCCAGCAGAATCTCTTCACGAGAGCCGAGAAGTTCTTAGCTCCTCAGAGGAATGTGATAGGTGGTCGTCACTGCTCTTATTTCTAGAGAGAAAACGAAAATGTGCACTCAGGGAAGACTGGGTTGGCAGCTTCCCAAGTGGAGACTTTGACAAAACTTGTCAGAACAGTACACAATGGCAGAGAAAGCGTCTGGGTCCTCTACAAAATGTTGATATTGTTTTACAAGAGAAGGCTCAGTGTGTGTGATCTGTATGCATTTTCCTCCGTAGGTGCCAGCCTAGGAATAACCAGTGATGGATTTTTCCAACTGGAAGAATTGCCTGGGTAAGCTGTTCATTCTTCCTCAGTCTCTCCAGCTAACCTTTCTTCTACCTCCCATTCCCAACTGTTGAATGCAGGCATTGCTTGAATTTTCTTCACCTGTTTCTCTTTTTTATGACCTTGGGTATCTCACCCCCAATACCCCAGTGAACAACTCATTTTTTTTGTTTTTTGGGTTTTTTTTTTTTTTTAAAGATTTTATTTATTTATTCGACAGAGATAGAGACAGCCAGTGAGAGAGGGAACACAAGCAGGGGGAGTGGGAGAGGAAGAAGCAGGCTCATAGCGGAAGAGCCTGATGTGGGGCTCGATTCCCATAACGCCGGGATCACGCCCTGAGCCGAAGGCAGACGCTTAACCGCTGTGCCACCCAGGCACCCCTGGGTTTTTTTTTTAAGATTTATTTGTTTATTCGAGAGAGAAAGAGAGCAGGGAAGGGCAGGGGGAGAGGCAGAGAAGCAGGCTCCCCGCCAAGTGCAGAGCCGACGTGGGGCTCAGTCTCACAGCCCTGAGATCATGACCTGAGCCGAGATCAAGAGCCAAATGCTTAACCCGATCACGACCTGAGCCGAGATCAAGAGCCAAATGCTTAACCCACTGAGCCACGTGGGCGCCCCCTGACTCAGATCTTTCATGACAGTTTTTAGGACCAGAATCAAATACAGGGTGGTTTTGAAGAATAAATAGTAGAGTCCTAAGACCATCATCTTTCTTCAGCTTTAATACAGCATCAGCTGCCGATATGTCTCCAGTAACTGATTCCGGCTTCCAGAGCAGCGAGTGCAGAGGGAGCCCCCATAAATAAAGGCTCTGTCACTGTCACAAAAGAGGTTTTCTGAGTTTGTCCTCGAGGTGTGTCTGTGCAAACAACCTTAGTAAACGTCCGTTATGGATTTAGATACGTAGGGAAAAAATCCGCTGTGGAAGATTGCTTCTCTGACTTGAAGAAGCTGCCAGTGGTGGGCTTTCCAGGTTGGAGAGAGCCTCCTTGCGCTCGCGAGATACCTCGGAGCTGGAGGAGGGACCGTTTTGGCTCAGGACTGGCCTTTACCTCCGTCTGAGTAGCACTGACTCTGGAATCAGTATTGCTCAACACTGCCGCTCCCTCGCAGCGCTGCCAATCCCGTTTGGGGCCTTCATCCTATGTTTTTGTAAAGGCCTTCTTGGAGGGTGACGAATACTCCATGTCCGTACCTTAATTCACCTGGAGCCGCAGACGGTGAAGCAGGGGCAAGAGGGCTTCTTTGAGTTTCGTAGCTGCCGCGGAAACTCCCCGTGAAGACACTGGGAGCTGGCACTCTTCTGACCCCGAGGGACGCACAGTCTGTTTAGATTTGCCGTCTGCAGGGCACGCAACTGCGTCTGAGAGCAGCCTTTCATTCCTCATGATCCACCCTGTTCCTGTTTGGTTTTTGGGTTGAATGATGACACATGGGAGAATGTTTCCAGAAATGTGGTCAGGACTTGTCATGTTTGGATGATACAAGTCAGTCGAGACTCACCCTCGTAGAAGCTTCTTTATAGATACCTGTCCATTAAGTATTTTAAAATAAATGATTTAAAACTCAGATCATTTATTTTAATACATTTAAAATGCTAGCCATACAAGTTTAGTAAGTGAATTTATGTAAGGAACAAAAGACTCTGGGGACGTAGGAATGAACAAACAACTTTTTGTTTTCTTTTTTTTTTAAGTCTCTATTTATGTATTTTAGAGAGAGATGGGCACGCACATGTGCGTAAGCGGGGAAGGGCAGAGGAGGTGGGAGAGGGAAAAAGAATTCAAAGCAGATTCCGCACTGAGGGTGGAGCCTGATGCTGGGCTCGATCTCACAACCACAAGATCATGACTTGAACCAAAACCAAGAGTCAGATGCTTAACCGAATGAGCCACCCGGGCATCTCTTCTTCCTTTAAGATTCCTTTATCATTGTTACGTTAGTAAATAAGTAAATAATTGGAGAAAAGAGCAGATTCTGTAGGCAGATTCTGTAGGCAAGATCCTGTACCCTGTGCTGTGGGCTATAGGATTCAGTTTTTGATCCCACTGGGCTTATGGTTGGGTAGAGGGCAGAGTATCGACCCTGTGAAATGCTGGGGCCCAAATAGTTCCGAGGGTCTTAAACGATGAGAAGCGCTTTCGGGACTTGGAGGTGTAAGATCATGTCCAGTGGATGCTTCTGTGGTAAGAAGTGGAAGAAAGGTGCCTCTGGGAGCTGAGAACAAAACACTGAGCTTACAGTTCTCTAAGAAGCCAACTTGTTTTACACCTGTTTCTTCTATGTTCCCCTTTGCTTGGAAAGGATCCATCAACCCCTATGAGAGCTACTCATCTTTCAGGAATCCAGAGCCTTTTCTGAGCCCTCTGCCCTGCATGGACTATTCATCTCTGTGTTTGGGCCTACCCCAGGGCAGGGTCCGCCACCACCCCCCCCCCCGCCTAAGGTGATGCTTCACCAAAGTATCAACAATAAATGTTTGCGGAAGAGAGAGAAGATGGATAAAGGAAAGAAGAAAAGGAGTGAAGACCCAAAGAAAGGAGAAGCGGTCAAATATAATAGGAAAGAGGGAGGTCGAGATGGAAGAGCTATTTCATAGTTCTAGACTATGTAAACATTTCTCTTTTCAAATCCTGGGTTGTAAGATAAGCTGACTTGCAGCTGTTTGGGTTCACACTTTGTCCTCTGTCTAGACCAGACCCCTCTGATGGCACAGACTCACCACATGGATACCTTACCTTTGGAAGGTAGTAAAGAAAGGTTTCCTTTGTTCTTCCCAGATTGCTTGCTTCTTGTCCAAGCACTGTAATGATGGTAGAGGACCCCAGCCCTTAATGGGGGGCCTCCGGCTAAGGGGCATTAATGCTCCAGGCCGCATCATGGAAGTAATCCTTATTGCCCTAGGGCCAGGCTTGTCTTCTCCACCACTGATCCAGACCTTCGTCAGCATTTGTCTAGTGCTTAAGATGCCTTCTTAGACCGAAATTTATGCAGGGAGTCTACTTTTAATTCAGATCTATCCTATAACTCAAATGATTTGCTTTCATTGGCCTTTAACCTACTGCAAAGGTTGGTAGAAAGGAATAGTGATCAAGGAGAAGTTCTGAGCAAGGAAGAGTCATGGTGAGTGTGTTGCCAGTTTTAGTTTTAGATGCAAAGGTCACTCATAAGGAATCATCTCTAGGGGCGCTTGGGTGGCTCAGTCAGTTCCATGCCTGCCTTTGGCTCAGGTAGGTCATGATTTCTGGGTCCTGGGATCGAGCCCCGCGTCGGGCTTCCTGCTCAGCAGGGAGTCTGCTTCTCTCTGCCCCTCCCCGATGATCCTTCTCTCTCTTTCCCCCCTCAAATAAATATAATCTTAAAAAAAAATCATCTCTAGTTTCAAAGGTTTTTTTGTTTCCTCTCCAAAGAAATGAGGCTAAAGAACTTTTTTTTTTAAGATTTATTTATTTGAGAGAGTGAGTGTGGAGGAGAGGGGCAGAAGGAAAGGGAGAGAGAATCATATAACCAGACTCTGCGCTGAGCATGGAGCCCGACGCAGGCTTCATCTCACAACCCCGAGATCACCACCCTGAGGTCACGACCTGAACCTAAACCAAGAGCCAGACATTCAACCAACTGCACCACCCAGGTGCCCTGAGGCTGAAGAACTTTTAATGACTAAAAATGTATTTCCCTTCTGCAAAGGAATATTTTCTACATAAAAGTGCAGTGTGGCATCCAGGATTGAACCTTGGAGCCGGTAAAGGAAATAAATGGAAAAACTGGTGAAGTCTGAATAGAGTCTGGAATTTAGTCAGTAGCAATGTGCCAACGCCCATTTCTTAGTTTTGACCAGTGTGCCGTGGTTTTGCAAGATATTAACTTGCAGAAAAACTGGACAGAGTGTATACAGGACACCTCTGTACTATCTTTTCAACTTTTCCATAAATCTAAACTTATTCCAAAGAAAGTGTATTTAAACATATTAACCCTCTCTCTCATTTTAGCCGCAGTGTCATTGTTGGTGCGGGATACATTGCCGTAGAGATAGCCGGGATTCTCTCCGCTCTGGGTTCAAAGACCTCACTGATGATACGGCACGATAAGGTAAATTCTTTCCTTTTCCCTTCCCTTTGCTTGATGTTAATCTTTTAAAAAATCTACCCTGAGAATATTCTCTTATGTTGTCATTAAAGACTAGGGTGTAAAGCATGTAGAGGTCAATTGGTCTGTTCTGCATGGAACTGCATAGAAGCTATTTGAATTGGGCTGTATGTCCTTACCAGCTGCCACTGGATAATGATTTTGATTTGATCAGACTGGCTGGTATTTTCATCGTGAAGTGGTAGATGGTATCAGGTGCCTTAAAAGGAAACATGCAGGCTTAAATATAAATATTAATTAAATTGAAAAGGCGGTCAGATTAATTTCTTGTTCTGGAAATCAATTTCACATGATCAGAAGGTAGTGTTGGATTAATAACACTCAGTCAAAAAAATTTACTAAGTTGTTTGCATTAAAAGAAGACGTATCAAAGATATTTGCACACCTATGTTCATGGCAGCATTTTTCACAAAAGCCTAGAGAGTGAAGCAACCCAAGTGTCCGTTGACAGATGAATGAATAAACAAAATGTGTTTATCTGTGCAATGGGATATTATTCAACTTTAAAAGGAAGGACGTTCTGACACAGGCTACAACATGCATAAACTTTGAGGACATTATGCCAAATGAAATAAACCAGTCACAAAAAGAAAAATATTATGATTCCCCTAATATGTGGTATCTAGCGTAGTCAAACTTATAAAAACAGAAAGTAGAATGGTGGTTGGTAGGGTTGAGGGCAGAAGGAAGTGGGAGTTGTTTAATGATTATAGAGTTTCAGTTTTGCAAGAAGTAAAGTTCTGGAGATAGATGGCACAACAGTGTGAATAGACATAACACTATGGAATTGTATCCTTAGAAATGGTTAAGTTGGTAAACTTAATGTTATGTATTTTTTATCACAAAAAAACAATAATAAAGGAAGCTTACAGATCATCTTACTGAATGTCATTTTATAGATGAAGAAATTAAGGCCAAGCAAAGTTTTACGACTGCAAATTAGCATCATAACTGAGAGTCAGCTAAAGTCTTAGAAAGCCCAGGACAGTACAGTTGACCCTTGAACAACTTGGGGGTTGGGGTGCTGACCCCCTGTGTAGTGGAAAATCCAAGTGCAACTTTTAACTCCCTAAAAACTACTAATAGCCTACTGTTGACCTTGACCTGAAGCCTTACCAATAACATAAACAGTTAACATGTATTTCGTATATGTGTTATATATAAAATTTTTACGGTAAAGTATGCTGGAGAAAAGAAAATGTTACTAAGAAAATCCTAAGAGGGGCGCCTGGGTGGCTCTGTTGGTTAAGCGTCTGACTCTTGATTTTAGCTTACGTCATGATCTCAGGGTTGTGAGATCGAGCCCCACATCGGGCTCCATGCTGGGCATGGAGCCTGCTTAAGATTTTCTCTCCCTCTCTCAAAAAAAAAAAAAAATCATAAGAGAGGGGTGCCTGGCTGGCTCAATGAGTAGACCATGTGACTCTTGATCTCAGGGTTGTGAGTTCAAGCCCCACATTGAGTGTAGAGCTTACTTAAAGAAAAAGAAAATCGTAAGAGAAAACGCAATTACAATATCGTACTGTAAAAAAAAAAAAAAAAAATCCATGTATAGTATAGTATAGTATAGCATGCAGTTCAAACGTGTTCAAGGGTCAGCTGTTTCTTTCTGCTAAAATGCAGCCTCCGTGTGATTACCTGGAGAAGTGTTACTTTATACGTTTTTTTTTAAGATTTTATTTATTTATTTGATAGAGAGCATGAGCAGGGGGAGCGGCAGGCAGAGGGAGAAGGAGAAGCAGGCTCCCCGCCGAACAGGGAGCCCAATGCAGGGCTCGATCCCAAGGACCCCAGGGTTATGACCTGAGCTGAAGGCAGACGCTTAACCGAATGAGCCACCCAGGCACCCCTGTTTTTTGTTTTGTTTTGTTTTGTTTTGATTAATCATGATAGTACCACCGGGTTTTGGTACAATTTTGGCACTTTCAGGGACCTTGTTCCAGGCAATAACAAGGGTGTTGGCCTAAGAATCTGGCTGACCTTAACAAGCGTGTGGTTTGGTCAGTCATTTAATGCTTTAGGGACAGGATTTATCAGATCCCTGACCATTCAAATACTATGGTTCTAATTCTTGACTATTTGAGCAACTAGAGGGAGACAATGTAAATTGATAACCCCAGTCAACATGTTCTTGAAAGAGCTTTCTCTTTACTTGGAGATTTGTCAAATCATTCATCCGCAGGAGATTTATATCCTGAATAATGTTTCCTCTAGGTAAGTGGTGTGTTATTTTGCTTTGCAGGAATATACCCAGCAAACAGGAAGGAAGGAGAGAGGCAGAGGGATAGGTAGCCTTAATTTAATGTGTAAATAAGTATATCAGCTGCAGCAGGTAATCAGTGGAGTGGGTAATTCCTGCATTTGGAAAATCAGCTCGTTCACACACGTATTTGGGTTTCCTGCCCTCGCCAACGCCCCATGCATCAGGCTAATTCTCCTCCTTTTCCCTGTCCTGGTGTAAGTCTGTTCTAGAACTGTCCTATGAATAACTCATATGCCCTCCCATCTTCACCCTGCCTGGGGGTTTGTTGCATGTGGATTATCACAAAGAACTCTCCAAGGCCATGGTCTTGACTTCGTTGCGTAGATAAGGAGATTTTGCTAGTGAGATCTTCCTTTGAATAATACCAGAGTGGAAGCTGCCTTGGAAATACTGAAAGGGGAAGGAGGATTTCTGGTCCCAAGACATAGTTATGGAAAAAAGAATCAAGCTTGGGAGGAGTGGGACGTGGCAAAGAGAGTAGAAGCCTGAAGGTTGCCTGTCTATTTAACTCTAAAATGGGAGTTGGTGAAATCAGACATAATACAGACATCGGTGGTGATGTAGGAAAATAGATTAAAACTCCACTTACAATATGGCCATGAATGAAGGAGGAGCTAGGAGAGAGGATGCTGATACTTGGCTCCCAAGTTTGTAATATCTTTAATCAAGGTTTATTCCTTTCCCATCACCCATCCTTCTGGTGCCTCTGTTTGTATACAGGTACTTAGAAATTTTGATTCAATTATCAGTTCAAACTGCACTGAAGAGCTGGAGAATTCCGGCATAGAGGTCCTGAAGTACTCACAGGTACGGCCGAGCCCGGGGCACACTCACCCTTCTTCCTCTGTGTGTCGTGAATCACACTTTCTGCTTTGGTTCCAACCAAGTGTTTAATAAACACAAACTCTATGTCTCCCCCAGTCAATGTATTCCTTTCTAGAGTACTACCAATTCTTTTCTTTTTCCTAAGAAGCTATATTTCTCAATATGTGAGTAAAGTCAAGGTATAAAAGATTAGAAATCTGGTAGTTGAATTTAGAACTACCACTCGGTTTTTTTGTGCTCAAATGCCTTATTGAACATGCTTATTTTTGAGGTTTATATTTATATTCCAGGGAATAATATTATGGAATCTTTTTAAAGCATACCCTTTTGAGTTCTGCAAATGGACAGAATTACAGAGTACTTTACTTCTTGGGGAATCACTAAATTTCAGTTTTCCTGGAGCATTAGGCTTGCAAAAGCAATTTTTTCCCTAGAGCTGTTCCCTCTCAGCAATGGCCCCATCAAGTAAAATAATAATTGTGAAGTTGCTTTGTGAATGTAAAAGTGATAACCCGATAGTGGGATCAGAACCCTTTGGGGTCTTCACTAAACTGTGTGCACCCAGCTCTTCTGACCCGATTCTCACCCCCTCCCTGTTCTGATTAAGACCGTCTAGAAGAAGTATCGCCTGTGAGGTGTGAGCAAGATTCTTAGCGATGCTGCTGCGGCCCGTTTCCTCCCCACCCTCTGATCGCCAATCACTGTGCTTAGATTTGTGACTTAAAATTTGATCAGGGTTTTTAAGAAGCACAGTTTAAAAACCTTGTGTTTAGGCTGAAGCATTAGGGTGTTGACACAAGCAGACATTTCTGGCCATTGGCTGGGTAATTCGGGCCAACCTAGGAAACAGTCTTGGCTCCCAGGAGTGGCGGTGTTGGCGTCGTTTGGGCAAAAGTGAATGTGTTAGCATGAAGGATCCACATGTAGGATTTGGTGGAAATTTTTTGAATGTTAAGAATTCTAATTTCCTCTGTGTTTTCCGTCTTCTCTCCCTCTCCCCAATTTTACACATTTTATTTGCCAATAGGTCAAGGAAGTTAAACAGACTTCCTCAGGCTTGGAACTGTGCATGATTACTTCAGTTCCTGGTAGGAAACCCACCTTGACCACGATTCCAGATGTTGACTGCCTGCTATGGGCCATTGGGCGGGACCCAAACTCCAGTGGCCTGAATTTAAACAAAGTGGTAAGCTGACTGAGTCTAACCAAAACATTCTTGGATCTGTTAGCAGTCCTGTGTTCCCCACCCCCTGTCCCCCTAAACTTTGGTGGATTCCGTTAGGTTTTTTTCCTCTTTGTTCCATATAACCAGTTTGTCATCAAATCCCACTCCTTCTTTGAAATTGAAAAAAAATATATTTTCCCTTTTTAGTGTGATCACCCTAGATCAGGTCTCTGCCACCTCAAATCACAGTTGTCCAGCAGTGCCCTGACGAGCCTCTTCCTTACACATTTCCTTTTCACAATGATACTTGGCCCTTTTAAAGCCCTGTAATTATTCCTTATCATCTGCAGCCTCATCTCGATTGCTGGGTGCGTCAGTCATCCTGGACATTTTGGGCGCTTGGGGATGGAAGTGGATGTGAAGCCGATCTGCCAGTGTTAAAATTAGCGTTCTTAGTTCTTTTCAATTGTGAAGGCGAGTCTGCTGTAGTAGCTTGGGGTCTGAGTCCCAGAGTTTGACCCAGTTTTGAATCTTCGTTCTGTTACTTACCAGTTGCATAGCCTTAAGCAAGCAGCTTAATTGCTCTTAAATTTCAATTGCTTCATATTAGCGTAGGAATAAAAATAGTCCTGGTCTCACTGGGTTATAGAGAAGAGTAGATGATGAGAAAGTGCATGCAAAGTATTTATTTATTTATTTACAGATATTATTTATTTGAGAGAGAGAAAGTGAGAGAGAGCACCAGCAGGGAAAGGGGGAGAGGGAGCAGCAGACTCCCCGCTGAGCAGAGAGCCCGATGCGAGGCTCGATTCCAAGACCTTGGGAGCATGACTTGAGCCAAAGGCAGACACTTAACCCATTGAGCCACCCAGGCCCCCACAAAGTAATTAGTTTAGATGCTGGCTTGTAGTATGAACTTAGTCCGTGTTAACCAGCTGCTGTTGTTGATGATGATGATTTTCCTGATATGGATACTACTCTACAAGTAATAATAGGACTATTTTATGTTTGTGGTTTTTATATTTGATGGAACATCTTGAGCAGTGTGTAACATTTTTATTTATGTTCTAATAGTAATATACTTTATCATGTGGATTTTTTTTTTCATTTCATAAAAGGTGTTTTTCAGCATTTTAAAAAGTAAAATATGCAGGGGCGTCGGGGTGGCTCAGTGGGTTAAGCATCTGCCTTTGGCTCAGGTCATGATCCCAGGGTTCTGGGATTGAGCCCCACGTCCAGCTCCCTGCTCAGTAAGAGGCCTGCTTCTCCCTCTTCCTCTGCCTGCCACTCTCCCTGCTTGTGCTCTCTCTCTCTGTCAAATAAATAAAATCTTAAAAAAAAAAAAAAGTAAAATATCCAGAGTGGTGTTTATCTTGTTTTTAATCTTACTATTTGGTGAAATTTAGTAAAACCGTTTATTTTCATATTAAAAAACTAGTCATCCAGGGGCGCCTGGGTAGCTCAGTCAGTCGGGCATCTGCCTTTGGCTCGGGTTGGGGTCCTAGGGTCCTGGAATTGAGCTCCACATCGGGCTCCCTGCTTGGTGGGAAGTCTGCTTCTCCCTCTCCTTTGTCCCTCCCCCCTGCTCGTGCACTCTCTCTCTCCCTCAAATAAATAAAAGTCTTAAAAAAAAAAAGAAAAAGGATGTTTTTCACCTTGTGGTTGAGTATTGTGGTTTTTTTTAAAAATTCAGGCTGAAGAGGTGCTTGAAGTGAAGATCCAGAGATTTGGTTTGCCTTTTTTTGTAGATAGACCAAAGAGTGACATGATTGCCTTTCACCTTTTTAGGGGATTCAAACTGATGACAAAGGCCATATCCTAGTAGATGAATTCCAAAATACCAACGTAAAAGGCATCTATGCAGTTGGGGACGTGTGTGGAAAAGCTCTTCTTACTCCAGGTACTGTTTCCTCGTTTTTTGGATGAGGGAAGCTCTGCGGGTTGTATAAAACCGTTCAGCTCGTCGCAGTCCAGTCCAGGATGTCTGAATGTTGTCAAAATAATAATGTATTGAAGTAGTTTGGTACCTGATGTTTTCTGAATAATACTCATTTTTCCTTAGAAGACTTTAACAGGGCTTTAGTGAAGACTGAAATGGTTATAGAGATGGTATGGTTACCTTCTGAAGAAGCCCTAAGTTAGAATCCGAGTTGCATGTGGTGACATTGGAAGGAAGTGGCTTTGGGAAGAAGCAATTTAGAGAGGCACTCTTATAGGATTACCTAGTCTTTTTTTTTTTTAAGGTTTTTATTTTTATTTGTGTATACCTATTTTTTAATTTATTTTTTAAGTAGGCTCCATGCCCGACGTAAGGCTTGAACTCATGATCCTGAGATTGGGAGTCGCATGCTCTACCCACCGAGCCAGCCAGGCGCCCTGATTATTTAGCCTTGGTAACGACCAAGAGTGACCCAACTCCCTTCATCCTATACCTCAACCTACTTTCTGAGTTAACTGGCACCATTTCAACCTCTTTGTCCCATTTTTATTAGCGACATCACTCACTCCATCTGCTTTCACTCTGTGCCTCACCAGCCTTTCTAAAATGGCCCTGGGTCTTTCCTCAGAATGGAAAGTTGCCCCAGTCAGACACCCAAAGCCTTTAAGCTCCTTCAGGAAGTTCTTTTAACAAAAACAAAATAACAAGCAAAATTTCAAAAACTTGACAATATAATTTAATTGTTGAAAATTGTAACAAAGAAAATTTCTAATGTATCCTTCTGATACCTTATTTTGGGAAAAAACTGTCACTTTGTAATCAACAAAATTAATAACTGATGCTTTTACTGAATGTAGGCATTTTTTTCTAAATACGAGACAAAAACAGGCTAAGGAGAATAAGCTAAAAAAATAAGAAGTAAAAATAATTTTAAAAATAAACTTAAAAAAAAAATCTTATGGGGGCGCCTGGATGGCTCAGTTGGTTAAGCATCCGACTCCTGATTTCAGCTCAGGTCATGATCTCAGGGTCGTGTGTTCAAGCCCTGCGTTGGGCTCCAGCTTAAAAAAAAAACTTGGTCAAGTCAGTAGTGATATGACTAAGTGTATAACTGGTGATTGTCTGAGACCATGGTCATCAGAACCAAATGGGCCCAGAAGTCCCCTTGGACAGCAAGGGAGAGTGTGGGGTCATTCACCATCCAGGATCGTGGTCTTTATCCTTGCCAACCAGAGCCCTAATGCATCAGGACCAGCCAGGGGGGAGGAGCCACGATATACCTGATAGAGAGGTGGAGGCTGGGAAGGCCTTCTAGGGAATTAAAGAAAAAAAAAATAACACCTTACTGTGAAATGAATAAGGTTATAAAGTAGGACTGCAGTTGCTCAAAACCAATATAGTTTGCTTCATTAATATTGTATGAAAAACCTAATATCCCAATTAAGTAGGTAACCCCCAGATGATTGGGAACTAGTAAATATGCCCCCCCTTATTTTGCTCTAATAGAATGTACAGAATTCACATAAGCTGATAGTTTTGAATTGTTAACTAAGGCGTTGGTATGTCTTCATTATAGTGACCTAGATATTATAATGAGCATTGGCATAAAACTTTGTCAGAATTAGTACATTAAGCCAGATGAGGAAATGGTTAGTAGAACAATTCTGCAGTTTTAAAGTGAACAAGAAACTGAAACGCTGATTTAAAAAATATCTTTGTAGTTGCCATAGCTGCTGGCCGAAAACTTGCCCATAGGCTTTTTGAATGCAAAGAAGATTCCAAATTAGACTATGACAACATCCCCACAGTCGTCTTCAGCCACCCCCCAATTGGGACAGTGGGACTCACAGAAGGTAGGTATTTAAAACACAGGTGAGGGGCACCTGGGTGGCTCAGTCGGTTAAGTGTCTGCCTTCGGCTCAGGTCGTGATCCCAGGGTCCTGGGATTGAGCCCCACATAGCTGCTCAGCAGGGAGCCTGCTTCTCCCTCTCCCTCTGTCTGCCGCTCCTGCTTGTGCTCTCTCACTCTGTCAAATAAATAAAATCTTTAAAAAAAAAATTCAAAATCTCCCAAAAGAATAAAAAAATAAAAACACAGGCAATTTATAGTTTCCGTCTTCCCCCTAATTCCAGGGGGAAATTACTGACTAACTCTGTCTTCACTCCCTAAGTTGTACTCCTTTCTGGTTGGCCTCTTATCACAATTCCAGTTTCCTCCCTAACTACTAACACTTGGAGAATAGAATTCCTTTTCCCCACACCACTGTGTGTCTTTTTGCCATTTTTAGCTTTTTTATTTGAACTAATTTCAAATTTAAGGAAAAGTTGCAAAAATATAGTAGTTCTCCTTATCATCGGTTTCACTTTCCGTGGTTTGTTACCTGTGGCCAACTGTGGTCTGGAAAGAGAGGATCCTCCCGACTTATTGTCAGAGGTCAGGAGTAGCCTCACGCTAGGTCACTGCCTACGTCACTCACCTCGCTTCATTCCTCACAGAGGCATTTTATCACTTCACATCATCACAAGAAGAAGGGTGAATGCAGTATGACAAGGCATTTTGAGAGGGACCACATTCGTGTAACTTTTATTACAAGTGTATTATAGTTCTGTTTTTAATATCAGTTATTGTTAATCTCCTGTGCCTAACTTATAAATTAAACTTTATCGTAGGTATGTATGTAAAGGAAAAAAATAGTATACATAGGCTTTGGTCTTATCCAGAGTTTCAGGCATCCACTGGGGGTCTTGGAACGTTTTCCCTGTGGATAATAGGAGACTACTGTAGTACAAAGGATTCCTGTATACCTATAACGTTTTTGCTTTACCATAGTTTTTCTCTACACACACACATACACACACTTCCGTATCTATTTCCTAGAAACAAGTCCATTCCTTTTTTTTTTTTTTTTTTTTTTTTTTTANCGCCCCAACAAGTCCATTCCTTTATATAGGCAAGCTACAATTTTCAAGTGACAGCATTTAAATTGATATAATATTGGGTGCAGGGTTAGGCAAAATAGGTAAAGGGGATTAAGAGGTACAGAGTTATAAAATAAATGAGTCATGGGAATGAAAAGCACAGCATAAGGAATACAGTTATTAATATTATAATAATTTTGTATGGTGACAGATGGTGACTACACTTAATCATGGTGAACATTTTGTAATGTTTATAATTGTCGAATCAGTATATTGCATGCCTGAAACTAACAATATTATGTCAACTATACATCAGTTTACAAAAAAGGTATTAAAAAAGAAATAAATTCATACAGTATTATCTAAATTTTGTCTTAACCACATTTTGCTAGTTATCTCAAATAATGTCTTCATATATATATATATGTATATATGTATATATATATATATACACACACACACACACATACATGCATATATATATTTTTAAGTATTCTCTATACCCAACTTGGGGCTCAAACTCACAACCCCCAGATCAAGAGTCACATGCCCCACCAACTGAGCCAGCCAGGTGCTCCTCAAATAATGTCATTTTTAACACTTTTTCCCTCAAGGCCAGGATTCAGTCCAGGATAATGCGTTGTATTTCGTTTTCATACCTCTTTGGTCTCCTTTATTTGAGAGACAAAATTCCTTAATCTTTCCTTTGTCTTTCATGACTTCGGCATTTATGTTACAGAATGTCCCTCATTGTAGTTTTGTTGATATTTTCTCATGATTTGACTCCGATTATATGTTTCTGGCCATCTCTCTCTTCAATAGCTCAGTGGAATTGTTTGGGTTTTTGAGAGATGCTTTTTTTTCCCTGTGCATTGTAGATGAGGCCATTTATAAATATGGAAAAGAAAATGTGAAGACCTATTCAACCACCTTTACCCCAATGTATCATGCGGTTACCAAAAGGAAAACAAAATGTGTGATGAAAATGGTTTGTGCCACCGCAGAAGAAAAGGTATGGGGAAAATGTAGTAAGCTAAGGAATGTTTTCAGACTTGGCAGGGATGGGGGTATTTTGGTAGAGTGGGAAGACCAAGTAAAGAGTTAATAAGCCTTTTCTGTTTCAACTGGTGCAGTCCCACTTTTATCTGCCTGCATGTACTGGGGTTCTTTGTAGTATTTCATTAAGAAAGAAGGTCCCAGAGGCACCTGGGTGGCTCAGTCGGTTAAGCATCTGAGCCTTTGGCTCAGGTCATGATCCCAGGGTCCTGGGATTGAAACTGAGCTCGGGCTCCTGGCTCAGTGGGGAGTCTGCTCCTCCGTCCCCCTCTGTCTCTTCCCCCCACCCACTTGTGCACTCTCACTTCGTTTTCTCTCTCAAATAGATAAAATCTTTTTAAAAAGAAAGAAAGAGGGGCACCTGGGTGGCTCAGATGGTTAAGTGTCTGCTTTGGCTTGGGTTGTGATCTCCAGGTCCTGGGATCGAGCCCCACGTCGGGCTCCTGGCTCATTGGGGAGTCTCCTTCTCCCTCCCCCTCTGCCTCTCCCCCTGTTTGTGCTCTCTCTGTCTCTCTCAAATGAATAAATAAAAAAATCTTAAAAAAAAAAAAGAAAGAAGGTTCCATATGTTTATGCTTTTAAAACATAAGAGGGAAAGGTAGAAAAGCTCACTGTCATTGACCCATAGGCAAGAATATATAGGCCCCTCAGAAATATGTATATGTGTAAGACCTTAATGGAAGATAAATTTAGATTTAACATAACCAATCAGTGAAGAAGAGAGCGCTTATTCAGTAAAATTTTCTGGGATATCACTTATCTACTTTGGTTTAATATTTTGAGGAACTGCCTGTTTTCCAGAGTGGCTGCACGCTTTTCACATGCCCCTCAGCCCTGCGTGAGGGTTCCAGTGCCCCCACCCCCTCGCCAACACTTGTTACTGTCTTTTATTATAATTGTCCCAGTGGATGTGAAGTGGTGTCTCCTTGTGATTTAAATTTTGAACAGGTGTGAATTTGAACAGGTTTTTTAAAAAATAATTTTTTAAATAGATTTCTTTGGGTATTGGTCAACCTATAGGGCTTTTCTGCCAATTGATTTAAATGTTATAGCGGGACATTAGCAATATGCTCTGGGAACGTGGCTCTGTGAAGGGACAGTGGATTAGTTGAAGATTCAGGAATAGTTTCTAGTTTCTCTTGTCAAAAAGAGCCTAGTCTGTATCTGATTCAGTGACCTTGTAGACCAAAAGCCACAAGACATAGTCCCTGGATTACAGAAATCCACGTCACTGAGGATTGACAGAAGCAGAGAGTCAGAGCAAAGAAAGTAAGTGGGTTGGCAGCAGAGCAAAAGTTGCTGTTTTTTGGCCCTGAATGTTCCTGATTAATCTAAGATATCGAGATACTGAATCGGTATGGTCTCTACTTACTCTTATCAGTTACTTCTTCATGCCCTTTTTCATTCATTCATTTGATAAACATTACTGGACAAACTCCCAGAGACTAAGAATGGGGATATGGAGAGGAATCCTATAAAGTTCCTGCCATCCCCAGAATCTCTTTGTAAATTCAGTTTGTTTATTGATTGATTGATTGATTGATTGATTTTTAAAGATTTTATTTATTTGACACAGAGAGAGACAGCCAGCGAGAAAGGGAACACAAGCCGGGGGAGTGGGAGAGGAAGAAGCAGGCTCCCATGGAGCAGGGAGCCCGACACGGGGCTGGATCCCAGGACCCTGGGATCACGCCCTGAGCTGGAGGCAGATGCTTAACGACTGAGCCACCCAGGCACCCCTGTAAATTCAGTTTAGATCACAATATCTAAAAATCTGGCTGTGTTATATATGTATGGTTTGGGACTTTTTGGGTTGTAAATTGAGATATACTTTTTTAATTGTAAAAAAACAGAACATCAAATTGACCATCCAATCATTGTAAGTGTAGAGTTCGGTAATCTTGTTTTTTTGTAAAATTATTTATTTATTTATTTGAGAGACAGGGAGCGAGAGAGAGGGCACAAGCTGGAGGAGGGGCAGAGGGAGAGGGAGACGCTGGCCTCCCACTGAGCAGGAAGCCCAGTGCGGGGCTCGATCCCAGAACCCTGGGATCATGACCTGAGCCAAAGGCAGTTGCCTAACCGACTGAGCCACTCAGGCACCCCACTTGATTTATTTTTAAACAAAATATATTTGTGGCTAAATTTTATACTTTCTTACTTTGCTAAGAATATTTGCTAGAGGTGAACATTAATACAGTTTTAAAATGATTGAGAAACAACTGGAAAATGTGATCTGAAACAAATGTCTCTTAATGGTCCTTTGTGCCGTCATCCAGTGTGTATGGACTGACGGCCTTCTGAGGACCATCTTTTGCTTGGTCATATGGAGACAGCAGGAAGCAAATGTAGGCAGGTCCCCTCTGTGTAGAGATTAAAATCTGCAGGAAAGGTGCACTGGAATTTTCTAGTCCCCAAATAAATAGAACACTGGAGTTGTGATAGAGTCATGAAAGAGAGGTACTGGTACTGAGAGATCACGTGACAGACAATTTCGCTTGGTTGGGAAGTCAAGGGTAGCTATCGGAAGAACAAATGGGCTTTAACTCAAAAGGGGAGGAAAAATTGTCCACATAGAGGGAACAGCTTGTGCAAAGGAGAGAGCATGAAGAAATGGCAGAGGGGCCTGAGCGGGGAGCGCCTGAGTGGGGCGGGCTGTGTGGGGCCGGCTGCGGAGGGACGTGGACACAGGACTGTAGCAGCTTGTAGGCTGTGCTATTGCCATGGCCAGATAAGAGACTCAGGTGTTCTAGAAGTTTTAAAATACCACGTATCTCCCATGACAAATACAAAATGTATTAGTCTACCTAATAAGAACTTTTACTTGAAGAATGTTTCTCCCCCACCCCCCCACAGGTGGTTGGAATCCACATGCAAGGAATCGGGTGTGACGAAATGTTGCAGGGCTTTGCTGTTGCGGTTAAAATGGGAGCAACGAAAGCTGACTTTGACAACACAGTTGCTATTCACCCTACCTCTTCAGAAGAACTGGTCACACTTCGTTGAAAACCCAGAGACTCGTATGGCGGGCAGCTGGACCAGTAGACCTGAAATGAACCAAATCGCCACGTTTACTTACCGTTCCCGTTTTATGTATTCCTTTATTGTAATCAGGATATTCCGACAGTGGAAATTTTCAGTGCATAATAGGACTTATTTATGTAATTAGAGATTTGTTTTGTCGTCCAGGGTTAATTTTCATTTGATTGCACCTCACAGTAATCAATAGTTCAAAGTTCTGTCGTTTTTTTTTTATTAACAGCTCTGTTCTGGTTTTTTTGTTTTGTTACATGTTTTGTTTTTGTTTGAGCCTCATCCCGGCCATAAAACTATATGAAGTACAGTTAATTAAGGTACTTGAATGAATATAGCTTGCTAATTTTTATAGATGAAGAGGACAGCAGCTCTGCATATTACAAAGCTGCGTCAGAGATGTGACCTTTTTCTAAAAGCGTATAACACGGGACACCCGCCCTCCATATTTTATTTCTTTTGCTTTAAATGATTAAAAATCATGTTCCTTTTATGAGGTGAAGTACATCAAACTTGGGAAAGATTTACACGAGTGAGGGACATCTTGGAAGTGATTTCTGCTTCCAGAAGGACAGGAATTCAAAGTCTCTTCTCTGCTAAGAGTTCATAGTTCAATGAATGATTTCAAGTTTTTTATGTGTTCTTGTCATTTTTTTTTCCCGAAAATGATTTCCAAAAATCTGAAAATAAAATCATAGCCTTTTCTTCTTACAAAATTTGTTATTAGGAATTTATAGCTAACAGTTCATTTTCTAAGAATATTTCACATTGGATATTATGTGCTAACAGTGAGCTCCCTTAAGTAGGCTTAAGGCCTTATGGGGGGGCATTTTTTATAGATTAAGAGCAGAGGTATAAAAGAAACATTTAGCAAAGTTAGTGGTTGAGTTGAAAGAACAGTCTAGAAATCACTTAGGTTTTTAGCATTTTATCTCCATTAGCTTTCACCAACTAGATAAGTTAGTTAAATTTTGCCATGGTTTTCATTAGTGACATAGTGGTACTGACTTCTTTCTTGAAGCTTTTACTGAATGTCTTTCTGGTTAGCTATGACCAGGTTGCCGCTCTGACTTACTGAGTAGGTCCAGTGTCAACAGAAGAAAAATACTACAGTAGTAACTAGGTTATGTGACTGTTGGAGCAAGAAAATAAGGTCTAAAAACCCGGACATGGACTGACATAACCACTCCCCACCTCTGTCAGCTGCCTAAGGTAGTGGCCCATGGTTCTGGGCTCTGCAGACCTGGTTTGTGTCTTACTCTGTAAAGGGCCCCGACTTTGGGTGTGACTTTGTAAGGAACAGGGGGGACTCTACTAGTTAGAGCCACTCTAACACCATGTATTTTTTATCTTGGGTGTCCTTTTCCCTGCCTTTTTTCTGGGTCTGTAGTAAAACAACATGCAAGTAACCTTTTCCAAGTTGCAGTCTCCGTTCTCATCAGTTCCCAAATGGGTCTAGGCCGGGAGGCGGTCCGGCCGCCCAGCCTCTGTTACACAAAGCATGGGGCAATGTAAAGATATACAAGGCAGCATGTTGTGTACTATCTGGCACATTGTAGGTCCCCTCATTAGAGTGGTGGTTGGAGAAAAGACATGGCACAGTTGACCCTTGAACAACACGGGTTTGAATTGTGTGGGTCCATTTATATGTGGATATTTTATGGTCCTATAAATGTATTTTCCTTTTTTTTTTTTTAAAGATTATTTACTTATTTATTTGAGAAAGAGCGAGCGAGCACAAGGAGGGGGGAGTAGCAGAGGGAGAGGGAGAAGCAGACTGAGCAGGGAACCCAACACGAGGCTCGATCCCAGGACCCTGGGGTCATGACCTGAGCCGAAGGCAGACACTTAACCAACTGAGCTACCCAGGCGCCCCCCTTCCGGATTTTCTTAATAACATTTTCTTTTCTCTAGATTATTTTATTGTGGTTTTTTTGTTGTTTAGTGAGCTCTATGCCCAGTGTGGGGCTTGAATTCATGACCCTAA
Organism: Ailuropoda melanoleuca; assembly: GCF_002007445.2. Classification (NCBI taxonomy): domain Eukaryota; kingdom Metazoa; phylum Chordata; class Mammalia; order Carnivora; family Ursidae; genus Ailuropoda; species Ailuropoda melanoleuca. The sequence continues at coordinate 25,520,754 of NC_048235.1, read as the reverse complement.
GATCAAGAGGCACAGGGTCTCCTGCTCTACCGACTGAGCCAGTCAGGTGCCCCTCTAGCTTATTTTATTGTAATAAGGCAGAATATAATACATATAACACACAAAATAATGTGCGAATTGACTGTTCATGTTACCAGTAAGGCTTCCAGCCAACCATAGGCTATTAGCTGTTAAGTTTTTGGGGAGTCAAAAGTTATACAGGTGTTTTACTGCATGAAGGGTTGGTGCCCGTAACTCCCACATTGTTCCCAGATCAACCATACTTGCTTTCAAGTAATCATGTAGCCTAGAGTAAGAGAGAAAATTCTACACAAATGACTCATTCAAAGCAGCGTGTTCGTCACATGGTGACCATATGATTTGTTGCCTAGAATGGGACACCGTTGGGAGTGAAAGGGGCACTATTAATTAATTGGGGACAATCAGCACTGATTTGTACTGTTGTAGGAAAATGGGACAGTGCCACCCTAAGTAAGCATTATTGGAAGAGGTGGAAGTATGCAAGTTAAGAGACAAAAAGTGCCATTTTGCTGGGAAAACTGAAGGGCATGAGAAAGAGATCACATAGGGTGTGGAATTTGGGATTGTGGAGGAGGTCAGAACATGTGGAAGGTACAGTGAGGCAGAATCATCAAAGTACATATGAGAAATGATAAGAGTTCAGTTGGACTGGAGCATTAGAGAGGATGTTGGTTTTGTGTAGAATGTTTTTACCCACTTGTTTACCTGATGGTCTGGTTATGTGTTGCTGTGTTACAAACTTCCTAAAAGCTTAGTGCCTTAAAATAGCAACTTTTTTTAATGTGTCACGATTTTGTGGGTCAGGAATTGGAGCAAGACTCAGCTCAAAAGGATAACTATTCTGTTGATATTGACAAAGATCATTTGCTGGTATTCAAATGGTAGATATGCTGGTCTAGACACTCTGAAACCATCATTCATATGTCTGGGGCTTAGACAAGGATGACGGACTGGAAGGCTGGCCTCAGCTGGGACTGTGGACCCAAAACCGAGTGCGCACATGCAGATTTTCCCGCATCGCAGTCTAAGAGTTGATGGACTTATATGGAAGCTCAGGGCTCTCAGAGATTGTTCCAAGATTCCCAGACAGATGCTGCAAGCCTTATGATCTAACCTTGGAAGTTCTAGAACATCCCTCTGCCACATGCTATTGGTCAAGCAAATCACTAAGGCCAGCCCAGATTTATGAGGAAGTGCGTTGGACTTCACCTGTCGGTGGGAGGAGAGGTAAAGAGTTTGTGTCCATCTTTAATTATACACCTGTCAGCCTGCTCAGTTGACTAGGCTTGTCTTAACACATCTTTGTGAAGATTTCTTTAGTAGTTTAAAGTATTAATCGTTCCCATAACACCCTGCCTCATAGTAGGTCTGTGGTCACATGGTAGGTCAGCAGCACGTGGTCACCTGGTCATTTTACACTTAACATCAATCAGTTTTATATTCTCAGTGTTGAGTTTCACAGCACTTTTCCTGGTATATCATGTAGCAACTTTCGCTGCAAGAAGACAAAGCCTGTGTTACTGTGGGAAGTAGTAGAAAAGGGCAACATTTTCATCCTTTTTGAACAATTAGTATGCAGGACGTTCAGGTCTTCCAACAGATTTTCCCTTACCATGAATCTGACCTCCTTGACGTAGACGAAGGGCTGTTAGAGGTCGATATGGAAGGCGGTTTCCATTGTGCCTGACTCTGAGAAATACTTCTATTGCCATTGCCTTTGGTACAATATTTTAGCATGTTGATTCTTAAATGAAGATCAGAATCAGTGTTTCAAAGGTAAGTGATTATATCCAATCATTTCTGTATTCTGTGTAGTATGTTTTAAGGACTATTTAATGTGTTGGGGCAGTATTAAAAGGTAAAGTGTTAGATGCTAGGGCTGGGTTGTATCTAGACTTTAAATTTTTATGGAAACAGTTCCCCTTTCGAGTTCTTTTTTTGTTTGTTTTTAATATTTTATTGACAAAGAGAGGGAGAGTACGTGCACACCAGAGGGGGGCAGGCAGAGGGAGAAGGAAAAGCAGACTCTCCGCTGAGCAGGGAGCCCAACATGGGGCTCGATCCCAGGACCCCGGGATTATGACCTGAGCCGAAGGCAGGTGCTTAAGTGGTTGAGCCACCCAGATGCTACCCCCCACCCCCGTCTTAAGTTCTTTATAAATTGTAGTAGCAGACATTTTCCCTTATGGCTGTTCAGCATCTAGATTCCTTAAGTCTGGGGAATCCCAGCCTTAATCAGTCTCAGAGACAAACCGCATCTCTCCACATAAACCTGGAAATGCCAGGTGCGTGTTTCTCAGGCTCCCTTGCCGCTAGGGAGAAGGCACATGCCACAGGCTTGACCAATCGGATGTACCCGCCCCTGACTACTCAGAAATCAGTGATGCAAAGAAATAGGGATAGGAGAATCCATTCTAGTAGCGGGTGATGGCGGCTGTGGCAGCAACATCAAGGGGCAGCCTGACAGCAGTACTGGTTCCTACCGTGTCCATTTCTAGCGATGGGGGCTGGAACCCTGTGGCAGCAATAGTGAGCTTCCTGGCCCAATTCCGAGTCATGATTCTGGCCACCGTGGCTCTAGTTGCCTGGCATCTGACCCTGGATCATCAGCCTTCTTAAGATTTTGTGAGCTACCCTACATAGGACATATTTCATTCTACTTAAATTGGGCGATATGAGTTTCCAGTGTTTAAAGACTGTGATTGGTAGTTTTATTTCCTAAAACAATCTTGAATTACAAGAACACTTATCTATGAACTCCTGTTGCATTGCCATTAAGTGTTGTCCATGTGTCTTTTTCTTTGCCCCTTTCGAAGACAAGGACCATGCTCCACACATCTTTGTATTTTCACTGCTTACTGCAGTGCCCAATACTATTGAATGAATGAGAGTGGTGGGAGATGACAGTGGAAAATCAGAATGCACTGTTTGGAGAGGACCTTGATAAATGGATGAAAAGATTAGCAATAAGGAATCATTAAAGATTGTGAAAGGAAATGCCATCAAAGTGGGATTGGAAGATTAAAGTGGAAGTAGGAAAAAAGTGGAGAGTAGGGGGGAGATCAGAAGGGAGGCTGAGACTGTCTGTGTGAGGTAACAAAGGGCCTGGATTGGGATGGTAGCAGTGGGAAAGGGAAAGGACACATACAAGAAAAGTTGCTACAGAAGAATCAACAGGATTCGTGAACTAATTGAATTTAGGGCTTGAGAGATAGGGAGGAATCAAAACTAGCCCTGAAGTTTACAGCATGAGGAACCGGAAGAAATATACCATTAATAGATCGTTCATAAAATCTTAACAGGTGGAGAAAGTTGTTTTAAGGGAGCAGATGCTATGTTTTGGACATGTTGAATTTGTGGTCCCAGTATTTATCTGGATATGAAAAGGATGGGCGTTTAGGAGAAATGTCAGGACTTGAGAGACAGATTTGTGAATTACAGACCTGGAGGTCATAGTTAAAGCCACCAGTGTGTATGTATGGATGGATGTACATATATGTGTGTACACATATAAATCTTAAGGCAAGAAGGTGTGTTAGGAGAGAACGGAGGCTAGAGTGTCAATAATACCTGCACTAAGGGGCTAAGGAGCCAAGGCCTCAGAGGAAAGCTCAAAGGAGAAGGGAATGGTACACAGGCTGTTGAGCCTAAAGACTAAAGAAAGCTACAGGAGTTCACAGGAGCATCAATGTTCTTCAGCCAAGGACCAAAGGAACCCTTCATTGAATAAGTTGGGTTTGTTACTTGTTGCAGTAACAGTAACATATGGGGATATAGGGTGACATAGTAAGAGTCCTTTCTTTTTTTCTTTTTTTTAAAGATTTCATTTATTTGAGAGAGAGAGCACACAAATGAGAGAGCATGAGCCAGGGAAGGGGCAGAGGGACAAGCAGACTCCCCACTGAGCAGGGAGCCCAATGCGCGGCTCAATCCCAAGACCCTGGGATCATGACTTCAGCCAAAGTCCGATGCTTAACCAACTGAGCCACTTGGGCACCCCAGTAAGAGTTCTCTCTAACAAAGAACCCATTATAGGATATGGACTTTCACTGGGTAACTCTGGGGAAGGAAAAGGAAGCAGAGGTTGATTCTAGATTGAAATTGTCAGAAAGCAGGGGACAATCTTCTGATGTGATATTACAATAAATGTTTGTGGGGAGGCAGCTGCGCACGTACACACACACACACACACTAATTACTAGTAATTGGTAAAGAAGAAGAATAATCCATTCAGCAAGAGAGAGGTTGTGTGCTATTTTGTGTTGCTTAGTGATCTTGACTAAAGTAAGCATTCTATGGAATTTTATGTCCAACAAGAGAAAGATGATTTAGAGTCATTCTCAGATGTCACAGGCTGTTCCTTTCTTTCTTAGGATGTTATTGGTGACTTTGAGATTCCAAGTTAAATAAAAATGTAGAATGAAAATAAAATAAAAAAATGGCTAAAAGGAGATTCCATAGTGAGGAAAACTTTAAACTCTTCCCTCACCCATTCCAAAGAATTCGTTGTCTGCCTGTTAAGACTCAGCTCTGAAGGTAAGGGGATTGCTGGGAAGGGCAGGAGGAAACTAATCTGAACATGGAAAAATATCTGCATATTTTCACCTGAGGGGATGGCGGCAGTAAGTAAGGGAAATGGGAGATTGATAATGCTGGCACAAGAGGTGATCACTGAAGAAATAGGTTCTTTCAGAGCAAACAAAGAACATCGTTTAGTGCTTTTAAAAACGTCTTTTGTTTTTCATTTTATGTGGGCAAAAACATGTTTGCTTCAAGACTAGGGATAATGACATGTTTATCTGCATCAGTGCCCAGCCAGACTCCCAAATAGGTCCATGATTCCTCTGATTAGCAGCCCCAAACTTGAAAACTGACCCCAGCCTACCTTTCCAACCTTATTTCCCTTCTCAGACTCCACATTCTGGCTAGACTGGAAGGACAGCTCTTCCATTCTAGCCAACAGCCTCTGTCCCGCACCATCTCCTCTGGCCATTTGCCTGTGGTATCCTGCACATCCTGTGAATTTGACCTCCCTTTCATAGAGCAGCACGCCTCTCCCCAGTCAAAGCGAGTTCTCTGCCCTTGTCCCACAGCCTTTGGTGATATCTCCGAGAACACCTGGCAGAGTCTGACTTGCACTCTGGATCTTTGTTAAATTCTCGAAGACAGGAAGCAGGTATTAGTCACTCCAGAATTTGTGTATTCTTTCTCACGCTCAGACATAATGATAAATGTTTACTTGTTTAATCAAAGTTCACTGGGGACAAGTGAGTCAAATTATCCCAAACATTAAAGTACTTCTTATTTATAAAGTTAACACTTCTGGACAGGTCTGCATGTCTGTCTCTCTGTCTATCTATCTATCTATCTATCTATCTATCTAGAGATAACTTCAATATAATGGCATTCACTATAATATGTATTATACAGAGAGGGGCGCCTGGGTGGCACAGCGGTTAAGCGTCTGCCTTTGGCTCAGGGCGTGATCCTGGCGTTGTGGGATCGAGCCCCACATTAGGCTCCTCCGCTATGAGCCTGTTTTCTTCCTCTCCCACTCCCCCTGCTTGTGTTCCCTCTCTCGCTGGCTGTCTCTATCTCTGTCAAATAAATAAATAAAATCTTTAAAAAATATATGTATTATACAGAGAGAGGTAGAGATATACCTACATAGATACAGATAGATATAGGTAAACATCTCTGTAGATAGATCTCTGTATATATATATCCTATAAATTAATGAGAAACAATTCATTTAAAATGACAAAGGATGGGAGGCCTGGCTGGCTCAGTCAATAGAACATGTGACTCTTGATCTTGGTGTAGTGAGTTAGAGCCCCATGTTGGGAGTAGAGTTTACTTAATTTTTTTTTTTTTAATTTAGAAAGGAAATGATGAGGGGCACCTGGGTGTCTTGGCTGAGTGTCTGCCTTCGACTTGGGTCATGATCCTGGGGTCCTGGGATCAAGTCCTGCATCGGGCTCTGCAGGGAGCCTGCTTCTCCCTCTCTCTCTGCCTGCCACTCCCCCTGCTTGTGCTTGCTCTCTCTCTCTGTCAAACAACTAAATAAAATCTTTAAAAAAATAAATAAAAGGAAATGATCAGACCATTCACATAAATGAAAACTTAATGACCAGCATGAGAAAACATTCAACATCACTAGCAATCAGGCAAATACAAATGGATACAGAGAAATACCCACTAGATTTAAAATATATAGATATTTGATGATCTATTCTACATACCCGGGGCAGACCATGACTCAGTAATCACCCCTCTTCTCCACCTCTCTGTTTTCGAAGCCTCAATTTTATTCTGATTTCACTCCATGAGCTCAAAGAAGGCTCCTCCTTTCCCACCCACAGAAAGGTGAGCCATGGTTGTCTGAAGTTATCACAGTGGTTTCTTTACCTTTAATAGTGATTGATTGGTTTAGGCGATGGCATGTGGCTTTATTCTGGCCAATAGCTACCTAGGAGGAAGTCTGTGTGTATAGGGGTAGAGGATCAGAGCTCTGATAGAGGTTTTCTTTATCCTTTAAAAGTGATGTAGGGGCGCCTGGGTGGCACAGCGGTTAAGCGTCTGCCTTCGGCTCAGGGCGTGATCCCGGCGTTATGGGATCCAGCCCCACATCAGGCTCCTC
>NC_048235.1:25513607-25514065 GCF_002007445.2 Ailuropoda melanoleuca | reverse complement strand
CACTCCCCCTGCTTGTGTTCCCTCTCTCGCTGGCTGTCTCTATCTCTGTCAAATAAATAAATAAAATCTTTAAAAAAAAAAATAAAATAAAATAAAAGTGATGTAGACCCCAATGTTCATAGCAGCATTGTCCACAATAGCTAAATTGTGGAAGGAGCCGAGATTCCCTTCAACAGATGACTGGATTAAGAAGATGTGGTCCATATATACAATGGAATATTATTCAGCCATCAGAAAGAATGATTACCCAACATTTGCAGCAACATGGACAGGACTGGAGGAGATTATGCTAAGTGAAATAAGTCAATCAGAGAAAGACAATTATCATATGCTTTCACTCATTTATGGAACATAAGAACTAGAAAGGGAAGAATGAAGGGGGGGTAAACAGAAGGGGGAATGAACCACGAGATACTATGGACTCTGGGAAACAAACTGAGGGCTTCAGAGGGGGGGGG
>NC_048235.1:25391528-25513562 GCF_002007445.2 Ailuropoda melanoleuca | reverse complement strand
GTGATGGGTATTAAGGAGGGCACGTATTGCATGGAGCACTGGGTGTTATATGCAAACAATGAAATCATGGAACACTACATCAAAAACTAAGGATGTACTGTATGGTGACTAACATAACATAATAAAAAATTTAAAAAAAAAGTGATGCAGAGCACAAGAAACAACATCAACTATAGACAAATGGGGATATGTCAACCTTCAAAACTTCTATGTGTCAAAGGAAACAATAGAGTGAAAAGGCAACCTACAGAACGGGAGAAACTAATTGCTAGTCATATATCTGAGAAGGAACAAATGTCCAGAATATATAAGAAACTTCTAAAACTAATAACAAAAACCAACCTGATTTTAGAATGGGCAAAGGACTTGAATTGACATTTCTCCAAAGAAGATACCAAATGGCCAATAAGCACATGAAAGGATACTCAACATCACGAATCATCAGAGAAATGCATATCGAAACCACAATAAGGTATCACCTCATGCCCATCAGTATGGCTACTCTCAAAAGAACAGAAAACACGTGTTGGTGGCAACATGGAGAAATGGAACCCTTGTGCACTACTGGTAGGAATGTAGCATGCTACAGCCACTGTGGAAAACAGCATGGCGGTTCCTCAAAAAATTAAACGTGGAATTATATGATTCATCAGTTCCACTTCTTGGTATACATCCAAAATAATTGAATGTAGGAACTCAGATACTTGTACACCAATGTTCATAGCAGCATTATTCACAATAGCCAAAAGTAGGAAGCAACCTAAGTGTCCATTAATAGATGAATACATAAGGAGAATGTGGGTCTCCACGGAGTGGAATACTATGCAGCCTTAAAAAGAAGGAATTCCTGTCACATGCTGTAACAAGGATGAGTTTTGAGGACATGATGCTAAGCCAGTCACATAAGGACAAATACTGTATGATTCCACTCATATGAAGTCTCTGAAGTGGTCAAAATCCTAGAAACAGAAACTAGGATCATGTTTACCAAAAATAGGAAGGGAAAATTAGTGTTCAGTGGGCACAGAGTTTTCGTATTAAGAGATAAAAAAACTGCTAGAGATCTGTTGCCCAACATGCTCTTACAATAATATACTTAACACTTTTGAAATGTGCAATTAAAAATGGTTAAGATGGTAAATCTTACGGGGCGCCTGGGTGGCACAGCGGTTAAGCGTCTGCCTTCGGCTCAGGGCGTGATCCCGGCGTTACGGGATCGAGTCCCACATCAGGCTCTTCTGCTATGAGCCTGCTTCTTCCTCTCCCACTCCCCCTGCTTGTGTTCCCTCTCTCGCTGGCTGGCTGTATCTCTGTCGAATAAATAAATAAAATATTTTTTAAAAAAGATGGTAAATCTTATGTTTTTTTAATTACAATTAAAAAGTGATGAAGGAGAGTTTCCACAACTCAACAATAAAAAAACAATGGTGAAGTAGGTGAGGGGGATTCTCCTAGAGTTCTATACTTACAGTGGGATATTATTCTGCCTCAAAAAGGAAATGTTCTGACACATACGGCAATATGGATGAACCTTGGAGACATTATGCTGAGTAAAGTAAGTCCATCACAAAAAGCAAATATTGTATGACTCTACTTAAGATGCCTAGAATAGGCAAACTCATAGACACAAAGTAGAATAGAGATTGTCAGGGGCTAAGGGACGGAGGGCACGGGGAATTCATGTTCAGTGGGTACTGTTCTGGATGATGAAAAATTATGGAAGTGGATACTGGTGATGGTTACATAGCATTGTGAATGTACATCATTTTCTGTCACTGAATTATAGACTTAAAAATTGTACATTTTATGTTACTTCTATTTTACCACAATTAATTTTTTTTAAATGATGCTGGTGAGAAAATGCCCTCTCTCCTTGTCTGCACCTAACAGCTGGAATTGCTGCGGCCATCTTGTGGGCTGAGGGCAAATCATGCTGAGGTTAGAAGACTAGAAGATGGGTTTGTGATGACGCTGTTGTGTTCAATTTATGAGACCTAGAAATAACATCTCTGCATTTGTTCTGTGAGAAAAAAGAAAAAGAAACTACTTATCATTTAAGCTGTATTTACCCAGGACTATTCTTTTTGTCAGGCCAGGGAAATCTTCACGCATGAATGTTTCATTGTCTTTGAAGGGTGAATGGGGTTATGCTAGAGACCAGAGAAAGGGGAAGTTGAGTTAAGTGAGCAATGGGACAGGTTTAGCATTCTCAAAATATTTGCTATGCTCCTTCTATAAGCCAGGCCCCAAAGCAGATAGTTGCGTCAGGAAAAGAAGCAGAGACCTTGTACTCAAAGCAGGAAGCTCCAGCTGAGGGGTGGGAAGAAAGGGGAAGGAGGCACAAGGTGCTTTGAAGTTGACAGTTTCTGTGCCTTTGGCCTTTGGTCTCTGGCTCTGTGTCAGGCCATCTGATACCAGGGAGGCCCATCTAATATGGGGCAAAGGCCCTACTGTGTTAAGGGAAAGGAGGGGAAGGAAGAGGAAGAGCTTAAAATTTACTCAATTTTAAATTGTCATTTTAAAAGTGCACACATCATCTTTGTAGTCCTCAGACAAATATAGCCCCATCCATTCACCAAATTGTGTATTATGGGGAGGGAAAGCTGACAAGTGAACAAGTGTAGTGAGAGCTGTGTTGGGGAAATACCCAAGAACTATGGAGCAAACCAGGGTCATGAACAACCCACACTGAGGGGTCCAAGGAGGCTTTGGACTTGAGGACTTTCCTTTTGTCTGCATCATAAATTTCTCTTTCTTTATTGGATCAGAACCATTAACATACATAATTTTGTATTAGCTCCCATTGAACCCAAATCTTTCCTTTACCTTGTATCCTCTCTTGCTTCATTACTTTGCCATCTGTTTCTAGCAGAACCCTCAGAAGAATTGTCTAGACATTCTGTCTACTTCCTCAATTCTCAGGCATTCTTCCCCACCACATTATGCCCTAGTGAAGGTCATTAATGACTACATGATATGAAATCGTTAATTCTCCTAATGGTTAATTCTCAAGCTTCATCTTGCATGACCTCCCACCAGTATTTATCATTTGGTAAACCTTTTCTTTCTTCAAATTTCTTCACCTGCCTTCTGGGATACCCCTGCCCCCCAACTTAGTTCTTTTTCTCCTTCAATGACACCTTCTTCTCAGTGTCCTTGGTGGTCTTCATTCCTTGGCCTCCTTTTCTTCTCTATCTGCATTTGCTTGGTAGATGAGCTGATCCAGTTCTGTGCCTTTAAATACTATCTCTAAGTTGACTCCTACAGCCAACTGCCTACCCAACAACTCCACCTAGATCTCTGATAGGCATCGTGAGTTTAATGTTGCCAAACAGAACAATATCCTCCTCCAAATTTCCTTCTTTCCCAGCACAGCCGTCTCATTAAATGGGTCACCATTCACTGTTACTCAAAGCCAAGATTTCACTCTTCATTTTATTTTTTATTTTTATTTTTATTTTTTTGTTGACTTCACTCTTTAAGTCAAAGTCCTTATAATGGCTTGCAAAGCTTTATAAGATTTGCTCTGTGCCACACTGGCCGCCTCTCAGTTCCTCAAGAAAAGTATCAGTTCCCTCTACCTAAAAAAGCTCTCCCAACAACCCCCCCCCCCGCCTGGGTCACCTTTCCTCTTACCTCAGCTCTCTGCTCAGTTCTCACTTTATCAGAGGTCCCTTCTCTGATCCTGTCACTCCCTATCCTCTGGTACTACTATATTCTTCTTCATATCTATTATATTCTTCTTCATATTACTATCAAACATTATGTCATGTTTTTCATATATATGAATATATAAAGTAACAAATATATAGCTTATATATTTATATATACAAATATACATTATATATGTCTACCTATAGATACAGGTATATAGATATATCTGTGAGTGTGTGTGTGTCTATCTTCCCCCCTAAAATAGATCCACTAGGATAGGAACTTTGTATCGTTCCTCTGTGCGTCCAAACAGCACAAGGGTAGAACCTGGATCATAGCATTTGTTGAATAAGGAGAACATGGTGTGGGGTGATGGGCATGATGATTGGAGCACTGAATTAAAGGGATTGGAGATGATATTGGAAAGCAGGCCGGGGATGCCTGGGTGGCTCAGTCGGTTGGATGTCTGCCTTCAGCTCAGGTCATGGTCCCGGGTTCCTGGGATTGAGCCCCGCATTGGGCTCCCTGCTCTGCGGGGAGCCTGCCTCTCCCTCTCCCTCTGCCTGCTGCTGCCCATACTTGTGCGTGCACTCTCTCTCTCTGTGTCAAATAAATAAATAAATAAAATCTAAAAAAAAAAAAAAAGAAAGAAAGAAAGAAAAGAAAAGGAAAGCAGGCCAGGTTGGGACATGGGTCCTTCAAAGGAGACAGGATTCTATAATAGAGACGTATGCCTGGGCAAAGTGTGATTTTTGTGTAAGAAAGGTACCTGGAGAGAGTGGTGGCTCAACACCCAGCTTTGTGGATGGGTTTCAAGGACACTAGCCTGAATCTCAGGTGAAGAGGAAGGGACTGGATGAAAAGGGGCTGTAAGGGATCTGTGGATGGGATTTTTGGGTAGGGCTGAGAACCCTTGTAGGTAGGAAGCTCCTTCACAATGGCAGAAGTGCAAGGGGTTAATCAGACTCAGAGGTCTGAGTCTCCAAAGGGATTAGACCCAACAGATTGTTCCAGAAGAAGGGGTTAATTCAAAGGATGATAATGAGTCCAGAAGTCTACCTTGTCAAAAGCCAGGCAAAGGTTGGCATTGGATAGATCTGATGGAAGCACTGTCTGTACATGTTCTTATCAGAAAGACAGGTAAGGTGTTATTGGGATAGCTGACTTGCCTATTAAGAGGCCTTTGGTGAGAAAAGGATGGTGTTGAAAGTAGAGAGAGACTAACTATAGACGTTATATTAGGAGACCAGTTGACCACTTAGGAGGAGTCTTAATGAAGTCAGTAGGACACAGGTTGGTACTTAGCTTTAAAGGAGCAAAAACTAAAAAGTGTCAGTGCACGCACACTGTATCAGGCTGGGATGAGCTCAATGGCTATCGACCATGAAGTTTATTTCCCACACATGCTATATGGTTATTGTGGATGGGCCACACCTATGCTTTGTATCTTCTTCACTCCGGGATCAGGTTGACAAAGTGCCCCAATCTGAAATATGGTAGGGTTTTATGGCAGAGGGAAAAGCAAGACAGTGCTTTTTTAAAAATAGCTCTTAAGTGAAATATTCTTCTTGGACGTCACACTTGTCATTCTGTTCATATTCCATTTGCCAAAGCAAGTCACATGCCACTCCTATGTTCGACAGGGTGGGCAGTATAATCCTCCTTCAGGAAGAGGAAGTGAATAATTATGAACAATTATACAATCTAACACAGATGCCATTGGATTCGGCAATGGGGAAAGCATTGGTGACCTTTGAAAAGAATTTAAGTGGAAAGTTGGGTAATAATAATAATAATAATGGCTCTAATTTACTGATTACTTGCTATAGTTTACATACTATGGTGAGTGCTTTATATTTATTATCTCACTTTAATCCTTGTTAGGGGCTCCTCCTCAAATTTGTATGTTGAAATATAACCCCCAATGGGATGGTATTACGAGGTGGAGCTTTTGGGAGGTAATTAGGTTGAGAGGATGGAGCGCTTAGGATGGGATTAGTGCTTTAAAGAAAGAGACAGGAGAGAGCTTGCTTGCTTCTTTCCTTTCTGTCTCTCTCTCTCACCCTCTCACCCCCCTCTCTCTGCCCTCTGCCATGGGAGGACATAGCAAGAAGACAGCCATCAGCAAACCAAGAAGCAGGCTCTCACCAGATACCAAATCTGCCAGTCCTTTGATCTCAGACTTTCCAGCCTCCAGAACTTTGAAAAATAAATGTTTGTTGCTTAAGACAAGTCGCCCAGTCTATGGTAATTTGTTATAGTGGCCCAAACTGACTAAGACAATCCTTTCCATTACAAATGAGGATTAGAGAGATCAAGTGCTGGCTCAAGGTCATAGGACTAGTAGGTGGTGGAGCAGAGATTCGGCCCAGTCCTACCTGGCTCCAAGGCCAGTGTTTGAACCCCTGCAGAGTAAAAGTTACTAGATGGATGGCAATAGCAAATGTTTTCTTTTCGGAGAAAGTTTGTGAGAGCGAGCATTGTAGAGTAGTGGAATACGCCACCACAAAATATTCCACTTTGGCATAAAGATTATTTTGTACTGAAGATAATTGAGAAGCAGATATAAGAAAGCTTTCTGCCCTCCTCTCCCCTCCCTCTTTTTGCCTAAGAGTAGGACAAAGATTGTAAAGGTGTTCTCCCTACTCTCTCTCTACCAGGAAGGACAAATTTAGTTACTGGAGCCATATCTATCATCTCTCTCTCTCTATCTATCTAAAATATTTCATTTTTAAGTAATCTCTATACCCAATATGGGGCTCAAACCCTACAACCCCAAGATCAAGGGACACGTGCTCTACCGACTGAGCCAGCCAGGCACCCCTTGTTGGTTTTTTGTTGTTGTTGTTGTTAAGAGGCTAAATAATGGGGCACCTGGCAGGTTCAGTTCATGGAGCTTGGGACTCTTGATCTCTGGGTTGTAAGTTCAAGGCCCACGTTGGATGCAGCCACTACTTAAAAATCAAATCATTAAAAAAAAAAAAAAAAAAGCTAAATAAGTTCAAGTTCTACCCACCCCTTTGAATGACTCATCTCCAGGTACTCCCAAGTGTATGTGTGATGCTCACTAATAAATTTCTGCTTGTATTTCTTCTGTTAATCTCTCTTTTGTTAGTCTAATTATGGGGCCCCTGCCTGAGAACTTAGATGGTAGAGGGGGAAAAAAAGACTTTTCCTTCTTTATGGGATGAATGCTTGAGAAGGAAGCAGTGTCCTGGAAAGATATTTACAGGTTTGGGTAGGCTACCTAAGAAGGCTGGGGAAAGTCTTCAAGGGAGCAGAGACCATCAGTGCTAGGGAAATTCAGGACAGGTGATGAGGGAAATACTTACTTTAGCTCTTGATTTGTGAGCTAATTTGCTTTTTTGAGTCGATTTGCTAATTTGGCTATTTTGAGAATTTAGGTATCTATTTCATTTGTTCAGACAGATGAACAGGTGAGGGGAGTTGAAAGGCAGTTATTATTCCTAAAAAAAAAAAAAAGGCAGTTATTATTTGATGGCAGAATGAAGTAAATTAATTTGCCTTACTGTACTTTTCCTCTTCCAAGCAATTACATAGTATAAAAAATTAAAATGTAAAATTAAACTACTACATAAGAAAGAATGAAGTTCTGATACATGCTACAACATGGACGTGCCTTGAAAACATTGTATCAAGGGGCGCCTAGATGGCTCAGTCAATTGAGTGAGCATCTGGCTCTGGATTTCCACTCAGGTCATGATCTCAGGGGCTCACTGGGGAGTCTGCTTGTCTCCCTCTCCCTCTGCTCCTCCCCCACCATGTGTATGCTCTTCCTCTCTCAAATAAATAAATAAATCTTAAAAAAAAAGGAAAACATTTTATCAAGTGGAATAAGCCAGACACTAAAAGACAAATATTGTATTATTCTACTTAAATAAAATATCTAGAGTTAGGGCAAATTCATAGAGATAGAAAGTAGATTAGAAATTACTGAGCTGGGGGGGCGCCTGGGTGGCAGAGCGGTTAAGCGCCTGCCTTCGGCTCAGGGCGTGATCCCGGCGTTATGGGTTCGAGCCCCACATCGGGCTCCTCCGCTATGGGCCTGCTTCTTCCTCTCCCACTCCCCTGCTTGTGTTCCCTCTCGCTGGCTGTCTCTTTCTCTGTCGAATAAATAAATAAAATCTTTAAAAAAAAAATTTAAAAAAAAATAAAAAAAAAAAAAGAAATTACTGAGCTGGGGAGAGGAGGGTGTGGGGAGTTACTGCTTAATGAGAAAGAGTTTCTGTTTGGAATGATGAAAATTTTTGGAAATAGTGATGATGGTTGTACTATATTGTGAGTGTAATTAATGCTACCAAGTTGGATGCTTTAAAATGGTTGAAATGGCAAATTTTATGTTATATACCACAAATAAAATCGTAAAATAAATCAACCCACTATATTGGAATCCTGTGGTTATATTGAGTTGGGGTAGGAGGGCTTGGGTAGGTCAGGACAGAGAGTGTTTCATAAAATATAGAAATTCTATTTCCCTTAAGAAGTCACCATACTTTTCACCAAAGAGTATGCAGGGTATTATAATCACTTATAAGACATAAATTGCTATTGTATTAGTGGCTTGGATCATTCTTCATATAATTTGACACTAGCTTTACCCTTCTGATCTGGAAGGGCATATGTAGGTGGTTTGACTTATTATAAAGATTTATTTAAGCATCCATTGTGGAGACTTCAAGTATATTACACAAATAGCCATGTCTCTATAAATAGTCGTGTCTCTCATTGCATTATGGGATACTTTTTCCATGTCTTCACGAAGCCCTGGCTAGAGGCTGCCTCAGAAGTAATCCAGATGGTGTCTATATAGTGTAACAAGGATGAGAAGGTAGAATAAAAATCCATATGTTTATCCCCAAATCTTGAATTCTCTGAACTCAAGCTAATTTGGGTAGATGATGTTTGGAAACGGTTAAGTTGGTCATCGTCATAGTCAATATTACCAGCAAACAAATGGAATCCTTTTTTAGTTCATTTGTAGTGTGGTGTTCACGTGTAAGTACTTCCAACACAAAAACAGTGTAATTATGAGTCATATAGGGAGCCGATTTTTGTCTTTACTTAAGGAATACTGTCAGAGTACAGTATATCAAGCAGAAGTGCCTTGAATGAACGCAGTCACTGTTCTCAGTGTTATGACCTAGTCACAGGCAACAGGCGGTACAAACAGTGGTAATACCGTGGGTTGACCAGATTCAACATTTATATATATTAACGATTTCCTGGGATGTGTATGGGAGGGTTTCAAGTGGGGCAATGATAATAACAGGTAATATCTGGGTAAAGAAGGGGCAATTGAGACTTGAGGGTTTGGATCGTAAATAACATATTCTAATATTGGCGTTAGAAAGCTTACCTGTCCAGTATCTGTCCCAGTTGGCTGAAATGAGAGAAGACGTTGAAATAAAGTAATAATTGTGGGCATTTTGTTAAAGTAATTAAACAAGGAGGCTGTTAGACTAAGGAGGCTCTAATGCCTTGGTAACCTACATAAGCAAACTGAAACCTAAGGCAGAGTCAATGAACTTGAACCTGAGATAATGAAACTTAATAACTACTAATCACAAACCAAGTAGGCTTTCCCAAGTAGAGTAACTGCTGATTCAAATACCTCTTTTGATAAGTGGAACATTCCTAATCATTTTCTGTTTGGGGCTGTCTGACTTGAATCAATGCTTGCTCAAATAAACTCTTAAAGATTTTAATGTACTTCAGTTTATCTTTTAACAGTTCACTGAGTGCTTTCCATGTGGTAGTTCTAGTTCTGTAAAAGCATGATTCTCTAATTTTAAACTCATAATTCTCAAGTGACCTGGAAGTAAGCAGGTATCAAAGTTTTATTTAACACAAGTGGAAATAAACACAGGCCACTCCAATGAGAAAGACTACAGAGTGTACTATATAATAAGGGAGTCAGCCATTATCACTTGTGTTTGGTAGAGATTCAAAGGCAGGGAGAGGGGAAGCTTCATAATGAGAAAAAGGGGGGATGCTTCTGGTTGGCTCTTGTTTTTTAAGATTTATTTATTTATTTAAGAGAGCACGCGAGAGAGCACATGCACATGCAGGAGAGGGCAGAAGGAGAGGGAGAGTCTCAAGCAGACTCCCTGCTGGGGGTGGAGCCTGACGTGGGGCGCCATCTCACCATCTCATGACCCCGAGATCATGACCTGAGCTGAAATCAAGAGTGGGATGTTTAACTGAGCCACCCAGGTGCCCCATGGTTCTGATGAAAGGTTGTTGGCAGGGGAAGCTGGAGGTGGAACCACTAGAAGTGGGGCCATCAATGTGATTGATTTGGGGACCATATGTATTTGGTTTTCTGCAGTTGGTCCTGATACTTGTGAGTGTGTGTATTCATGTGTGTTGGGTGGGGGCAGTTGGCAGCCTCTGAGCAAATCTTGACCATCTTGAGCTGATTATTGCAGAGGTTGGTTTCTTATGTGGGTCAGAGTTTTATTATCACATATGGTCAAGCCATTGGCCTATTTGTATATTAAATCTCTCACTCATTAATAAAAGAGCCAGCAGAATGATGGACTGGTTCCAAGAGGATATGAGAAACTAGGCTTTGTATAATAATTGGGGAAAGGTATGATGATATAAAAATTAATGAATTGATACAAAATGGTTCGTGTTTCTCAGGACAAGGTAATTTTAACTTTTGGGATATGTTTTTTTTTTTTCACTTGCTGCCTGCTCCTTCTCTCCACTACGCCTCATCAGTTTTTGCTTCTGTTTTTACCAAACTCTGAGTTACTGGGTTGTAATATTCCAGTAAAGTTACATTTCCTGAGGGTGTCAGGTGAACATCAAGTGAGTTTATTAGAAAATCCTCTAGAATGAAACTAATTTCAAAAGCCACACCTAAACCATCTTTTGGCTTTATTTCCAAGTTTTGAATAAAAATTTATCTATTATTTAATCTTCACAATAGTTCAATGCAAGTACCCTATTTTGGTAGTACAATTATTATTCCCTTTTCTCAGATGCGAAAACTGAGGCACGGGTTAAGTATCTTGACTAACCAGTACTAAATAATTAAGCAACAGGTACAGAATAGTTGAGCACTGCTTTTGCTGCCACCTCAGGTTATAAGAGCGAGGAAAGGACAGCCACAGGAAATTGACACACTCCAATACCTTGAAGGCTGTGGGCAACGCCAATTATCTTTGTCGCCAATTATCCCTATGTCTTTATGCTGCTTCTGAATTCTAAATCCTTGTCTAAGGGAGGTCACAGGTGTGGTGGTTGGGAATTTAAGCTGGGCTCCACGTCCGTATTTGCCTTTGCTAGCTGTGCTGTCTTGAGCAAGGCATTCAGCTGCACTGGCCTGTTGTTTCCTGACTTGTAAAAGAGAAAGCTGGAACAATGTTCTTTGAAGTTCAGGTGCTAGTGAGTAGCATTGGAAGTAAAGTACCAAACACCTGTAGAAGGATCTGGTAGCTTTAAACTTCTGCAAAGGAAAGATTTTTTCCATCGTAGCAACGGCTACTCTGTTCCTAAGTCTCATTCTCCGCCCGCCGTTGTCATAGAAATCCCGGACGCCCCAGCAGGCTGATTCCCCTCCCGCGGTACTCCTGGCGGGGCACGTGACGACGCACGCGCGTTCTCGGCGGCGGGGGCGCCGCGGTGCCTGCCGGGACTGAGCTCTTAGTAGCCAGATCAGGAAGTGGCGGGCGGAGCCCCCGGCCGAGTCGCGCCGCCTTAGCCGCCGCCGCCGCCGTCAGTGCCGAGACCCCGACCTGGCGGGGCTGCGCTGGGCGTGCGTGCGGGCAGGCGGGGGCGCTGACGAGGAGCAGGAAGCGGTGGCCACGCGGGCGTGGGCGGCTGGTCGAGGTGGAGGCGCTGGGAGGCGGCGGCCGGTCGCGTGGGGCGGCCCTCCTCGCTCAGGTAGGGGCTGCGGCCGCCGGGTGAGGGGAGCGGAGCCCCGGCCTGTTGTTCCCCGGGACCGCCTCCTCCCGAGGGGCGAGCTTGTCTTCCAGCTCTCGGGAGGCTGGGGCTGCGGTTCTCTGAGCGAAACACTAAACACCGTAACAACTTCTTGGGAGCATTGTCTTTTAGGCCGGAGGTCCACTGAGCTAACTTTTGGGTTGGATAGAGGGGAAATTCGCAGAGAGCCGATTGTGTCTCTTCCTAGCCCCCGACTTTACATTAGCGGTAGGCGAGCGAAACGTGTGTGGAGTTTAGGGAACCACTGTGTCCAACTAAAGGCTGTGATTTAGATGCACCTTCACGGGCTGTTTTTTTAAGCTGCCTTTTGGAAACTGGGTTTGTAATGATTCGTAAAGTTTAGTTATAGTCGTTTCGTCTGCAAAGTCTAGAGGCATGTTCCACATCAAAACACTACGGTACCTCTTCGTCCACCTCTCCATTCCTTTGATTTAAGGGGTAAGCATTCTGGTTTCTTACCTTGCTGGCTGTTCTTGGTAGTGTTCTTAGGTGCTGGTGGCAGTTCTGAGGCTTACGCGGGGAAAGAAGCGAAAGAGACGAAGAGTAGAGAGGTTGAAAAAAGCCTTATGGTAGAGTGGAAAGAACGTGTGCTTTGGAGCCAGAAGACTTTGATTTAATTTTTGGCTTCTTAGTGACCATCCGTGGAGGAACGCGTTAACTCCCTGAGTTGTGATTTTTTTTTTTTTAATGGAAAATGGGCATGGTAATGTATCCTGTCTACTACACAGGCCAGTATATGTAAAACTCTACAGATTTTTTGAGAGGTCTGAAAAAAGGGGAAAGTTTGGCGGAGCATGTGATAGTGGGGGGGAGAGAGAGACAGACATTAAGTCTTCTGCTCGAGGTGCCATTGAACATTATCCGTAGCACACAGGTCGCCTTTGTTTCAGAGGCCTTGACCAGCATTTCAGGTCTGGAGTAGGGAAGCATTTGATTTAGGAAGCAGGGTATTCGTGTCCTGGCCTAGGTACTTAAAATGTGTGACCTTAACTGTACCTCTTCACTTCAGATTTCACATAATAAAATAAGGAATAAAACCAATACCTATTGTCTCATAGAATTGTGAGGCTCAAGTGCTGTAACCATTTAGGTTTTTGTAACCTCTAAGGCTTTTGTTTAAGTCTGTGTTAAAATCATGATTAAAAGCCTGGTTTAATTACCTGTCTTTACAAGGTGAAATAAATAGCTACATATGTTTCCTGTTTTTGGTTTGTTGCCCCCACTTTATCACTTGTGATCCCCTCCAGACTCTCTCCTACCTTCTTCACCCTAGCATAATCATTGTTATTTCTTTTCAGATCCAACTCAAAATAGTAGCAGTGAAATAACATATTTGTATAGCTTTATTATGTAAAAAACTGCTTTTCACAAACATTGTCTCATTTTAAAGTTGGGCTAGATGTAGACAGCATTGGTAGTATCTTCATTTTGCTTACGATAAAACTGGATTTAGAGAGGTTTAGTGGATTGCGTAGGGTCATGCTGCAGTTAGAGATTAGTACTGAGGGTTCCAGAAGTCAGGTCTTTGATACCAGTACCTCTTATTCAAGTAAAGTTTACTCTGATTATTTCTTATCAGTGCTTATATTTTTAACTTTTTGCACTCTAAGTCACATTTTATTCATTGCTTTTTAAGCACGGTGCTCAATTCTTTAATCTCAAATGTAAGCTGCTTGAAGGCAAGGGTTTATCTTCTAGAACTCTTCAGAGCTTGGAGTACATAAACTCAAGACAAGTACACAAGCTTAGAGTCACAAACACAAGACATTTAATAAAGGCTTGTGAAACCTGTAACAAGGTTAAAGCAATTTAAAGATGTTTTTGTGTTCATTATTCATTTAACAAATATTTATTGAGCTACATTGTGCGTGAAGGCTTTCACAGTTAAGACGGGGCACCTGGGTGGCTCTGTTGGTTAAATGTCCGACCCTTGAGCTCAGCTGAGGTCTTGATCTCAGGGTGGTGAGTTCAAGCCCCGCGTTGGGAACCTATTGGAAACAAAGCAAAACAAAATAAAGTTTAAAAAAAAAAAAAGTTAGAGTCTTCTTCCTCCCAGACCTTCCTTCCCTACTGGTGAAGAATGCAAAAATCATTTACATAATCAATTTGGTGCACTTCCTAGACTTTCCATGGTATTCTAGGAGAGTTCCAACTTGAGAGGAATTGTATTTTCTTTTTTAAAGATTTTATTTATTGAGGGGGGGGAGAGAGCGCGTGCGAGGGAGTGCGAGCAGGAGGAGGATGGGGGGAGGCAGAAGGAGAAGGAGAAACAGACTCCCTACTGAGCAGAGAACCCAACGTTGGGGCTTGTGGGGCTTGATTGCAGGACCCTGGGATCATGACCTGAGCCGAAGGCAGACGCTTAACAACTGAGCCACCCAGTTGCCTCCAAAATAATGATATTACAACTCTGTACCGAATGCTATGCTTACCAGAAGTGTAGCTACCATTCGTCACCATACAACGCTATTACAATACCATTGACTATATTCGCTGTGCTAAACCTTTCATCCCCATGACTTATTCATTCTTTTTTTTTTTTTGTTAAAGATTTTATTTATTTATTCGAGGGAGGTAGAGACAGCCAGCGAGAGAGGAAACACAAGCAGGGGGAGAAGGAGAAGAAGAAGCAGGCTCATAGCGGAGGAGCCTGATGTGGGGCTCGATGTGGGGCTCGATCCCATAACGCCGGGATCACGCTCTGAGCCGAAGGCAGACGCTTAACCACTGTGCCACCCAGGCGTCCCGACTTATTCATTCCTTAACTGGAGGCCTGTATATCCCACTCCCTTTCACCCATTTTGCCCATCCCCCAAACCCTCTTATCCCCCTCTCCTCTGGCAACCATCAGTTTATTCTGTGCTTATGGGTCTCAAGGAAGGAACTTTTTAAATTTTAATTCCAGTGTAGTTAACATACAGTGTTATATTAGTTTCAGGTGTATAAAATAGTGAGTTACCAGTTCCATATATTACTCATTGCTCATCAAGATAAGTGTACTCTTAATCCCCATCACTTGTTTCACCCATCTCTCCCACCCGCCTCCCCTCTGGTAACCATCCGTTTATTCTCTATAGCTAGGAGTCTGGTTTTTGGTTTGTCTTTTTCCCCCTCCCCTTTGTTTTGTTTCTTAAATTCCACATATGAGTGAAATTATATGGTATTTGTCTTTCTCTGACTGTCTTATTGTGCTTAGCATTGTATTCTCTAGATTCAGCCATGTTGTTGCAAATGGCAAAATTTCGTTCTTTTTTATGGCTAAATAATTTCCCATGTATATATATACACGACATCTTATTTATCCATTCATCTATCAATGGACACTTGGGCTGTTTCCATAATTTGACTATTGTAAATAATGCTGCAGTAAACTTGGGGGTGAATATATCTTTTTGAATTAAAGTTTTTGTATTCTTTGGGTGAATACCCAGTAGTGTGATTATTGGATCATAAAGAAGAGAGGAACACCTTAAGTACTTGTTGAAGGGCACTTGGGTGGCTCAGTAGGTTAAGTGTCTGACTCTTGATCTCAGCTCAGGTCTCAATATCCTGGTCCTGAGTCAAGCCCCTACTTAAAAACAAATAAAATAAAATACTTGTTGAATGATCTGTGGCTTCCCTGGTTGTACTGAAGTTGCTTAGAACTGTGGAGTTTTAGAACTGGGGAAAAAACCGAAAAAGGTCTAGTCCCACCTCCTACTAAATCAGGAATTTTCTGTAGATATTTCTAACATTTTAATCCAGCCTTTTTATCACTTAAAGAGTTCACCAGTTTTATTTTTTAAAAATATTTTATTTATTTATTTGAGATTGAGTGAGAGAGCCCAAGCAGGGGGAGTGGCAGAGGGAGAGGGAGAAGCAGGCTCCCCCCAAGCAGGGAGCCTGTGTGGGGGTCGATCCCGGGATCATGACCCAAGCCGAAGGTGGACGCCTAAGCAACTGAGCCATTCAGGTGCCCTCAGAGTTCACCGGTTTTAAAACACATCTTTTCATTTGTAAGTAATTCTGATGGTTCTCTCTCTCTCTCTCTTTTTTTTTTTTTTGCAACGAGCCTACATCTACCTCCTGATTTCTGCCTAGTAGTTCTGATGTTATTTCTAGAGCAGCATTGTCCAATAGAAATACATGTGAGCAGCAAATGTGAGCCACACATGTAATTCAAAATTTTCTAGTAGCCATATTTTTTTAAAAACTAGAAAAAATTAAGGCAAATTAATTTTTAAATGTTTTAATTTTTAAAATTGTATTTTAAATTTTTCATTATTGAAGTATAATTGGCAGGGGTGCCTGGGTGGCTCAGTTGGTTAAGCGTCGGACTCTTGATCTCAGCTCAGGTCTTGATCTTAGGGTCATGGGTTCAAGCCCTGTTGGATTCCATGCTGGGTGTGGAGCCTACGTTTAAAAAAAGGAGAAAGAAAAAGTGTAATTGACATACAGTGTTATATTAGTTTTAGGTGTACAACATATTGATTCAACAACTATACATTACTCAGTGTTCACCGTTGAGTATAGTCCCCATTTGTCACCATGCAACTTTATATAATTATTATTGAGTATATTCTGTAATGCTGTATTTTTCATCTCTATGACTTATGTATTTTATACCTGGAAGTTTATACCTCTTAATCCCCTTTTCCTATTTTTCCCATCTCCCCACCAACCTCCCCTTTGGCAACTATGAGTATGTTCTCTGTATTTATGAATCTGATTGTTTTTTTTTTTAAATTATACATATAAATGATATAGTATTTGTATCTGTCTGCTTATTTCACTTAGCATGATATCCTCTGGGTTCACCAATGTTGTCTCAAATGGCAAGATCACTTTTTTTTATGGTTAATATTCCATTGTGTGTGTGTATATCACATTTTCTTTATTTGTTGGTGGACACTTGGATTGCTTTCATAGCTTGGCTATTGTAAATAATGCTGCAGTAAACATAGGGCTGCATATATCTCTTTGAATTAGTGTTTTTTGTTTTCTTTGGGTAAATGCCAGTAGTGGAATTATTGGATCTTATGGTATTTCTATTTTTAATTTTTTGGAACCTGCATCGTGTTTTCACAGTGGCTGCACCAGTTTGCATTCCCATCAACAGTGCATGAGGGTTGCCTTTTCTCCACATCCTTGTCAACACTTGTTATTTCTTGTCTTTTTGATACCATCCATTCTGACTAATGAGTTGATATCTTATTGTGGTTTTGATTTTCATTTCCCTAATGATTAGGAACGTTAAGCATCTTTTCATGTATCTGTTGGCCATTTGTACGTCTTGTTTGGAAAAATGTCTGTTCAGGTCCTCTACCCATTTTTTAATCTGAGTGGTGGTTTTTTTGGTGCTAAATTATGTAAATTCTTTATATTTTGGATATTAACCCCTTATCAGGTATATCATTTACAAATATCTTCTCCCATTCAGTAGGTTATTTTTTTGTTTTGTTGATGGTTTCCTTTGTTCTGCACAAGCTTTTTATTTTGATGAACTACCAATAGTTTATTTTTGCTTTTGTTTCCCTTGCCTGAGGAGACATATCTAGAAAAATGTTGCTAAGGCCAGTGTCCAAGAGATTACTGTCTTATGTTTTCTTTTAGGAGTTTTAAGGTTTCAGGTCTCATATTCCGTCTTGGATCCATTTTGAGTTTATATTTGCGTGTGGTGTAAGAAAGTGGTCCAGTTTCATTTGTTTTCTGTGTGTAGCTGTCTGGTTTTCCCAGCACCATTTGTTGAAGAGACTGTCTTTTCCCCCGGTGTATATGTTCTTGCTTCCTATGTCATGGATTCATTGGCCACTTAGGTGTGGGTTTATTTCTGGGCTCTCTGTTCTGTTAATGTGTCTCTTTTTGTTCCAGAGCTATACTGTTCGGTTACTGTAGCTTTGTAGTGTGTCTTGAAATCTGGGATAGTGATACCTCTAGCTTTGAGCTGCTTTTTCAAGATTATTTTGGCTATTCAGAGTCTTTTGTGGTTTCATACAAATGTTAGGATTACGTGTTCTAGTTCTGTGCAAAATGCTGTTGGTATTTTGGTTGGGATTGCATTGAATCTGAAGATTGTTTTGAGGGGTGAGGACATTTTAATGATATTCTTCTAATCCATGAGCATGGAATATCTTTCTTTCTTTTTTTTTTTTTTTTTAAAGATTTTATTTATTTATTTGACAGACAGCCAGCGAGAGAGGGAACACAAGCAGGGGGAGTGGGAGAGGAAGAAGCAGGCTCATAGCGGAGGAGCCTGATGTGGGGCTCGATCCCGTAACGCCGGGATCACGCCCTGAGCCGAAGGCAGACGCTTAACCACTGTGCCACCCAGGCGCCCCATCTTTCCATTTGTTTGTGTCATCTTCAGTTTCTTTCATCAGTGTCTTACAGTTTTTAGAGTGTAGGTCTTTGACCTCCTTGGTTAAATTTATTCCCGGGTATTTTATTCTTTCTGGTGCAATTGTAAATGGGGTTGTTTTCTTAACTTCTCTTTCTGCTACTTTGTTATTAGTGATTAGGAACAGGACTCATTCCTGTATATTAATTTTGTATCCAGCAATTCAGTGATTTCATTTATTAATTTTTTTGGTGGAGTCTTTAGGGGTTTCTATATGTAGTATCATGTCTTCTGCAAATAGTGACATTTTCATGTGTTCATTACAAGTTTGGATGCTTATTTTTTTTATAATCTTTTTAAAAATCTTTATAATCTTCTTTATTTGTTTGAGAGAGTGAGTGTGTGCATGAGCAGGGGGAGGAGCAGAGGGAGATGGACAGACTCCCTGCTAAATGGGGAGCCTGATGTGGGGCTCAATCCCATGACCCTGAGATCATGACCTGAGCTGAAGTCAGACACTTAATCGACTGACCCACCCAGCCACCCAACAAGTTTGGATGCTTTTTTTTCTTGTCTGATTGCTGCATCTAGTACTTCCACTACTGTGGTGAATAAAAGTGGGGAGAGTGGATATCTTTGTCTTATTTCTGATCTTAGAGGAAAAGTGTTCACATTTTAACCATTGTGTATGATACTAGCTTTGAGTTTTTCATATTTGGTCTTTATTATGTTGAGGTATGTTCCCTCTAAACCCACTTTGTTGAGAGTTTTTATCCTGGACAGATTTTTGTCACATACTTTTTCTGTATTTCTTAAAATGCTCATATTGTTGGGGGAAAGTAATTTTAGTATTTTATTTAACCTAGTGTATCCTAAAATATCATATCAACATGTAATCAGTCTAAAACATCTCATCAGTAATTCTAAAAGTTCTTTGTACTGTGTCTTTTAAATCTGGTGTGTATTTTACACTTAAAGTACATCTCAATTCTAGCCCCATTTCACGTGTTCCATGGGCACATGTGATCAGTGACTATCGTATTGGACAGTCAGTTCTAGGGCTTTAGAGAATAATTGTTTCTCTTTACTAGTGCCTAGCATGGTGCCTGGCACACAATAGGTACTAATTAAAGATTTTTAAGTGAATGACTAAGTGAATAAATACAAGTGCTGGAGAGCTAATAGTAAAAGGTAATTTTGTTTGGAAGTAATTCTTCTTGAGACCTATGGATTTGTCCTATAGGTTTGAATGATTAAAATCTGTATTAAAAATACTTACTTATATTTTTGCAGAATTATGGATCCAAGCCTGTTGAGAGAAAGGGAGTTGTTCAAAAAACGAGCTCTCTCCACCCCTGTAGTAGAAAAACGTTCAGTATCTTCTGAATCATCATCATCATCAAAGAAGAAGAAAGCAAAGCTAGAACATGGAGGATCATCAGGCTCTAAACAAAATTCTGGTTAGTAGAATTGACTTTATTTTTTTATTTTTATTTTTTATTTTTTTTTAAAGATTTTTAATTTATTTATTCGACAGAGATAGAGACAGCCAGCGAGAGAGGGAACACAAGCAGGGGGAGTGGGAGAGGAAGAAGCAGGCTCATAGCAGAAGAGCCTGATGTGGGGCTCGATCCCACAACACTGGGATCACGCCCTGCGCCGAAGGCAGATGCTTAACCGCTGTGCCACCCAGGCGCCCCAGTAAAATTGACTTTAGGACTGTTCAGTTTTTATTTTTCAGGAAACCATTTAGTCATGGCAAGTTCATTTTTCATTTATTGTGAGACATTAAGTATAAGGGAATGTAATAGGAGAATATATGGTTCTTAAGATGTTAATAGTCTTGTGTTATAGTTAGAATTTAGGTTATTATCTTTTCAGAAAATACTTTTGTTGAAGCTTAATTTATATACCATATATTTCACTCTTTTTAAGTGTACAGTTCAAAGATTTTTGGCAAATTTACAGAATTGTGCACCTATTAATGTAACTGAATTTTAGAACATTTCCATTATCCCCAAAAGATCCTTTGTTCCCATTTACAGTCACTTCTTGTTCCCACCCCAGCCCCAGATAACCAGTAGTCTACTTTCTGTCTCTATATATTTGCTTTTTCCAGACATTTCATATGAATGAAATTGTATAATATGTAGTGTGTGGCTTCTTTTACTTAGCATTTATTGAGAGGATCTTTTTGTTGATTATGCTTTTAACATGGTGTATTACATTAGTTGATTTTTCAGATGTTAAACCAGCCCTTTCATTCTCGGAATAGGTCCTTCTTGGTTGTGGGATTCAGTTTGCTTTGTATTTTGTCCAGGATTCATCTATGTGTAGCATGCGTCAGTACTTCACTGTGCTTTATTGCTGAAGAGTAATCCAGTGTATGGATATATTACAATTTGTTTATCCATTCGTTGGTTAATGGACATTTAGATTATTTCTACCTTTTGACTATTATGAATAGTGCTGCTATGAACATTAATGTACAGGCTTTTTGTGTGGACCAAAATGACTGTAACATTTTACATTCTCACCGTCAGTACATGAGGGTTCTATTTTTTTTTTCCATTCTTTTTTTTTAAAGATTTTATTTATTTATTCGACAGAGATAGAGACAGCCAGCGAGAGAGGGAACACAAGCAGGGGGAGTGGGAGAGGAAGAAGCAGGCTCATAGCAGAAGAGCCTGATGTGGGGCTCGATCCCATAACGCCGGGATCACGCCCTGAGCCGAAGGCAGACGCTTAACCGCTGTGCCACCCAGGCGCCCCTTTTTTTCCATTCTTGTTAAGACTTGTCATTTCTTGCATTTCTTGTGTTTTTGATTATAGCTATTCTAGTGGTTGTAAAGTTGTGTGTGTGTGTTGTTTTTTAAAAATATTTCCTTGAGAAAGAGCATGCACGAGCAGCGGGTGGGAAGGGGGGAGAGGGACAGAGGGAGAAGCCGACTCCCTGCTGAGCAGGGAGCCTGAGGTGGAGCTTGATTCCAGGACTCTGGGATCATGACCTGAGCCAAAGGCAGGCAGCCGTTTAAGTGACTGAGCCACCCAGGTGCCCCTCATTGTGGTTTTAACATGCAGTTCTGTAATGATTAATGATGTTCAGCGTCATTTCATTTGTTTATTAGCCGTTCATGTGTCATCTTTGGTCAAATGTTTATTCAGATTTTTTTGCCCACTTAAAGTTTCATTGTTTTCTCCCTATTGATTTATAAGAGTTCTTTATATATTCTGGATACAATTTCTTTCTTCTTTTTTAGATTTTATTTATTTGAGAGAGAGAATGAGCAGGGGTAGGGGCAGAGGTAGAAGCAGACTCCCCACTGAACGCAGAGCCCCACATGGGGCTTAATCCCAGGACCCGAGATCAAGACTGAAGCCAAAGTCTGACACTTAACTGACTGAGCCACCCAGGCTCCCCAGATACAATTTCTTGATCCAGTATCACTTGCATTCTAGGTGTGTCATATCTAAGAAATCTTTGCCTAACCCAGGGTCATGAAAATTTACTTCTGCTTTTTTTTAGGTTTTTAATTTCTTTTGACAGTGTTTTGTTGTTTTAAATGTATAAGTCTTACACTTATTTCATTAAATTTATTCCTAAGTATTTTATCCTTTTTGATATTGTGAATGAAATTGTTTTCTTAATTTGATTTTTGGATTGTTCATTGCTAGTATATAAAAATACAATAGGTTTTTTTTTTTTTTTTTTTTGAGGTAAATTGAGAGCGAGAGAGCACACATGGAGGGGGAGGGCAGAGGAGGAGGGAGAAGCAGACTACCTGCTGAGCAGGGAGCCCCGTGGGGTTCAGTCCCAGGACCCTGGGATCATGACCTGAGCCAAAGGCAGATGCTTAACCAACTGAGCCACCCTTGTGCCCCTACAATAGATTTTTTAAAATAAGTTTTTAAAAAGATTTTTTTTTTTTTTTGAGAGAGAAAGCTAGCATGAACGGGGGAGGGGAGTGGTGTGGGGGGGGAGGGGGAGCAGATTTCCTGCTGAGCAGGACCCTGGGATCATGACCTGAGCTTAAGGCAGATGCTTAACTAACTGAGTGACCCAGATGCCCCAGAAATACAATAGTTTTTGTACATTGATCTTGTATTCTACAACCTTGCTGAACTTGTTCATTCTTTCTAGTTTTGTGTGTGTGTGAATTGCGTAGGATTTTTTCACATACAAGATTGTGCTATATACGAGTAAGGACTGATTTACTTTGTCCTTTCCAATGTGAATGCCTTTCCTTCTTTCCTTTTTTTCTGCCCAGGACTGGTTAATAGAATGTTAAATACAGGTGATGAGGGTGAACATCTTTGCCTTGTTCCTGATCTTAGGGGAAAGGCATTCCATCTTCCACATGTATGTTTGATCTTAGCTGCATGGATTTTGTAGATGCCCATTATCAGGGCAAACTGCTTCTAGTTTGTTGAGAGTTTTTAATCTTTTTTTTTTTTTAAAGATTATTTATTTATTTATTTATTTGATAGAGATAGAGACAGCCAGCGAGAGAGGGAACGCAAGCAGGGGGAGTGGGAGAGGAAGAAGCAGGCTCATAGCGGTGGAGCCTGATGTGGGGCTCGATCCCATAACGCCGGGATCACACCCTGAGCCGAAGGCAGGCGCTTAACCGCTGTGCCACCCAGGTGCCCCGAGAGTTTTTAATCTTAAGTGGGTATTGGATGTTGTCAAATGCTTTTTCTGCATCTTTTGTGAAGATAATGTTCTTGTTCTTTATTAATATTACATAAATTGATTTTTCAGATGTTAAACCAGTCTGGCATTCTTAGAATAAATTCTGCTTGGTCATGATGTATAATCCTTTTTATTTGTTGTGGAATTTCAGATTGCTGGTATTTTGTACAGGAGTTTTGTGTTTGTATTCATGAGGGTATGGTTTGTAGTTTTCTTGTGATGCCTGTCAGGATATTTCTGGCCTCATAAAATGATTGGTGAAGTATTCTCTTTTCCACTGTTTTCTGGAAGAGTGTGAAGGTTTGATATAATTTTCTCTTTAAATTTTTGGTAAAGTTCACTAGTGAAGCCATGTGGGAAGCTCTTGTAGAAATTCTTACAGGTCTGTTCAGACAACTCGTTATCTTCTTGAGTTAATTTTGGTGCTTTGTATCTTTTTAGGAGTTTGTCCATTGCATTATCCACACTGTCTAAAGTTTTTCAAAGTATTTCCTTGGAATCCTTTGATATCTGTAAGGTCAGTAGCGATAACCCTCCTCCTTTCATTTCTGATTTTTAAGACTTTGTGTTTTATTTTGTTGATCTTTTCAAAAAATCAACTTTTGATTTCATTAATTTTTCTCTTATGTTTTTCTATTTTTTTATTTGTTTCTATTTCACCATTATTTTTCCTTTCTTCTACTTATTTTAGGTTTAGTTTAGTCTTAGACTATTACCTTTTAAACAAGGTCTGTCCAGTGTAATTGACAATACCTACCTAAAAATGTAGCAATAGTAATCTTCACGGATGTCATTTTGTTAGATGTTTTGCAAGCTGTTTAACTAATCGATGTTAAAGCAGAAGTAATCTTTTTATGAAGTAGGGCTGTCGGTCTTATTATTAGCACATACATAAAGTTGATTTTTCCTTATTCTAATGAAATGTACATTGAATTAATTTGTAGTACACTGTTTTAAACATTAGCACAGACCCACTCTTAGACCTAGTCACTTTGATCTGCTTAAGAATATCTTTGCTCCTGCTAAATAACAGAATTCAACCAAGTAATTGAAGATCTAATTGGCTTTATGAAATGATTTATGAATCAGGCAGCATCCCATCTAGCAAGTAGAGAGGCTTTCCAAGGAATTGTACAAAATGGAAGTTTTTTATAGAAGGAGGGTGGAGGCAGGAAAGTTATTGGCAAAAGAAAAGGACTGTTCTAGGCCAGGCCCTCTCTAGGGGGAAGAGCCCTCGGGTCTGATGCAGATGACCTCATCTTCCTTTGGGGAATGGAGAAGGGTCCATGTGGCATACTCTGGCATTGATTGAAAAATTCCTGACTGACCAGTTAAGACTACGTTTCTGAGGGGGTTTGAAACTGTGGTTAGATTATGTATTAAACACCAGTTTTGGAACTTGGTTAAAGTGATGCTAATTTGGGCCTGTGGTTTTCTTTTTCTTTTCTTTTCTTTCTTTTTCTTTTCTTTTTTTCTTTCTTCAGTACAAAATCTCAGTGTCTTAAAAACAACAAAGATTTGTTGTTTCTCTTTCATACCACATGTTTATCATGTGTTGGCAAAGGGTCTTAGCTCCTTATAATCACTCAGAGGACCCAGGCTGATAGAGGACCTGATCTTTCAAGTGTTGGTCTCAGTGCTGGAGGGAGAAAGAACTCTGGAATATCTTGCCTGGTAGTTAAAATCCTCTTGCCTGGTGGTGAGACATCACTTTCTCTCACAACTTACTGTCTAGAGCTAGTCACAGGGCTGTACCCAGACACAAGGGGTTCCAAGGGCTCTGAAAAGGGGAAAGCAGGAAATACCAGGTGTAAACACTGAAGACTACCATACCACCCTAGATTGGGTCACTATCAGTGGATTGTCTGATTAGGTGCTTACAAGGTTTCCTGGCTTAACTTTTTTATGTCTACTCTGTACAGTAGTCAGTGATTTTTCTAATCATCAGTCTGATTATGCCACTGTTTTTAGGCTGATCATCATTGCTTTTCAGATGAAGCCCATCTTTTCCTGATGTTTACATGCCCTACCTGATCTAGTCTCCATTACCTTTTATACCAATATGTCACTGTTTTTCTTATACTTTGTCCTATGATACTGTCCTGTAGCTCCTTTAACATGCCTTTACTCGCTTTTGACTCTTGACCCTTGCCCACATTATGTCCTCTTCCTGGAATATTCTTTCTTAGGTCCTTCCCTCTTTCCTTTGGCTACCTCCTATTCCTCTTTTAGGTTGCAGCCTAAAAGTCATATTATTACTTTCCTATTTGAATTCAGTGCTTAGCCTTTGATTCCCATAGCACTCATTATTTCTGACAAAGCTATTGTGTGTCCTTGTAATTGCGTGATTACTTGTTTGCCATTGTAACCTAATCTCTCACACATAGAGGCACTCAATACATGTTTGTTGAATGGTTAAATAAATTACAGTGTAAGGTAGGGAAAAGTTAGCAGTGTCCATTATCAAGAAATTTAGTAATTAAATGATCTGTATGCTTCCCATTTATGGCAAGGACTTGGGAGTTTACCATTTATGAAAATGTGGTTTTATTAGTGCTCAGAATATCTCTTGGTACCAAAGTATTTTGTATACAGGTTTCACAGGTCCTTTGAAAGTTGGTTACATTATTTGTGTTTATTTATAATGTTAGAAAAAAAACATTTGTGGAGAAGTGATTCCAAACTGACGGTTAGGGTTCTCTAAGTTGAAAATGACAGATACGTATTTTTCTTTTTAAGATTTATTTATCTGAGAGAGAAGGAGAGCTGGGGGAGGGGCGATGGGAGAGAATCTTTCAAGCAGACTTCCCTCTGAGCCCCACTGGGGCTCCATCCCATGACCCATGAGATCACGACCTGAGCAGAAACCGAAGAGTCGGACACCTAACCAACTAAGCCACCCACGCGTGCCTAAATGTGTATTTTTCACTTCATATATAAAATATTTTCTATTGTGACTTAATTTTCAGTAGCTTCTTAATAAGCTAAGTTGATATGTCATATTTAAAGGCTGCTACTTCCATTTTTTTGTTGTTATTTTGAGTAATGCTTTTAGAAATCTCTTTGTATCTTGAGGTTTTTTTCTTTTGAACTAATTTCTCAGGGTAAATTCCAGGAATGATATTTCTGGTTAAGGGCAGTTTTGGTGGTTAAGAGCGGGCTTATGTTTGCTCATGGGTGGTAGCAAAGTAGTATTAGGGTTATAAATATAATATTTGTACAGCCCTTGTAATTCCAAGAAATAAAACTGCAGTATTTCTTAACAGGTGTTATGTGGTCCTATCTTTCACCTTTTTTTGGGGGGGGTAGTCTTTTCAGCATTGGGTATCTTAGCCCTTGAGAATATGAATATGAGCAGCAAAATGAAAGAATAAGCTCAGGAAATACAACTTAGGAGGTATACTAGTAAGTTTTAGTTTGAAAATAGTCTGGCCCTTCTTACACCATGTGTTTCTTATTAAACAGTAAATCAGTTTTATGAAAATTTTGTGCAGGTATACTTCTGATCATTCTATTTTGAGACTTTTTTCCGCACTAATCCCTACATAAAACTTAAGTCTTTAGAAAATGTATAAGTTGTCCTCAGTAACCTAGAATATACTTCTTTTAATAAGTAGAGATTTTATATATAAGTGGAATTATTTACTTTGGATTTAGGTAAGCATTTTAAATAGCATTTTTATTACCAAAACACATGGAGGGTAGTTTATTTTTTAGTCCACATGGTTTGTTTAGGTCAGAGTTATTTGATCTTATGTTTTCTGGCTTACGTTTTATTGCTTAATACTGAGATCTAGGAATCTTTTATCCGGTTTTTGAATTGTCATTTTAAGTAGATTGGTAACTTACTCACATATGTGAAGTTTTACTGTATATTTAATGAAAGGGATACACACACAAAAAGTGCATATTTGACTTGTTTTTCCCTTCTTTTAGAAATCTTTTAATCATTCAGAGTCAATTTTCATAATAACAGTTGGCTTCAGAAAATTATCCTTTTTTCTCAGTAGTTGAAGGCTGTTTTCAGAAATTTTGTTCATCTTAGGTAGAATGCTAGACCACTTCAATTTCACGTTTTCTGATGTTGTCCATCATACTTCTAAGAGGGTTAGGTTCACTTTTCAAGTCTTTAACAGTTTTGTTTTTTACACAGCAGCAACAGTCAAGCACTTCATAAAGGAAAGCCAGCACCACTAAAGATACCACTGTAAATATAAATAAAAGCAGAATGACAAAGCAGGCAGTGTTCCAGTTATCATGAAAAGGGTAAATTTTTTGAACTTGAAAACCAAGGTACTGATAAACAGATGTAGTGGTTTCATTCCAGAGGCTGGAGCTCAGGGAGGCCATTCTTAGGGATTGTACTTCTTGTATTGCCCTTGTGAATCTGTAAAAAGGTAGAAAATGAATATATGTAACCAAATTCTAAAGATTTGTCAATTCAAGTCTTAGTTCTAATATTTGTTAGAAAATTTTTATAGGTAACACGAGTTGTCTTATTTTCTGCCAGAATTAATACCCAAATGACATTTTGAATTTTTTCTGTATTTTATGTACTATATATTTTTTATGTTTATCGTTTGCTAGACAAATATATAATATGTTTAAGATTTCTATACAAAAGTTAACTGCTTAATAGAAGTGGGAAAAGAGAAGCCGAATTGGTTTAAAATTTGACTAAAGTAGTGGTCAGTGATCTGTTAACTACAAAAAATTTTAGTGTTTTAAGGTGGTGGTCTTCAGTTTGCCTCCTGACCCCGCCCCCCCCCCCCAAAAGCTTTTCTCATTACCTTTGCGGATCCTTCTCACCTTTTGGCTCAGTGTATTTCTGTCTCCTATTTCCAGTCCTTTAAACTTCGAGGACAGGTGACCTGAATCAGGAAATAGTGCCTGAGTGAAAAATACTAGAGAAAGAAAAGCTAAATAATGACAATTTTCAGAATAAGGATAATAAAATTTTAGGTTCAAGTTGCCTGTGAAGAGATCTTAATCTTAGGATTTATTTTTTGTTATGTATATGATAGTATTAACTGTTTCATATAGCTATGGACATGAGTATTTCAAACAGACAATCAGCATCCCAGGTGTATTGATTATTAAATTATTATTCCATTTCACAAAATTAACCATTAACTATTAAAAGTTTTAGTATTTTTTTTTATTTTTTTAAAGATTTTATTTATTTATTTGACAGAGATAGAGACAGCCAGCGAGAGAGGGAACACAAGCAGGGGGAGTGGGAGAGGAAGAAGCAGGCTCATAGCAGAGGAGCCTGATGTGGGGCTCGAACCCATAACGCCGGGATCACGCCCTGAGCTGAAGGCAGACGCTTAACCACTGTGCCACCCAGGCACCCCAGTATTTTTTTTTTTTTAAAGATTTTATTTATTTATTTGACAGAGGGAAAGACAGCCAGCGAGAGAGGGAACACAAGCAGGGGGAGTGGGAGAGGAAGAAGCAGGCTCCCAGGCGGAGGAGCCGGATGTGGGACTCGATCCCGAAACGCCGGGATCATGCCCTGAGCCGAAGGCAGACGCTTAACGACTGAGCCACCCAGGCGCCCCTAAAGTTTTAGTATTCTTGCATTAAGTTTTGCTCTTGTTGACTTGATACTTGTTAGACCCTAAATGGGATGCTAAGGATTGAGGATTGTATTACCTTGATCTTTCAGAAGTGTCCTTTAAACTTATTTTAAGAAATTATAAAATGCTTTTATACTAAGAAGATTTTGGAAATAAGAGGAAAAAAATCCACTGTTAATTCAATAGCTGCTGTCAGTTTGCTTTATTTTATTAAAGAAATGACTTAGTTTGCGTGATTTTTCTTTACCACATAGTTGTAAGTAAATTTTCATTCATTCTTGTAAATAAATGTTTATTGATTACCTACTGTATACCAAATAGTTTTCTAAATGCTGGAGATACTTGTGTATGTTTCAATTAAAGGAAACTTTAAGGTAGAAGAGTGTAAGAGTATAATGAGGGGCACCTGGGTGGCTCAGTCAGTTGAGCATCCGACTCTTGGTTTCAAGTGGAGAGACTGAGCCCCACGTGGAGACCCATGCTGGGCGGGGAGTGTGCTTGAGGTTCTCTCCCTCTGTCTCCCTCTGCCCCTGCTCGCACATGCACGCTCTTGCTCTCTCTAGAATAAATCTTTAAAAAAAAAAAAAAAAGTGGGGCGTCTGGGTGGCATAGTTGGTTAAGCGTCCAACTCTTGGTTTTGGCTCAGGTGGTGATCTCTGGGTTGTGTGATCAAGCCCCTCACTGGGCTCTGTGCTCAGTATGTGGAGTCTGCTCTCTCTCCCTCTCCCTCTGCTCCTCTAGCTCGTGCACTCTCTTTCCCCCCCCACCTCTAAAATAAATAAATAAATAAATCTTTATATGTTAATTAAATTGAATTTAAATTTAAAAATTAAGAAAAAACCATAAAAACATTAAGAGAAGGCCTGAGTAGAAGCCAAATCAAACCATTACAAATAAATAAAATATGTAAATAAATAAATCTTTAAAAAAAGTGTGATGAACCCTGATAGGCTCATAATATAGCTTCAATTATCAGTTCGTCTGTACCTCTACCCATTTGCTTCTACCTGTAGATTATTTTGAAGCAAATTGTAGACATCATCACTTCATCTAGACATAGTCAGTGTATATCTCTTAAAAGGTGAGAATTCTGTTTTTAAATATAACTACAATATCATTTTCACATCAAAAAATATGAAAAGGTGACTTTAAAAAAACCCCAAAGCCGTAACAGTATAATTCCTTCAATTTCTTTGTTTTCTTTATAAATGTAATTTAAAAACTTTGACATTGATAAGTTAATATTTTGTAAGTTTTTTGTTTTCTATGTTTTTATTTTTATTTTTAAGTAAACTCTATGCCCAACATGGGGCTTGAACTCACAATCTCGAGATCAAGGGTCATATGTTCTACTGACTGAGCCACCCATTTATCCCAAAGGTTTTTGTTTTCTATCTTAAATCACATTTACTTGGCAAGTAACTTCACTTCTCTGGATGGACTTGGTTTCTTTTTTGTGTATTTTAAAGGTTAAATTGATGATCTGAGGCCAGAAGTAAGGGCTTAAATTCATTTGTTCTTTTTGGATTTAAGAATCCTTCAGTTTCATGGTTTGTGGTGATCCTTCATCTTGAAACGAGAGACAACAGACTAGTGGACAGTAACTGAATCAATTGCTTTTATTAGTTCTGGGACATCCAAAAATACATTGTCTGGAATACTGGTATGGGAGGAACTTCCCGGTATATTACAGTATTTTCAAACTGTCTGGGGGACCCAGCCTTTTAGAGTTACCTTCTTTTATCCCTTAGGTTTAGCTCCTCTTAGTGTATTCGTATAGAAAGGGGGGCTGCTCTGTTGCATACCTCCAGGGAACACCATTTGTATGGTATTGTAGCGTGCCATACAATACACTGTAAGTGGTGCGCCCTTCCTCCAACTTCTGCGGTGTTGCTGCTTCTCATTCTAATCACCATGCACACAAGTAGTGAAGTAACCCATAGAAACTGACTCAAATGGAGGGAATGTTAGTCCTTTTCCACCTAGCCTTCATAAAAGAGTAGTGATGGGTGTGTACAACGCAATTGCCTAAAAAATATTCAGCTTTGGAACTCCTTTAAAATTTTTAGTATGACTACAATGTGATATTCCTGGGAGGGGTAGCACACATTGTTAGTTATTTTTACTTTAGTGCGAAGGAGTTTCAGGTCCTTTTGAAAAACAGAGCATATGGAGGAGGAGAGGAAGAATAGGATCTTGAGGAAATAGAGCACAGTGCCATTTATTGTATGGGTAGATTAAGAGCAGGGCAAGAATCACTGGAGGGTCTATCTAATATTTTACCTGGGCTAACCTGGGCTCTCCAGCATTGATGCGAACATTCCTTAGACTTTCTGTTAAGGCCTTTCAGGTTGATTCCTTTGTTGTTTTGTTTTATTAAGTAATCTCTACACCCAGTATGGGGCTGGAACTGATAAGCCTGAGATCAAGAGTCACACGCACGCTTCACAGACTGAGCCAGCCAGGTGCCCTAGTTTGATTCCTTTTTAAAATCTGGGAATCTCTTTCCACATCATGTCCCTTAAATTAGTTTAGTG
This sequence comes from Ailuropoda melanoleuca, assembly GCF_002007445.2. Classification (NCBI taxonomy): domain Eukaryota; kingdom Metazoa; phylum Chordata; class Mammalia; order Carnivora; family Ursidae; genus Ailuropoda; species Ailuropoda melanoleuca. The sequence continues at coordinate 25,482,806 of NC_048235.1, read as the reverse complement.
TAGGGGCACCTGGGTGGCTCAGTGGGTTGAGCATCCGACTCTTGGTTTTGGCTCAGGTCATGATCTCCGGTTGTGAGATTGAACCCTGGGTGGGGCTCTTCACTCAGTGGGGAGTCTGCTTGGGACTCTTTCTCTCAAATAAATAAACCTTTAAAAAAATTAGTTTAATGTACCTTATTAATTTAATGTTAACTTAAAATGTCATTTCATTAGTGATTTCAGAAACCTTATAGTAATTTTTTTTACATTATAATAATTTTAAATAAAAAAAGCTTCACTAATAATCCTGTCTTCCTAACATAGCCGACTTTTGTTTCTTCTAGAAATTGGCTACATAAATCTATAATTCATACTTGGTTGAAATTATACTGAAGTTACTACTTTGTATTTTAACTCTTTATGAGTAGGGATTTCTTATTTGTATTGACTTTATTTTTTTATTTTATTTTTTTAAAAGATTATTTATTTGACACAGAGAGAGAGAGACAGTCAGTGAGAGAGGGATCACAAGCAGGGGGAGCGGGAGAGGAAGAAGCAGGATCCCAGCGGAGGAGCCCGATGTGGGGCTCGATCCCGGACCGCCAGGATCACGCCCTGAGCTGAAGGCAGATGCCCAACGACTGAGCCACCCAGGCGCCCCTATATGACTTTAAAACTGAAGAGAAGTGGGCTGTCTGGGTGGCTCAGCCAGTTAAGCGTCTGCCTTTGGCTCTGGTCATGATGCCAGGGTCCTGGGATTGAGCCCCGTGTCAGGCTCTCTGCTCAGCAGGTGCCGCCTCCTCCCTCCCCCTCTGCATGCTTCTCCCCCTGCTTGTGTGTTTGCTCTCTCTGTGTCAAATAAATAAATAAAATCTAAAAAAAACCCAAAACTTTAAAAAAATAAAACTGAGGAGAAATTGTAAAGACTAATAATGTAAGTTTCTATTTCAAAATGAAATTTTAGAATTACTGGAAAGTTGGTATAAAGGAACTTTATAATCTATTTATTTTTGAGGTACAAGTGAATTGCTTAAAATTTTAACTTTATAGTCTATTTTTTAAAGAAGATTTATTTGAGAGAGAGAAAGAGCACCTGTGTGTGAATGAGCATCGGGTACGGGAGGTACAGAGGGAGTGGGGGAGAATCCCAAGCAGACTCCCTACTGACCGTGGAGCCAACTCTGGGCTCAATCCCATGACCCTGAGATCACCACCACCTGAGCTGAAACCAGGAGTAGATGTTCAACCCACCGAGCCACCTAAGTGTCCCAATATTCTGTTTATTTTTGAGGTACAAGTGAACTATTTAAAATTTTTTCAAGCCCTCTCATGCCCCCTCCCCCTAAAATGGAGGGAGGGAAGGGAGAAGGCGGAGCAGCAGACACAAACTAAATTCGGTTATTTGAAGTTAACTTGTACCCATCAGTGAACCATTCTTGTTAAAATCGGTATATCCGTACAATTGATTATTGTGTGTGGATGAGGTAACTGTGTGGTGAGAAAGATTTTTAGGATCTGTAAAGTGAAAAGACTAAGATGCAGGACAGTATGTATAGGAAAGGGGGAAATAATATGCATTTTTATTTGCTTGTATCTGCACAAAAGTTTTGGAAGGAGTTATATAAGAAATTAATAACAATGATTACTTGTGTGGTTGGTTGGAGAGTAGAGCTGGGAAACAGGGATCTGTGTGAGATTGCTCAAGGTGTATCTTGTTATATTTAGTTTTTTGAACCATTTGAATATAGTACTTACCTAAAACCCAAGCTAATATATTTTAAAAGTATTTCTTGCCTTTGGTTTTATGTATCTATTGTGTTACATTGTGTTATATATCTATTTAATACATTTATTGAGTTTTCTGGATTCTAAAAAAACTAGAATCAGTAAACACTGTCATTTTGATTAGAAATGTCTAAGCAGTTTAAGGAAGAGTATACACATGTCGTAAATGATGACAGTTTATGTTGTAAATGATGACAGGTTGCCTCTTATGTGAGTGTATTGATAACTGATGAGCAATTCAAAACATTCACTTGTTAGTTAGCTTCTGGGCATATCTGAAAAAAGTAAACGGTGATATATGGAGTCATTTTGTACCTTAAATTTAATGTGGTTTATTCTTTTTAAGTACAGCAGAGCTCTAGCAATTTTTTGTGCTAAATTTAGGGTAAGATCTCAAACTTACTTTAATGGAGTAGACATATAATTAGATGTGCAGAAAGATGATACTAGAATTTTCTCATATTCTAAGAGTGTTTTTGAAATTAAAATGTAAATTTGTATCAAATAGCTGCTATATACATGCTTTATGAAAAAAAAAAGACTAAATGGTAAAAAAAAAAAATTACTTTTTTGAATCCCCATCCCTTTAATTTCGTTACAGAGATGGGGAGTGTTAAAGTAAATTTTATATATATATATATATATATATATATAAATTTTTTTAGTTTATTTTTGATATATTCTCTTCACCTATTTTTCCTTCCATTTCAGAAGGGCTTATTGGGGGCTAGGATTTCAAACTGTTCTGGAACCTTGAATTGTCAGATCAGAATAAGATTATGCTTTTGCTCTAATTATGGTGAAAGCCCTTGAGTTGAATTCTCTAGTGTCTTTAAACATATCACTTTGGAATATGATCAATTAATCATATTGGCCTTTAAATATAGAGAAGCTCACCCAGCCCTGGAACTCTCTGAGATAGGCCATGCGTCTAGTCAGTTTGGTGGAAGAGCAATAAACCTGCATCTGTGCTAACTATAAATATATCACCAGTAAGATGTAGGCTGATTATAGTGCTAATAATGGAGGTGGTAGGGCTTTTTCTGTTTACAGTTTACCTGAAATTTCAGTTACAAGTTAACTGTTTTATTTGACAAGGTTGTTTTTATTTATCTGAGACTTTTTTTGGCTCCCATACTTTGTACAGCAAGCAGGAATATTTTCTAGGTAGTTAACCCCATTGTTCTGAACCTGGGGAGATGTAGTATCCTCTTACAGCAACCTTTAGGCTTTGTGAAGGATGCTTTGCTCATGCTGGCTGAATGCTGAATAAGAAATAGAAGGAATAAAAATTACGAAAATAGTCTTTTACAATTTAAATAGATTTATCAGCAAAGAAAAAGTCAGAAGTTGGATCTTTAGATCAGTATGTGTGGGTAATATCCTGGAACTTCGGCATCTGCTAAATGATATTTTCATGCTCGACTATTATAAAATTAGAAATTTGGTCAGTAGTTGATACTAATTTTTAGTAGACATGAGTAGTTCCTCTGAGCCATGAAAGTGATCTTATTACCTACCTTGAAAGGTACCATATCTTCCTTCCTTAACCAGTTCTTCTTAAAACATATTTTTATTTTAAAATGTAGTTTATCAAAAAGACTTGCTCTTTTTTTTTTTAGGAATCAGTTGAAGAATAATTTTAACATATTGAAATATGGTTATGAATATTTTGTGGCATATAAAAAATGAAAGGCTATTAAAGAGGGTTATCATTTAATAATAGAATGGCTTGTATATTATAGTAATATAGATTTTAAAATTTAACCATAAGGAATTATTTTAGTTAAAATGTTAGGAAAGTCTGAAGTTCTACAGATAACCTCTTTGGCTATAGTATAATGCAGCCTATTTAATGATACCTTTATGGTCTTCTTATTTTTATGTAAAAATCGCAGTTGTTACAATTTCTTGGCATTCTCTGCATCTATACTCAAAGTCAAATAAACAGTTTTGAGCTATTTTCTCATTTGTTAAGATAAAACAAACTTTCCTGTAAGTAACTGCTTTTTACCAGCCAATATAATTTGCACATATAATCAGAAAGCTTTAATCCAGGATTTGCTTTTAGTCTAGATTTTTCTTTAAGAAAAATCCTTTGTTAAGGCAGACCAAACTGCTGAAATGAAATAGCTCGGAAAAAAATAAATTAGCAAATAACCACTTAACATTAAATGCTTATGGTTTACTCTATGGTCTGGATATAGATCAGGTTCATAGAAAATCTCATGAATTTTCCATAAGGCACAGATGGTAAGGGTGCTTATCAAATAGCACAAGGCAGTCTTCACATTTTCATAATAAAATCCTACCAAGCAGTGAAATGAATACATTGCTTTTTTTGGTCTTTCGTAGGAACAAAGCTTTCTGCTTTTTATGGTAAAATATTTTTATATTACGTTATAAGGACATGTATTACTAAATGAAAGAGATCGTATAAACCTACCTCTTGTCTGAAGGCTGCTGTTGAAGCGATGGTATCGTCTGTTTGTAATGCAGTCCAGTGCACATCCAAGATGGAGCTGTGCTTCTATTGGTTGAACCACAATGCAGCTGACAGTTTCCTCTTCGTTCATTTGCATTAAGTCCTGCCACCCTTAAGTGTAAATCATTCATAAACTTGAATAGAGCTGTCTAGGATATCAACTGTCACCTCTTTTTCTTGCCTTATTTTTTTGTCCTTAAGCTAAATTTCTGCAAAGGAATTTGAGTTAGTAACAAACTGATGATTCCTTAGTGTTTAACCATAAAATTTCAGATCCTTCAGTGAGTATTTCCCTGCTAGGGCTAAAAGGTAATGTCGAGAGAGGTAGTAACCTAGGAAACAAACAGCCCAGGTTTACCAGCTTGATATTTCCTCTAGGAAGTGGGCATAAAATCTCACAAATGATATTTTCTTTCCGTACTTGTGTTATATGTAAATCTTGTCCTCTGGTAGTGATTATTTCCATGTGGTGGTTTGATTTAGGAGAAATTCTAAGGGAGAAGAAAGGTTTTCAGCTCTACTAGTTGGGAGAGGGTTAGTTTTGGTAGGTATACACTGACATTAAAAAGCAATCTGTGACATTTAAATGGTAACAAAGAAATCAAAGGTACAGCATAGAGAATATAGTTAATGGTATTGTAATAGTGTTGTATGGTGATAGATAGCAGCTACACTTGTGAGATAGCATAATGTATAGAGAAGTTGAATGACTGTGTTGTACACCTGAAACTAGTGTAACATTGTGTGTCAAGTGTACTCAAAAGAAAAATTTTTTAAATTTCTTTCAAAATTTATTTTAGAGCACGAGTGGGAGGAATGGAGGGAGAGATGATGTCAGGTAGACTCCACATGGAGCCTGAGGCAGGGCTCGATCCCTGACCCCGAGATCATAACCTGAGCCCAAACCAAGAATCAGCACTCAACTGACTGTGCCACTCAGGTGCCCCTCAAAAAATTTTTTAAAAAATGGAAAAAGAATCCTCAACTGAATGTTTGAAGATAGAAAATTTTTATTTATGGGTTATTATTTAGAGTTGTGTGTGGTCCAAGCATAATAATCAAGGTTTTAAATTATGAGTGGGGGGCCCCTGGGTGGCTCAGTCGTTAAGCGTCTGCCTTCAGCTCAGGGCGTGATCCCAGCATTCTGGGATTGAGCCCCACATCAGGCTCCTCTGCTGGGAGCCTGCTTCATCCTCTCCCACTCCCCCTGCTTGTGTTCCCTCTCTCGCTGGCTGTCTCTCTGTCTGTCAAATAAATAAATAAAATCTTAAAAAAAAAATTATGGAGTGGCTGTTACAGCAACAGCACACTGGGTAAATGCTTGCTGTGCAGACTTTATAGTTTGCATTTTTTAAAAAAAGATTTTATTTATTAAAGGGAGAGAGAGTGCGAGTGGGTGGAGGAGCAGAGGAGTAGGGAGAGGGTGGGGGAAAGAATCTCAAGCACACTCTGCACTGAGAGCAGAGCCCAATCCAGGACTTGATCCCACGACCCTGAGATCATGACCTGAGCCAAAATCAAGAGTCGGACACTCAACTTGACTGAGCCACCCAGGTGCCACCACACTATTTTTTAAAATTATAGATAAACTAGCATATTAGTTTTTGGACCATAAAGGGGTGCATAGACTCTTACTATCTTTGTTCATTCAGCTAATGCTTACTCAGTGTTTACTCTGCCTGGCATTGAGCTAAATGTTCAAGACTCCATGATACATAAAACCACATGTAGTTCATGATTGAGTGTTTATATAGTGCCTATCCTTAACATAGTGTCATCTGCTTTTCATAATGTTCCCAGTTAGTTGTTTATATAGGCATATAGGATAAATTCAATATTTTACTAAAGTTAAACAAGAAAACATTATATCTGCATTTATGAATTTTTATACTCTGACAAAATAATAGCCAATTTCAGATGGAATAGTCTGTACTAAAGACTAGTTTATGATTCTTTTTAAAAAAGATTTTATTTATTTGACACAGAGAGCACAAGCAGGGGGAGCAGCAGGCAGAGGGGGAAGGAGAAGCAGGCTCTCTGCTGAGCAGGGAGCCCGACGTGGGGCTCGAACCCAGGACCCTGGGATCATGACCTGAGCCGGAAGGCAGACGCTTAACTGACTGAGCCACCCAGGCGCCCCTAGTTAATGATTCTTATACAAGGCCGGATCAGTGTTTACAACTGAATTTGAATCTGTATTCTTCTACTTAGTACTCTCACTTTTCTTATGTTTTAAAGGGGACAATGTTACCTCTTAAATAGGGTTTTTCAGAGGGAATAAATGAGAAAATATTTAGCATGGCACGTGGCAAATAATAAGCATTCAGTAAATGTTACTTTTATTGTTAAAGTGTGCTGAACGCCTTGGGAAAATGAACCACAGGTAGTGTTTCATAATTGAAATAATGTGAAAGCATACCTGTAAGGCATCCATAAGATTACTTTTGGAAACATAGTAGGCTATAATGTGCAGATTAGGTTGCTGTCAAAATTATAACTGATTCTTAAAAGGAAAACTGCATATCAAGTCTCATTTTTTTCTGTAATTATTTTTTAAAGATTTTATCCATTTATTTGACAGAGACACAGCGAGAGAGGGAACACAAGCAGGGGAAGTGGGAGAGGGAGAAGCAGGCCCCCGCTGAGCTCGATCCCAGGACCGTGGGATCACTACCGAGCTGAAGGCAGATGCTTAATAACTGAGCCACCCAGGCACCCCTCAAGTCTCATTTTAGTCTCAAAAAAACAAAACAAAACAGAAACAAAAACCAAAAAGCATAAACTTTTCATAAACTAATCTGGAAGAAGTATTATGTTGCCATCTGAAAGCTATTCTTTTGGATCTCTGACAGTTGTTACATTTGACTTGCATTGTTCTAATGCATTCTTTTGTTTAAATTATTATTACCAAGCTAGTGCCAGAGATAACCCCCCCACCTTTTATTTTTAACCTCTTCCTTTGTGGATCAGCAGCCACAGGGGAACTTAATATATCTGAGTTGATGATTTGTTAATAGAATGTGTACTTCTGAAATGTTTTTCTAGTATTTATGAGTTTTTTTTTTTAACTGTTCCTCCTTATGACTAATGGAATGCACCTGTGATTCATTATAGCATTAGGATTTCTGCCTATAAAATGCAACAAAATGATACATGTTCTGAAACAAATTGTCTTCTATACAGATTTCTCGTTTTGAACTATCATCCTTTTTTAAGCAACCATGTTTATGCAGTGGCAGTGCCTATGAATTTTTTCCTTTTTTAAAATAATTTTTTTCCCTAATTAATCTCTAAAGTTTAACTAGTTGTGGTATCATTTCTTTTATTAATTCCTATTAGTTCCCATTTGTTTTAAGTTGAGAGGCAGAAATTGATGTAATAGGTGATAAATGGAACTTTTTATCCCTTGGAAGTAATTGACTCATTTCTCATGGTTTTAAGTCTGTTAGAAAAGCTCTGTGGATCAGTTTGAGACTTGTATTGTCCTCTTGCTTAAAAAGCCATGCTTCTAATCTTGGGGATAAATCTAATCATAATTAAGGGAACAGTGAGACAAAGGTACTTACAGAGGAAATGTATTTTACTTTTTTTTTTTTTTTTTAAGTAGGCTCCATGCCCAATGTGGCGCTTGAACTCACAACCCTGAGATCGGATCAGATGCTTCACTGGCTGAGCCACCCAGGCACCCCCAGAAGAAATGTTTAATGCTTTTGAATTATTTATACTTTGTTCTTATCCTTGGTGGGAAAATTGATAAACTTATTATATACTCAAAGACTTGAAATTTCACCAAAATTTTACAGCGTAGACTTAATATTTTACTAGAGTTAAAAATCATCTTAGCTGCCTTAAAGTCATAATCAGATCTAATATGACAATGTTATAATTGTTTTTTGAACCTCATTTCCAGATCATAGCAATGGATCATTTAACTTGAAGGCTCTATCAGGAAGCTCTGGATATAAGTTTGGTGTTCTTGCTAAGATTGTGAATTACATGAAGGTAAGTACTTTTCTTAAATAACACACATTCTATTTAGCTTTTTTTTAAAGATTTTATTTATGTATTCATGAGAGACAGGCAGAGGCAGAGAGAGAAGCAGGCTCCTTGCGTGCGGAGCAGGGAGCCCGTTGCGGAACTTGATCCCAGGACCCTGGAATCACGACCTGAGCCAAAGGCAGACTCTTAACCCACTGAGCCACCCAGGCACCCATCCTGTTTAACTTTTTGGCAGAGGAGAAGAGTTGGGGTTTCAGAAATAAATTTGTATATACATATCACAATTTATCAAATCGTGTGTTTCAGTATGTGCAGTCTGTTGTATCCCTATTACATCTCAATAAAACTAAAAAAAATATGTAATGCTTCAAGCCTTTTACATTATATCAAATTAGCACTGCAGTGAGTCACTTATATATTTAATTTACATTAATTCAAGTATACAATTTAAGCCCACTATTTTACTTATAAATTATGCCCAGGCAGTAGGTACAGTAACTTCTTAATGACTCAATACTTGCAAAACCAGTGGGAAGAAGTGAGTGATTTGCAGGTTGTTACTTCCACTGATATGAAAAGTAAAAACTACAGAGTTGAGGCATATGGTGGTGATAGTTTTTTTTGCATCTTTGGAGGAGAAAACTAGAGAATTACTGAAGGTCTTAGGAAAACATTGACTCACAAAAGACTTAGAATTTAAGATTTGATGGAAGATATATTATTTTTTGAAGTAAGTTTTGAAGCTTTGATGATATGGCGTTTTGGCTTTACTGAAGACTCTGAATCCTAACTTATTAAAGTGAAATTTCATTTATAGCTAAATGACTAAATAATTTCAGATTTGCCCCCTTCTGCCAAACTCATTCCTGTTTAGTTACTAGTTGTATCTCTTGAAAAAAGTCAAAGTGCCGTATTTGTTATTTCAGATTTCAGCTACATATGGCTTAAAATGTAAATCAAGTTTTTACGTTAGGACTTTTGTAATATAAGAGACTTAATGTCTGGCTGTTTCTCAGATCTTTAGTTTGTATTTGATTTGTAGTAGATATCTGTTAGTTTATAATTTCCCATTATCAAGTAATAACACTTTGACACATATTCCCTGTTCATTCATCCATCCACCCATTCCCCCATATGGTAAGCAATTATTGAAGCCTACTATATGCTAGTTATAGCACTATTGGTGAGACTGCCCAGAAAAAAGTATGCCTTCGTGGCTGTTAGTCTCTTGAAGAAGATTGACATTCAAATGTCATGTTTGTTTGTTTATTTTGGCTTGGTTTTTTTTTTTTTTTTTTAAGATTTTATTTATTTGACAGAGAAAGAGGCAGCGAGAGAAGGAACACAAGCAGGGGAAGTGGGAGACGGAGAAGCAGGCTTCCCGTTGAGCAGGGAGCCCAATGCGGGGCTCGATCCCAGGACCCTGGGATCACGCCCTGAGCCAAAGGCAGACGCTTAATGACTGAGCCACCCAGGTGCCCCCAAATGCCATGTTTTTGCTACTCTGTTAATATAGTCTTCACTAATCTAGATGATCCTTACTTTCAGAACTTTAGGCCTGTGATCTTCAAATTTGTGCTCAATTATTTCCTGAACAGTTTTGAGAAATTGTGTATCACTTTGCACATATTTAAATTTGACAGTTTTTCAGCAAAAGTTGAGATAGTGACAAAGGATGGAATTTCTGACATATTGTAATATTTCAACAAAATACCTCTTTTGCATTTATGTAAGGGGATCTAAACCCCATTATTTATTAAAAATATAAAAACTGCTTCTGGGTGGCACAGGCGGTTGGGTGACTGACTCTTGGCATTGGCTCAGGTCGTGATCTCAAGGGTGTGAGATCGAGCTCCACGTTGGGCTTTGTGCTCAGTACGGAGTCTGCTTTAGACCCCCCCCACGTGTGTGCACACTCTCTCTACAACAGATAAATCTTTAAAAAAATTATAAAAACAAACATGATTGGAAATTTTAATTATTTTCCTTTTGAGTTTGTAAGTCTGTTCTGTTACTCCCACTGCATTTTAGCCTAATGTTATGTACTTTTATGCTTGAAAATATATGTTTTTAAAGATTTTATTTGAGAGAGAGAGCACAAACAGTGTGGGAGGGCAGAGGAAGATCAGGACCCTGAGATCATGACCTGAGCCAAAGGCAGCCACTTAACCGACTGAACCACCCAGGCGCCCCATGCTTGAAAATATTTTAATCATCATCTATCAGACATTTTTGCCACATTAATATATATATGTTAGAAATGTTTTTCTTGGGGCGCCTGAGTGGCTCAGTTGTTAAGTGTCTGCCTTCAGCTCAGGGCATGATCCGGGGGTCCTGGGATTGAGCCCTACATTGGGCTCCCTGCTCAATGGGAAGCCTGTTTCTCCCTCTCCCACCCCCCTGCTTGTGCTCCCTCTCTCACTGGCTGTCTCTCTCTCTCTCTGTCAAATAAATAAAATTTTAAACATTTTTCTTTTCTTTCTTTTTTTTTTCTTGTGACTTTAAGGTTCTAAGTACTATCACAGTTATTTTTTTTTTTTAAGATTTTATTTTTATTTATGTGACAGCCAGTGAGAGAGGGAACACAGCAGGGGAGTGGGAGAGGAAGAAGCAGGCTCCCAGTGGAGGAGCCTGATGTAGGACTCGATCCCGGAACGCCGGGATCACGCCCTGAGCCAAAGGCAGACGCTTAACGACTGCGCTACCCAGGCACCTATCACAATTATTATTAGCACACAGTTGATTAGAAAAACTCATGTATATTAAAATTTTGATAAAATTTACTTTGTATAATTACTCAACAGAGGTCCATTTTTCATTTTTTAAAAAATATTTTAAAGAGTGCATGAGCAGGGGGAGGGGCAGAGGTGGAGGATCTTCAAGCAGACTCCCTACTGAGCACAGAGCCCCACATGGGGCTGATCCCACGACCCATGAGATCATGACTTGAGCCGAAAGCAAGAGTTGAACACTTAAATTGACAGTGCCACTGAGGTGCCCCTCTGTGATTTTTTTTTTTTTTAGATTTATTCATTTTAGAGAGTGCGTGAGCAAGGGGGAGGGGCAGAGAGGGAGAGAGAATCTCAAGCAGACTCCTGCTGAGTGCAGAGACTGATGTGGGGCTTGATCTCAAGACCTTGAGACCATGACCTGAACTGCAATCAAGAGTTGGAAGCTTAACTGACTGAGCCACCCAGGCACCTCTTCCTTTTCTATGACTTATGTGTTCCTGTCTTTAGGTCATTTTCCTCTTAGGTTTTGGGGGCTGTTAAAATATTAGGAAGAGGGGCCCGAGTGGCTCAGTTGGTTAAGCTTCTGCTTTCAGCTCAGGTCATGATCCCAGAGTCCTGGGATCGAGCCCCACATAGGGGCTCTTCGCTCAGTTGGGAGTCTGCTTCTCCCTCTGCCTGCCGCTCCCCCTTTTTGTGCTTGCTCGCTCTTTCTCTCAGATAAAGTCTTAGAAAAAAATTTATTAGGAAGATTAGCTGTTTGTGATATGAGTTGAAAATATTTTTTCTCTATCATTTGATTTTATAGAGCTATGAGTTTGAACCTGATTCTGATTTTATAGTCCATTCTCTTCATCACTATAATTATATTGCCTCAAATAATACATGTTCTACATTCCCAAAAGATTCACTTGCTTGTATCTATTACTTAATGCATCTAGCATTTTAAAACTGTCTCCTAATAACAACTTCTTCCTTTAATAGACACGGCATCAGCGAGGAGATACACATCCTCTCACTTTAGAAGAAATTTTGGATGAAACACAACATTTGGATATAGGACTTAAGCAGAAGCAATGGCTAATGACAGAGGTAAGAATAGGTTTAAAATGGAGTTAAAAAACTAGTTACCATGAAATATTTGCTATAACTAAGGTTTTTAATATACTGAAATCTGATAATTATTTATTTTTTCTTAAAAGAATTGGTATAGGGTCTTTGTTTTTGTTTTTTAAACATACACATTTTTTAAGGTAGTTTGATTTGTTGACTTTCTTATGTATCTATTTAAAATGTCAAAGACTTTTAGCGTAAAAAACTATAAAGAAAATCAGTCATTGTATTAGTTCCATTTAAGTTTTTACAGAATAATTGATACTTTTTTAATTGCTAAATTTAGAGTTGTATTTTTATGTTTAGAACGTTTATTTATTTATTTTTAAAAAGATTTTATTTACTTATTTGACAGAGAGAGAGAGACAGCCAGTGAGAGAGGGAACACAAGCAGGGAGTGGGAGAGGAAGAAGCAGGATCATAGCGGAAGAGCCTGATGCGGGGCTCGATCCCAGAATGCTAGGATCATGCCCTGAGCCGAAGGCAGACGCTTAACGACTGAGCCACCCAGGCGCCCCTGTTTTAGAACATTTAAACCATGAGGTAGTGTAGGGGTAGTGAGATATTTACTAGACTCCTACTGCTATTATGACTTGATGATGATGTTACTGCCTCTGACACATTACTTGGAAAACTTATCCTTACAGTGTGTTTGTACACACATCATTGGAAGAAAAGAAACCCCACAATAATCACTGACTCTGCTAATTTGGAAATTAGTAGCATTTTAAAAAATTCACATATTTCCATCTTTTCTATTTAAATATGAAATGACGGTTAAAAAGTATATTTTGTGACCATTGTTGTAGTCTAAGATCAAATGTAAAATTCCTAAAATGTAATTCAATAATTTTACTGAGCAAAATATTGTTCTTGATTTTTGTATTACAAAATCAACAGTTAATATTATAGTTCATCGTGTTAGTAATATACAAATAGTTGTAATCCACATTGAGATTCTGTTGCTTTACTTAATCCTCAAATTTCATAGACTACCAACATTAGTTAAAAATTATTTTTATTATTATTCTGTTCTCCCTCCTTTCTTCTATGTTTCTTCTCTTTCTCCTTTCCAGGGTCAGGCTGGCAGCTGCAGAAGAAAATAAATAGGGTAGCTCTTCCTTGAAGAGCTTTCCTTCTGGTAGTAGCTGTACAGCAGAACTGACTAGGAATAGATTTATATTCAGTAATTCCTGCATTCCTACTCAGTTTCATTCTCAAGCTGCCATTATAGGTAAATTTCTTATATGCACTAGTTTGGTGCTTTTCAGTTCCTTCCACACCTGTAGGTGCCATTTGTTAAGGCGGGGCAGACTTGGTATATTCATCCCAGGGTTATGTTTCACACATAATGCCAGTATGTGATAAACTATACTCTGAGGGTGGGGTAGGCAATACCCAGTTCGCTTTGTCTATTAATATTAATTGGCATTTATTCTTTTTTATCTTCTTTTATTTTCAAAAGAATATGGGTACAGTTTCTTCAAATCAGTCGTGATCAAATGGTTTTTCTCATCTAAAGAATTTAATAATAAAAAGTTTCTTTTATAAAAAGTGAGCAACATGCTGATCTCTACTTACTGAATTTTGGATCCTGATGTCCAGTATTTTAGTTCTGTTAGTTGGTATTCACGAAATACTTTTAATTTACAATTGTATTGGGTATCGATATTTTAAAAATAATTAGTAGAATTTAAGAATGTGTATATGAGGTTTCCTTTTGTTAATATATCCAAATTGTGTCACTGTTACAGGCATTAGTCAATAATCCCAAAATTGAAGTAATAGATGGGAAGTATGCCTTCAAGCCCAAATACAACTTGAAAGATAAGAAAGCCCTGCTTAGGCTGTTAGATAAGCATGACCAGCGAGGCTTAGGAGGAATTCTTTTAGAAGACATAGAGGAAGGACTCCCCAATTCCCAGAAAGCAGTCAAGGTAACCTCTCTTTTCTTTCTATGCTTTAGTATAATTTGAATTAATAATGTCTTGTTTTAAGAAAACAGCAAGTGTTTTTAAATTTTTATTTTTAAAGCTTCCATTATATATACTTGGGGTTGCGGTGAGCCAGTTGCAAGATTTGAAATTTGGGTCCTGTGCTACAGAGCAGGACAGAGCGCAGCCATTTTTGTGTAACTTTGACAGCTCCCCTTTGTGGTGTTTTTGGTAAGATTGCGTCTTCAGAATATTTCTGGAAAGTTTTTCTCAAAGTCATTAGTCTTTCTTAGAAGTTGTTAGGTTTGTATACAAGAGCCCTTAACAGTGCTCATAGACAGTGCTAACCTGAGGAACCAGAGGTCTTAAACATGAAAGCATTGACTGATAGATAATCTGGCTCTTTTAATTCCTAAAAGGCTATCAGAGAAAGCCATACAGATTACATTTCCAGTTTAAAGTTGGAACTCACTTGGAAAGGCTGCTAGTCTCTATTCTTCACAGTTGATGTTAATTGTTGATGGTTCATTTGTCTTGTTACCTGTGGAGTAAAACTTGCTCCTTTCTCTCCTGTATTTCTTGGTAATTAGTGACACGTGTTATCTTACAAGTCATTGAGGCTCTGTTCATTTTTTTCAGGTTTTTTTGTTCTGTTTTATTTTGATCTATTGTCAAGTTCATGGACTTTTCTTCTTTACCTCTAATTTGTTGTGAATTCCCACTGGTGAATTTTCTGTTTTAGAGGTAGTATTTTTCAGTTCTAGACTTTTCATTCCTTTTTATGTTTTCTGTTTCTTTGCTGAGATTTTTTCCCCCATTCATTATAAGCCTGTTTCCCAGGTGGTCTCCACTTTGTCTCTTGAGTATGGGGTCATGTTTTCCTGTTCCTTGGTGTGTCTAATAAATTTCTATTGAGTCTTAAATATTGTGAATTAATGTGTAATAAGGAGTCAGGATTCTGTAATATTTCTCCAGAGTGTTTTTGATGGTTTTTATGTACAAATGGGCAGTTATCTTGGCTAGACTCAAACTCTAAACTTCGTCTTCTTTGCAGTGGGTGACATATAATACATCTTTTTTGTTCTTTGAACTCTTTTGAAAATATCCAGAGTTTTAGTAAGTTTTCTCTAAAAAAACAAAAACAAAACAAAACTTAGGAGGGACTTGGCCATTACCTGAAGCAGAATAGTCTTCAGATTTGAAATAGGATTTATTTTTAAGGTGTGTATTGAATGAGCTACTCATCAGGGTTGTTTTTTAGTTAAAATTTTTTTAAAAAAATTGTGAAAACTATCACATAAGGTAAAGTTTGACATATTAAGCATGTGAAGAGTACAGTTCATTAGTGTTAAGTGTATTCACATTGTCGTGCAAGAGATAATCCAGAACTTTTACATTTTGTAAAACTGAAACTCTAAATCCACTAAACAGCTTTCCTTATCCCACTTGTCCAGTCCCTAGCAAGCAACATTCTACTTTCTGTGATTTTGACTAATCTAAGTAACTCAGGTAAGTAGAATTATACACTATTGTCTTGTGATTGGCCTGTTTCACTTAGCACAGTATCCTCAAGGTTCCTCCATGTTGCAGCATTCATCAGCATTTCCTTCCTTTTTAAGGCTGGAAGTACTGCATTGTATGCATACACCAGTTTGCTTATCTGTTTGGTTGCTCCCACTTTTGAACTATTGGGAATAATGCTGCTATTAACATGTTTGTAAAAATCTCTCTTCAAGCCTCTGCTTTCAATTTTTTTTAAATTTAGTTTTTAGAAGATTATTTATTTCAGAGTGTACACAAGTGGGGGGAGGGAGAGGGACAGATAGACGTCATGCTGAGCATGGAGCCTGATGTGGGGCCAGGTCTCATGACCCTGAGATCTTGACCTGAGTTGAAATCAAGAGTCAGATGCTTAACCAAGTCACCCAGGTGCTCCTCTGCTTTCCCTTTTTTAGGGTATGTAAACAGAAGTGGAATTGCTGGATAATATGGTAATTCAGTTTTTAATTTTTTCAGGAACCACCATATTGTTTTCCACAGCGGCTTTACCATTTTATATTCTTGCCAACAGTGCACAAGGATTCAGATTTTTCATGTCCTTGCCAACACTTTTTTTTTTATAGTAGCCATTCTAATGGATGTGAGGTGTAATCTCATTGTAGTTTTGATTTGTATTTCCCTGATAATTAGTGATACTGAGGATATTTTCATGTACTTATTGCCTGTTTGTATATATTCTTTGGAGAAATGTCTGTCAGATCTTTTGCCTATTTTTGAATTGAGTTGTTTAACTTGTCCTTGAGTCATAGGAGTTCTTTATTCTGGATATTAGTCACGTATTAGAAACATGATTTGCAAGTATTTTCTCCCATTCTGAGCTGCCTTTCTTTCTACTCCATGGATACTGTTAATGTACCAAATGCTAAAATTTTTATGTAGTCATACTTGTCTTTTTTTTTTTTTTCCCTTTTGTTGCCTTTAGTGGCATTTCCAGGAAATAATTGCCACATCCAAGATTAGAAGCTTTTTGCCCTAAGTTTTCTTCTTAAGAGTTTTATAGTTTTAGATCTTACATTTAGGTCTCTTAATCCATTTCAAGTTAATTTTCATATATGATGTTAGGTAAGGGTCAAGTTTCATTCTTTTGTATGTGAATATCCAGTTTCCTAGCACTTTTTGTTGAAAAGATTGTCCTTTCCCTATTGAATGTCCTGGTACCCTTGTCAAAAGTCGTTTGACCATACATGTGACGATTTATTTCTGGACTCTCTCTTCCACAGTCTTTATGCCAATACTATGCTTTAAATTACTGTAGATTTGTAGGAAGGTTTGAAATTAGGAAGTAAATCCTCCATCTTTGTTCTTCCTTTTCAAGATTGTTTTGATTATTCGGAGTCCCTTGAGATTCCATATGAATTTTAGGATAGGTTTTTCTGTTTCTGCAAAAAACATCATTGGGATTTTGATAGGGATTGCATTGAATCTGTAGATCGCTTTGGGTAGTATCTACATCTTAATCTGTAAACCTGGCATGTTTTGTCGTCTAATTTTTTTCAGCAGTGTTTTATTTTTATTTATTTTTTAAGATTTTATTTATTTGAGAAAGAGGGGGGTGCCTGGGTGGCTTAGTCGGTTGGGTGTCTTCCTTCTGCTCAGGTCATGATCCAGGGTCCTGGGATCAAGCCCCACGTTGCATCAGGTTCCCTGCTCAGTGGGGAGCCTGCTTCTACTTCTCCCTCTGCAATTCCCCCAGCTTGTGCTCTCTGGTTCTCTCTGCCAAATAAATAAAATCTTTAAAAAAAAAAAAAAAAAGGAAAAAAAAGAAAGAAAGAGAAAGAGAGCACCAGCAGGGGGGAGGGCAGAGGAAGAGGAGGAAACAGACTCCCTGCTGAGCAGGGAGCCCAATGCGGGGCTTAATCTCAGGACCCTGGGATCATGACCTGAGCCAAAGGCAGGCGCTTAACCGACTGAGCCATCCAGGCACCCCCTTTCAGCAGTGTTTTATAGTCTTCATGGTGCAAGTCCTTCACCTCTTTAAGTTAATTCCTAAGTATCTTCTTCTTTTTGATGCTTTTGTGAATAGGATTGTTTTCTGTAATTTCCATTCAGATCGTTCATTGTTAATATATAGAAATGCAACTGATTTTTGTGTGTTGACTTTGTATCCTGCTACTTTGATGAGTTCTTTTAGTCTTTACAGTTCTGTTTTGAAACATATAACAGTATATTTCAGGCGTATAACATAATCGTTCAGTATTTGCATATATTGTGAAATGATCACCACAGTAAGTCTGATTAACATCTGTCACCATACATAGCACCAGATTTTTTTTAGTGATGAGAATTTTTAAAAATTTATTCTCTCAACAGCTTTTAAATATGCAGTACAGTATTAACTGTAGTTACCATGCTGTACGTTACATCCCCATGACTTGATAGTGTGCACCTTTTGACTACTTCATGCATTTTCCCCATCCCACACCTGCTGTGTCTGGCAACCACCAGGGCTTTTTCTCTATTTTTTAGATTCCACATAAAGATGAGATAATACCATATTTGTCTCCTTTATTTCACTTACCATAATGCCCTCAAGGTCTATCCATTTTATTACAGATGGCAAGATTTCTTCTTTTATGGCTATTATATTCCGTGTGTGTGTGTGTGTGTGTGTGTGTGTGTGTGTATCATATTTTCTTCATCCGATTATCCATCAGTGGACACTTGGGTTGTTTTTGTATCTTGGCTATTGTGAATAATGCTGTGTACAAGGGGATGCATACATCTTTTTGAGTTAGTGTTTTCGGTTTCTTTGGATAAGTACTAGAACTGGATTACTGGAGCATATGGTTGTTCTATTTTTAATATTTTGAGGCACTTCTATATTGTTTTCCATAGCTGTTGCACCAGTTTACATTCCCACCAACAGTACCTGAGATTTCCCTTTTCTCCACATTTTCTCCAACAGTTATATTTAATCTTTTTAATAATGGCTATCCTGACAGGTGTGAGACGATACCTCATTGTGGTTTTGCATTTCCCTGATCATGATGTTGAGCATGTTTGTGGCCATGTGTAGGCCATGTTCTTTGGAAACACGTCTATTGAGATCCTCTACCAATTTTTAAATTGTTTGTTTTTTAATATTAAGTTCCATGAGTTCCTTATATATTTGGGATATTAACCCCGAATTAGATATATGATTCGTTTTTCTTTTTGCTGTTCTGATTGGGTGATTTCTACTACCCTGTCTCAACAGATCACTGATCCATTCTTCTGTATCATCTGATCTGCAACTGATTCTGTTTACTGTGTTTTTCATACAGTTACTGTATTCTTTAGTTCTGATTCTTCAGCTCTCTTTTTAAATTTTCTCTTTGTTGAAGTTCTCACTCTATTCTCCTGTTTTTCTTCTGAATTCGATGAGCATTTTTTTGGTCATGACATTGAACTTCATATTTGGTAGATTGCTTACCTCCATTTCATTTAGGGTTTTTTGTTTTTTGTTTTTGTTTTGTTTTCTTCTGGCATATATTCCTCTCTCTCCTTACTTTGCCTAGCTGTGTGAGTTTCTGTATATTAGATCAGTCCTGTTTCCCTGTTTTTTTTTTTTTAAGATTTTTTATTTATTAGAGAGAGAGAGTATAAGCAGAGGGAGCAGCAGGCAGAGGGAGAGGGAGAAGCAGGCTTCCTGCTGAGCAGGGAGTCCCATGTGGGGCTCTATCCCAGGACCCTGGGATCATGACGTGAACCAAAGGCAGATGCTTGACTGACTGAGCCACCCAGGCACCCGTTTCCCTATTTTGAAGGAGTCGTTTTATGTAAAAGGTGTCTTGTGGGCCTCAGCAGTGTAGACCCCCCTCATCATCTGAGGCAGGTACCCCAGGGGTATTACCTTTGTGGGCTGTGTGCACTCTGTTTTGTCTGGGCCACAGTTGGTGTGAACTTGTTGATGTGCAGGACTATCCTCCTTTGTGGCTGTGAGGCCAGGCGGCAGCTGCTAGTGGTGCATTGGTGAATGGGGATGGCTTTGACCCATCTGGCTGAGAGGCCCGGCTGCAACGGCTGCAGGCACTCTAGTGTGCATGGCTGGCCTCCCCAGAGTAGGGGCCTTTTGGGGGATGGATTGCTGGTGCCGTTGGAAGCTGCCCACTGGGTGGTGGGGAGATGTGTTTTGGGGGGCTCAGATGCTTGCTGTGAGGCTGCCTGGAATGTCTTTTGATTGCAGTTTTAATCTTCTTTTTAATTACTTACGAGGGGATGTCATTTTGCTATTAGTTTTCTATATGCCTTCTTGCGTTTTTGTTCTTTTGCTGAGTTACTGTTTTGTGTTTAGTAGAGTTTTTGTTTTTCATTTTGTTTTGTTTTTTGAGAGAGAGGATGGGGCGGGGAAGGGCAGAGGGAGAGGGAGAGAATCTTAAGCAGGCTCCACGCCCAGCATGGAGCTGGATATGGGGCTCCATCTCACAACTCCCAAGATCATGACCTGAGCTGAAATCAGGAGTTGGATACTTAACTGACTGAGCCACCCAGTTGATTTTTTTTTTTTAAAGATTTTATTTATTTATTCGACAGAGATAGAGACAGCCAGTGAGAGAGGGAACACAAGCAGGGGGAGTGGGAGAGGAAGAAGCAGGCTCCTAGAGGAGGAGCCTGATGTGGGGCTCAATCCCACAATGCCGGGATCACACCCTGAGCCGAAGGCAGACACTTAACCGCTGTGCCACCCAGGCGCCCCCCAGTTGATTTTTTAATATTGAAATGTTTAAATTCCTTTCTCATTTCCTTCATGTATATTCTGTAGCTGTTTTCCTTGTGGTTACCATGGGGATTATATTTAACATCCTAAAGTTATAACATTTGTATTGGTTTGTATTTCTATTAGCCTAACTTCAGTAGCATATTAAAACTCTACTCCTTTACAGCTCCATTCCCACCCCTTTTTTTGTAAAGGTCATAAAATTACATCTTCACACATTGCTCCAAAACATACACTAATAATTCTTTTAAATCTCTTAGTCTCTTAAATTATGTAGAAGACAAAATTTGGAGGTACAAAACAGTTACAGTGATACTAGTTATTATTAGACTGATAATTGCTTTTTAAAAATGTATTAGTCTCTTAAATCTGTAGAGAACAAAAAGTGTAGTTACAAACTTTTGCTGCAGTGATACTAGCTTTTATAATTGCACTTGTATTTAGTATTTACCTTTAGTGAGATCTTTATTTCTTCATATTAACTTTGACTTACTGATTCTTTCATGTTACCTTGCAGGACTCCCTTGTACATTTCTTGCCTGGTAGATCCAGTGATAATGAACTCCCTCAGCTTTTTTATTTTTATTATTTTAAAAAAAATTTTTATCTGGGGATATCTTAATTTTTTTCTCACCTTTGAAGGATAGGTTTGCTGTATAGAAGATTCTGGGTTCACAGATTTTTCTTTTAGCATTTTGAATTTATCAGCCTGCTACTTTCTGGCTTCTAAAGTTTCTTTTCTTTTCCTTCCGCTCTTTCTTTCTTCCCTTCCCTTCCCTTCCCTTCCCTTCCCTTCCCTTCCCTTCCCTTCCCTTCCTTTTCCTTTTCCTTTTCCTTTTCCTTTTCCTTTAACGTGAGAGTGCAAGTTGGGAGGAAGAGTAGAGGGGAAGGGAGGTGGAGGGGGAAAGAATCTTAAGCAGACTCTGTGCTGAGCATAGAGCCTGACACAGGGATTGATCTCATGACCCTTAGATCATGACCTGAGCTGAAACAAGAGTCAGATGCTTGACTGACTGAGCCACCAGGTGCCCTTGGCCTCTAAAGTTTCTGATGAGAAATGTTATCTTTTTGAGGATCCCTTCCTTGTGTGTGCTGGTTTGCTTCTCGCTGCTTTCAAGATTCTCTTCGTCTTTTGAAAGTTTATTTATAAAGTATCTCAGTGTGGGTCTCTCTGAGTTCATTGGGCTTTTTGGATGTTTATTTTATTCATATTTTTCCTCAACTTAGGGAAGTTTTCAGTCATTATTTTTTGAAATATGCTCTCTGCCCTTTTCTCTCTCTCTTCTGCTGGGACTCCCACAATTTGTACGTTGGTCTGCTTGTTGATGTCCCAGAAGTCTCTTAGGATCCGTTCACTTTTCCTTCAATCCTTTTTGTCAGTTCCTTTTTTTTTTTTTTTTTAAAGATTTTATTTAGTAGAGAGAGAGAGAGAGAGAGAGCACAAACAGGGGAGAAAGGGAGAAGCAGGCTACCTGTAGGAGACTGACTGTGGGGCTCGATCCCAGGACCCTGGGATCATGACCTGAGCCAAGGGCAGACACTTAACCGACTGAGCCACCCAGATGCCCCAATCCTTTTTGTCAGTTCCTTGAACTTGATAATTTCCATTCTTTTATCTTGATGTTCACTGATTCTCTCTTCTCCCTACTGAAAAATGCCTTTGAATCCCCGTAGTGAAATTTTCAATTCATTTATTGTACTTTCAACACCAGAATTTCTTTGTGATTTCTTTTTAGGTTTCTATCTCATTATCAATATTTCCATTTTGTTAATATATTGTTTTGACTTTCTTCACATCTTCTTTTAGTTCTTTGATCATCTCTAGGACAGTTTTAAAGTCTTTGTGTAGTATATTGACCATCAGGTCTTTTTTAGGGACTGTTGATTTATTTTTTTCATTAAATGGGCCATGGTTTCCTGTTTCTTTGTATGCTTTGTGATTTTTTGTTGTTGTTGAAAACTAGATGTTTGACTCTAATAATATGGTAACTCTGGATATCAGATTCTCCTCCAGGTTTTCCTGTTTTTTATATTCTTTTTGCTTTGGATTGTTGTTGGCTGTCTCTTTGCTAAGGATTAGCTGGAGGTGTAAACTTAAGATTTTTTAAAGGACTTTTCTAAGTCTTTTCCAGGACATGTGTCGTCACTCTAATTTTCTTTGTTTATGTAGTTGTTTTTGTATGTCTTTAATGTTGTCTGAGTCTTCCCCTGGAAGTTGCAAGGCAATGATAGACTCCAGAGTTTCAAAATAGTTACATGAGACTGATGCTGTCAGTGTAATTGTTGTCTAGGTTGGGAGACAGGTTCCTGGTGCTTCCTACTTTGCCTTCTTCACAGAATCTTCTATAATATGTTTTGAAATCAGGAATTATCAGACCTCCACATTTATTCTTTTTTAAGATTGTTTTGGCTAGTCAGTCTTTTGCGACTCTACATTAATTTCAGGAAGGATTTTTCCATTTCTTCAAAAAGTACCATTGAAGTTTTGATAGGGATTGTGTTGAATCTGCATATTGCTTTAGTATTATTGATATGTTAACAATATTAAGCCTTCTAATTCATGAATATGGATATTTTTTCATTTATGTTTTTAATTCCTTTCTGCACTGTCTTTTGAGTTCTTAGTTTATTTTACATATCTAATGATTACCATTAGATTTACCATATCTTCATACTATTTACCATATCTAATGATTACCACCTGGGCCCGTTGAAGTCTTTTAATTGTTTTTCAGAGTTTTTTGTGTCATGAATAATTTATATAAATAAGAATGAAGGGATGGTGAAAAACAGCTTTATTGGAAATTTTAAGATTTTAATTGGCAAACACTCATGGAAAAGATGAAAGAATGCTATTGTATGGCTTTTTAGCAAAGTGAAATGGCAAGGGCTCTTATCACACAGTATTCTATGGTGAATTCTTTCCTGTTGAATAACTAACGGAATGAAAACACCTCATTTTGTTCTTAGAAATCTGGCATTCAGTCATTAATTCTTAAGCCTGAGATTATTCATCTGATCTATTGTCATCTAAAGACTCATAGTTTTAAATTTTGTGATGAATTTCACCACCCATTAGAGTCTAGAGTGAGTGCTACTGTCAGGCTTTTTGCATTCTTGTTCTCATTTATTAATAATAGTGAAGTATTTTCTGTCAGTTTTCTTGTCATTGCCCTGAGGAGCAGGAAATAAATTTTGAATTGTCCTCTATATTTAATGAAAGCCAAAAGACCACTCTTTGGTCTTTTATATCTTCTTGAAAGGTGATGCAACAGTTTGGGCAATGCAGTAAAAAAATCGAAGGATGGCTATTTCACTGTTGCATCACACTTCTAGGTGAATTAATTATTTTTTCATTTTTTACTATTGTAGCTTTTTAAAGCATAATTGGAAATAATTGCTGGGTAGTGATAAATAAATGGCAAAATATTTTAAGGTAGAGGAAAAGTAAGAACACTAAGATCCCACAGTTTTTCTTAGATTAATAAAAAGAATCCAGTAGACCCAAATCATAATTGAAACATAGATTGGGTTTTGTTTTTCAAAAATAAGTAACTTTTCTTTTTGTACTTTGGAAGATCTCTAAGAATAAAAGTCTTGAAATATTAATCCATAAAAGTAGAACTGCTCATGAAAGAAACTTAAGAACTAAAATTAGATGCATTAGACCCTAATGGTATACTGAAGGTTAAAAGAAATGGGAGTCCTTTGTCGTTTAAAAAAAAAACCAAAAAAGTCTTTTGGGGTGAGGTAATGTGGAGTTAACTGAAAAAACTTTTTTTTTTTTTTAATCTTTTAAGGCTTTAGGGGACCAGATACTATTTGTAAATCGTCCTGATAAGAAGAAAATTCTTTTCTTCAATGATAAGAGCTGTCAGTTTTCTGTGGATGAAGGTGAGCCTTTGTTTAATTTTTAAGTGTGTTACAAATATGGGGTGGCAGAATTTATATTTATAATCCAGTTATAACTTTAATTTTAAAGTAGTGATTTTTGGTTTTATCATTTCTTAGAACACAGCTAAAATCTTATCACTAACACTTTCTCAGAATGGAATTTGAAATATGTAATTTGAAAGATTTTAGGTTAATTGTACTTGTAATCATAGTATGGTAGGTTATGATATCTTATGTTTATAGCTCAGCTGTACCAGTTTATTTCTTTATTTCTATTATTTTACAAATATTACCTCATATCTTGATATTGAGAGCTTGATGCAGGATGGGAAAAAACATTTTTGTTGGTGATTGATATTCTCTTAACTTGTGAGTCTTTTGATTATCTGATTGCATAGGCAAGATTACTTTTTTCTGACTATTGTAGAGTCAGATGCTAAGCTTCTGTTGAGTCTGGTACTAAATGTGTGGTGCCTGTGTTTTGAATTTTAGTTAAAAAATATTTCAGGGGCACTGGGTGGCTTGGTTGCATTTCTGACTCTTGATTTTGGCTCAGGTCATGATCTCAGGGTCGTGCAATTGAGCCCTGCATTGGGCTCCCCGCTCAGTGTGGAGTCCCCTTGAGGTTGTCTCTCTTCCTCTCCTTTTTGCCTTCCCCCCGCCCCAGCTTGTGTACGGGCTCTCTCTCTCTCTCAAGTAAATAAGACCTTTAAAAAAAAATATTTCATCAATATGTGCCAGGTAAAATAGTAGTTAAACAAGGGTTTAGTCATGGAAAATCTCTACTATACAAGTAGAAATTCTCATTTAGACAAATATATTGTACTGTAAATTTGTATTAATTTTGAACTAAAAAGGCAAGAGAAGAATTCATAAAGTAAAAAAGTAATATTAAATTCCAAACAGAAAAAAAAAATTCCAAATAGTAAAACTGTTGCTATGCCTGACTGGTAGCCTAGTGACTCTGTTTAGTGTATTGAATAAAAGACATTCTATTGAAGAAGTAATTTTGTATAAAAATGCACATATAATTCTTGTTCCTTTAGTATCCCATACATGTCTTGGTTATAATTTTGTAATTTGTACTATATAAGTTTTTCTTTCATATGTTATCTGGCTGTAGATATTCAGGCTTGTGGTGCAGATAGGAGTTCAGCCACCCTTAA
This sequence comes from Ailuropoda melanoleuca, assembly GCF_002007445.2. NCBI lineage: Eukaryota > Metazoa > Chordata > Mammalia > Carnivora > Ursidae > Ailuropoda > Ailuropoda melanoleuca. Next base: position 25,457,466 of record NC_048235.1, on the reverse strand, counting down.
GTTACTTAGATGACCATGATTTGTTTTAGGAAATAGAATGTTGTGTTTTGGTGGAGAATTGTGATTAAGAGTACCTTGTATGCAGTTGGTTCTCAGTAAATGTTTGTTACTTTAAAAAATTGTTTTTGAAGTATTCCAGTTATCTGTATTGTACTTTCTAATAAGGTAAGCTTTTGTGTGTAAATAAGGGAATAGTGAACTTCTTTTGTATGTTGTAGTGATAGATGCTCATTTAAGAAAGGTTTGGCTTAGCAGTTTTTTACTTACAGTTCTGCTTTTATGGAAACTTTTATAATTGCCAAATTTACTTGACACTTTGAAAAAACAGAGGGGTGGACTTGATCTTTAAGATACAGATTTTTTTTTTTTTAAATTTTATTTATTTATTTGACAGAGATAGAGACAGCCAGCGAGAGAGGGAACACAAGCAGGGGGAGTGGGAGAGGAAGAAGCAGGCTCACAGCAGAGGAGCCTGACGTGGGGCTTCGATCCCATAACGCCGGGATCACGCCCTGAGCCGAAGGCAGACACTTAACCGCTGTGCCACCCAGGCGCCCCTAAGATACAGATTTTTTAAAAAAATAGCTGATTCCTTCATTCTTTGGCATAATTCATTTGGAAAAAAGGTGCAATATTAAAAAACGTCGTAAGTATCACATATTCAAATAGAAAGATCTTACAATGAAAAGCAGATAAATTTTTCTTTCACTAATTTGAGTCCCTTTCATTTGTGGCACTACTTAAGTGGCTTTATTTTAATTCTTTGGGTGGTTTTTCCCTTATTGTATTAAATAATATGCATATATTTTTATTTCTTGATTTTTCAGCTTGAAATATTATAACGACTTATTCTTATGTTTTTGATTACACCTGCTGTCTCTCTTCTTCACTTTCTAATACAGTATAGCACTAGTTTTAGTTTCTCTACCATTTCCGTTGGTACCTTTAACAATCAAAATGTTTGAATGTTCTCAGGGAATTTTTAGTATTACGTCTGCTCTGCAGATGGCAGCATCGTGCGGCCTATCTGTACATGTTCAAATTGGGGCATGTGTTGAGGTTGCAGTAGCTCTATAAGAATAGGACGGAACTCTAGGATTTCTTGATAATTCATTGGAGGAATTTCTTTCTTCTTCTTTTTTTTCATTGGAGAAATTTTAAGAGAATACTTTGTTCTGCTATAATCCTCACACTAACTGTTATACCAAGTAGTATTTTCTGTCTCCAGTGCAATTTTTCTGTGGATATCACTGTTTTAACTTTGCTCAGCCTTTTCCTGTTTGTGTATCTTTTTCTATTTATTTCTATTTAATATTACCCCGTTTTCATTTGCCATTGTATATGGCCTTTGTTGGCTTAAACTCTTCCCGTCTCCTTATTACTTGGCTTATAAGGACAAGGTGAGGATTTTCTTTCTTTTCTTTTTTTTCTTTTCTTTTCTTTTCTTTTCTTTTCTTTTCTTTTCTTTTCTTTTCTTTTCTTTTCTTTTCTATTCTATTCTATTCTATTCTATTCTATTCTTTTCTTTTCTTTTCTTTTCTTTTCTAAGATTTAGTTATTTGAGAGAGAGCGAGAGTGCACGGGGAGGGGGGTGGGGGGTAGAAGAAGAGGAAGAGAGAGTCTTAAGCAGACGCCAGGCTGAGCACGGAGCCTGTCACAGGGCTCAGTCTCACAACCCTAAGATCATGACCTGAGCCCAAACCAAGAGTCAGACTGCTTAACCAACTGAGCCACCCAGGCACCCCAAGATGAGGATTTTCACTTTTTTTCACTCAGATTATAAAAGTAACCACATATGCTTGTTAGTAAAATCCCACATATCTGGAAATAAATTGTATAAATTGTTTGATGTTTATTTTTCTAGTTTACTTTTTCTCTATTAGAGATATTCTGTGGTGCTATATGTCTATTTAGTATTCCATTATGTAGGTGTACCTGATGAATGGGCTTTTTTTAAGTACTTAGTGCTGCAGCAAATATTCTTACACCTTTTACATGCTGGATATGTGTATGCATTTTTTTATGTTAATGAAATAGCCATATATATCAGAAGGTATTTGGGAGGGGAAATTGATAAATTATTTTTGCATCTATTAAGTCTTTGTTGTTGTGGACTTATTTAATAGGTGTTGAAGTATATTACTAGATTTCCTAATGTTGACTGTCCTCATATTCTTAGAATAACCTTTTTTTAACTATATATTTCTGGACTATCTTTCTATGTATTTAAGGGTTTTTGCTTTAGTATCCAGTTTCCTTTTTTTGCTTACTTTCTCAGGGTTTGGTTTGTGTGTGATGCTGGATACATCAAAAGAGAAGTAGTTTTCCTCTCTTCCTTCCCTTTTCATTCTTCCCTTACGAGAATGTTCGATTCCTTGAAGATTTTTTTTTTTTAAAGATTTTTATTTATTTATTTGACAGAGATAGAGACAGCCAGCGATAGAGGGAACGCAAGCAGGGGGAGTGGGAGAGGAAGAAGCGGGCTCATAGCAGAGGAGCCTGACGTGGGGGCTCGATCCCAGAACGCCGGGATCACGCCCTGAGCCGAAGGCAGACGCTTAACCGCTGTGCCACCCAGGCGCCCCTCTATTCCTTGAAGATTTGAACACAAAGTCCCATGAGTGTACCTGTCTTGTTGCTTTTTTTTTTTTTTTTTAAGATTTTATTTATTTATTTGACAGAGATAGAGACAGCCAGTGAGAGAGGGAACACAAGCAGGGGGAGTGGGAGAGGAAGAAGCAGGCTCATAGCAGAGAAGCCTGATGTGGGGCTCAATCCCATAACACTGGGATCATGCCCTGAACCGAAGGCAGACGCCCAACCACTGTGCCACCCAGGCGCCCCAGTCTTGTTGCTGCTTTGACTGTATTCTTCATATCTTCTTTGGTTATGTTCTTCATTAAGTTTCCCACCTTGTAAATTAATTTTGGCAATTTCTGCTTACCTAAAAATCATCCTTTTGTAATTTTCAAATTGAATAGCGTATGGTTTTTGCAGAGTATAGCCCCGAATTTAAATTTTTTCTGTAATTTTCCCTTTTTATTGCTAATTTTTTTATTTGGACTTTCTCCCTTACTTCCTTGTTATGCTAACTGTTGGTTTATCTGTTTTACTTTTGTTGTTGTATTTTGTTTCAAAGGAAAATATCTGTCAGATCACCCTTTACATACTACTTTTTGACTACTTTATATGAGTGGTGACAGAGCAAACATTAAAATCTGCCATTGCTTTTTTTTCTGTTAAATTTGCTATTACTTCCTGTATATGTTTCCCTCAAAATTTTTGGTTTATATACATTCTTGACGGTCATAGTTTAAGGATTGTATTATAATCATTGTAAAGCATTCTTCTTGGTTGTATTTAATGTTCTTTTACTTTGAAATCTGGCCTTATTTTCATATTATTCTTTTAATCCCCTCCCTTTTTTTTCAACTCATATATTTTTGCCCATTCTTTTACTGTACACCCTGTCTTCTTTTGTTTAATTATTTCCTTTTGTAATTGGGGGATACAGTTTTAACATTTTTTTAAAGTGTCATTTTACATTAATTACCTTTATTACATGATATAGTCTCCCATTATTTGTTTGGAAAGTATAATTTTGGGGGGTTCTCAAATAAAGTGATTTTCTATATCTCTAATTTGCTTAAACTTACAGGTTTCATTTTATCAACTTCATTCCTTTGTTTTAATTTCCTAGTTGACACTTTCTGGGATTTTGGTAACAATCTGTTATTGTGTATTCATGAATTATTCAACAAGAATTCACTTATTCAACAGATATTTACTGATGTTCTATTTTATGCCCCAGTCATTTTACCAAATGCAGGGGATACAGCAGTGAACAAGGTATAGACAAATCTCTGCCTTTGTGGAGTTTACATTCTAAAAGATAAAGTAGACAATATAAAAAATAAAAATGATTACAGATTGTATCAAATTCTAGGAAAGAGACAAATGAAGTATGTGCAAGCTGTTAAAGTAGTAGGAGGGGTGGAACTCGGAGAAGACCACGGTGGAAGAATGAGATGGTGCTAGGCTTCCAAAGTACCAGAGTGGTACCCATGTGGGTGCTGTTGTGGGGGAAGTGGGGTTCACGCAGAGAATAGTAAAGGCAAAGGCTGTAGTGAAGACTCTGATTTTTGTCATAGGCTAGTGGTTTTTTTTTTTAATTTTTTCTTTAAGATTTTATTTATTTATTTGACAGAGAGAGAGAGACAGCCAGCGAGAGAGGGAACACAAGCAGGGGGAGTAGGAGAGGAAGAAGCAGGCTCCCAGTGGAGGAGCCTGATGCGCGGCTCGTCCCAGAACGCCGGGATCACGCCCTGAGCAGAAGGCAGATGCTTAACGACTGCGCCACCCAGCCGCTCCTAGGCTGGTGGTTTTTAATCCTTAAATCTGATTCAGTGGAGCCTGAGGAGCAAATATTTTGTAATGTATTCTTTGCTCTTGGAAAATGGAATTTCTAGGCGATATAACCTGCATTGAGACATGATTTCTTAAAAGTTAGTATAATACAGGGATGCCTGCCTGGCTGGCTCAGGCAGTAGAGCATGTTGACTCTTGATCCCAGGGTGGTGAGTTCAAGCCCCACATTGGGTGCAGAGCTTACTTTAAAAAAAAGGTAGGGGCACCTGGGTGGCTCAGCCGGTTAAGCATTCAACTCTTGATTTTGGCTCAGGTCATTATCTTAGTGTTGTGAGATCAAGCCCCGGATTGGGCTCTGCACTGGACGTGGAGCCTGCTTAAGATTCTTTCTCTCCCTTTCCCTCTGCTGCCCTCCTTTTAAAAAAAAAAAAAAAAAAATACCCTGACTGTAACAGAAAGGAGAAATAAAAGGAAATTGATTTATATTTTACAAATGTATTTCAATATTTAGAACTATTCAAGCATATTTATATTAGAATATAAAAGGGATATAAATAGCACAGTTGTTTACATTTGAGTCACCATTGAATGTGATGGCTACAAATGGACCAGTACAGGTATGATGCAGTAGCAACCTATGTACCGTAATTAGTGTTTCCCTTAAGTGATAAAGACTTCTTGGAAAAGGTCTGCAAAATACAAAGTGAAGTTTTTCTGAGATTTTCAAAGGTTAATCGTACATTGTATGTTCCTAGAAAATCATATGTTTATTAAACCAGTATAAAAAGTACTTTATGTATGTAAACAGAATTTGGTTCTAGGCTCAGTTTCTTATTATCAACTCGTGTTTTCATTAATCTCTATATTTTCTAAGAAAGATAGCTGGGAGGAAGAAAGGTTTTTCAACAATGGTGGTATTGGTAATTTGGAGCTGGATAATTTTTTTTTGGCATTGGGGTTGTCACTGCATTAGCAGAATCCCTGGCTTCTTTAGATCCCAGTAGCGTACCTTTCCCCACAGTGTGACAACCAAAAATGTATCCAGACATTATCAAATATTCCCCAGGAAGTGAAACCGTCTGGGTTGAAAATTATATTAAAGGTATGGTTTATGTTTATAAAATAGACAACAGTTAATTAAGATCTATTGTCTTCAGACTTCTTTTCTTGAATTCTTTTCATTTGGCGCAGTGATACAGGGATGTTAGAGTGAATAAGGTCTCTGTTGTTGAGCTTACCTAAGCCTCTGAGGGAACCACTGACAAGGGAACACAGATGGTGGTTCTTGCATACCGTCACTGTGGTGTTCGTACAGTGCTGTAGACTCTGGGGGAATAATCACCATCCACAGGAACTTCAGGGTTGGGACACTGTTCTTGGAGTTGGAATCATCAGTATGGCATAAATCACTAATTTTAAAAAAAAGAGTTTTTTCTGTTTATATAAGTTGTGTATTTCCAGAGAAGATCCACTGAAAATTGACGCATATCTTAACATTTGTCTTCCTGTCTCTTTCTCTTTGTTCGTATTTTACTCAAAATGCTTTGTCCTGATTGTATTGGAGATTTTTGTATTAGCCCAGTAGGTGGCAGTCTTAGCTAAAGAGGAAGTAGAGATGAAGCTTTCAGACCTGTTGCAGACACACCCTTCATTTTATCTGTAACAGAACCAGATATCCTAAAATGAGATATAGCACAAGTAAGGAGAGAGCTTATTTGTAGTAATTTAGAAAGTCAAATACGTAAGTGAACACAGAGTAGTTGAACTTAGGTATATGTCTTATTCCACAAAGGCATTTATTTCCTTTTATCAGGATCTTTTCCATTTAGAGACAATATATAAATGCAGTGGTCAAGATGATGGTTTGAATAGTTAATCTGCAGGTTTATATCTTAGCTCTGCTCCTTACTAGTTTAGGCAAGATACTTCTGAGATTTCTCATCTATAAAATAGGAATAATGGTATCTGTCTCATGGTCCTTATGAGAATTAAATGAGGTAAAAATAAGGGTGCATAGAGCTTGGAACAGAGCCTGGCACATAGTAATAGTAACCATAATATTAGCTATTACCAGTAGAATTGGAAGTATCAAATAGTACTAAAATACTAGGTGTTTTAAATCTTACCTGGTTATTTATTCATGTTTCCTTAGCTATCTGGTTATTGACTAAGTGGATCTGTAGTGTTATGTTTTATTAGACAGATAGCGAAGAACCAGAGCCAGTATAGCAGTCTGAGGCCACATTTGCAATGATCTCTTGCAGTTATAGAATGTTTGTTGGTGTTCCTGGTGAGAAGTCCAATGGCAGTCTGACTTTTCTTTCATTTCGGCTAACTTGTTCTTTTCCACCTAGAAGCTTAAACAATTTCAACTTTATCAGAATACAAGGCTTCTTCCAGAAGCTCTTTTCCTGGGGCTCAGATGCTGTTTTAGTCCATTATTTTTTGATGGCTTTCCATTTTATGGATGTACTTTAAAAGTTTTTCTGATGCTCCACAGATAGAGATGTAATTTTTGTTTTTGTTTTGCTATATGCTATTATAAATAATACTTGCACATAAATATATGTGTACTTGCCCGATTATTTCCTCACTGTAGTTTTAAGTAGAATTGTCAGCTCAGAAGATAAGGCATATTTAAAAAATTTCCAACATCTTGCCTGAAATGCCTTTTGTAAAGTTTGTAGCAATTTTTTGGGATGCATTTACCCTTCACAGCAGTATATGAAAAAGTTTCCAATTCTTTGCCATCACCAGTACTAGATGTTTTTAGTTGACTTTGCCAGCCTCATAGAAAATAAGGATTATCTTGAATTTGTATTTTCTTGCAATGACTTTATAAAATTAGAGAAAAACATGATTTTTCCTTGTACCTCTGTCAGCTGTACATTTTTTGTCCTTAAATACATTAAAATGTAATTAAATTTGGGATTCTGTGAGATCTTGCCTTTAAAATTAGGCCGTTTTTGCCTAAGTGGCTCAGTCAGTTGGCATCTGCCTTCAGCTCAGGTCACGATCCCAGGGTCCTGGGATGGAGCCCTGAGGTGGGCTCCCTGCTCAGTGGGGAGGCTGCTTCTCCCTCTCCCGCTCCTTCTGCTTGTGCTCTCTGTCAAATAAATAAGATCTTTAAAGAAAAATAAAATTAGGCCCTGCTTTCCATTGTTCCCTTTAAGTATTTATGCAGCTGTGGTACATTTACATAGTACATGTAATATTTAAATACTGAAACAACACTAAGCTAATAAGGCAGGGCAGGGTTTAATATAGAAATTTTTATCGGAAAAAACCCCAAAGACATTGAAAAAAATTTTTGGGGGGGAGGGGCAGAGGGAGACAGAATCTTAAGCAGGCTCCATGCCCAGTGCAGAGCCCTACATGGGGCTCAGTCTCATGACCCTGAGATCACGAACTGAAGTCAAGAGTCAGGGTGCTTAATCAACTGAGCCACTGAGGTGCCTCCACTGAAGAGTTTTTTTTTTTTTTTTTAAAGATTTTATTTTTATTTATTCAACAGAGATAGAGACAGACAGCGAGAGAGGGAACACAAGCAGGGCTGGAGTGGGAGAGGAAGAAGCAGGCTCATAGCAGAGGAGCCCAATGTGGGGCTCGATCCCATAATGCCGGGATCATGCCCTGAGCCGAAGGCAGACACTTAACTGCTGTGCCACCCAGGCACCCCCCAGTGAAGAGTTTTTTATTCAGAAATTTTCCTCTGAAAATAGCTCAAGCAATACTTTTTTTTAGCAAAAGAAGTAGTTAAATTTGTTTTAATGTATTTTCAGTTCCATTGTGCCATTTAAATTTTTATATATTTTTGGTGGTACATTAATGTACATATTAGCTTTCTAGACCATTGCTGTTACTATTCTAATAGGTATTGCCTCTGTGATTGTGTCATAAAAGGCCTGAAGTCTGTAAGCTTTATACATATCAAGTAGAAATTTACAGTAGTTTCAGTCTTTGAAACTTTGTAATGCTGCTAATATAGATGGTTGGTAAAGAGTGTACTGACTGAAAGTTACCATTGAGTAAAAGATGTTTTTATCATGCATATACTTTTATTCTCTTTATTTTTTTTTCCTTAGGCAGAGAAAAGTATATAGTTTGTTATACAGTTATATCATGTAATATTTATTCTAGATAAAGACAATTTTACACGTTGATAGTTAGAATTTAACAAGTCATGGATTAAAATGCCAATTATTCTTTTTTTGGGTGACATACTTCAACAGCTGTGGAAAATTTGATATAAAATTCTGGTTTGGGGGGCACCTGGGTGGCTCATTCAGTTAAGCATCTGCCTTTGGCTCAGGTCATGATCCCAGAGTCCTGGTATTGAGCCCCACATCGGGCTCCCTGCTCGTGGGGGAGCCTGCTTCTCCCTCTCCCCCACTGTTTGTGCTCACACTCTCTCTTGCTCTCTCTCTTTCAAATAAAATCTAAAAAACAAAATTCTGGTTTGGTATTTTATTTATTTATGTATTTATGTTTAAAGATTTATTTATTTTAGAGAGGGTGAGCAAGGGGAGGGGCAGAGGAGTAGGAGAGAGAGAATCTCCAGCAGACTCACCAGTGGGCTGGATCTCATGACCCTGAATTATGACCTGAGCTGAAATCAAATTGGATGCTTAACCAACTGAGCTACCCAGGCACCTGTGGTGTATATTTTAAAACAATATTGTGGTCACCTGGGTGGCTCAGGCGGTTAAGCATCTGCCTTCAGGTCAAGGCATGATCCTGGGGTTCTGGGATTGAGTCCCATATTGGGCTGTCTGTTCAGTGGGGAGTCTGCTTCTCCCTCTGCCCCTCTCCCCTGCTTGTGATTGCGCTCTCTCTCTGATAAATAAAATCTTAAGAAAAAACCACAACACAATATTGTGTGCTTTCTTGGAATTAGAGTGATGTTTTTATTGCTGACTTGGAAGTTTGACCTGAAGCTATTTTCTTTCACATAAGCCCGTAGAGAGCAGAGCTAGTTGCATTAATCACATTGTTTTTTAGCCAAAAAAGTGGATAGTTGGGGACTTCTGGCTTCCATTTAAAATGGAGAACGCTGGTCAGTGCATTGTTCCACTCCTACAGCAATAATAATAAACCCTAAACAGCTGCAAATTTATAGTTCTCTTGAATCCATCAGAGAGCTGAGGTTGCAGGACAACCACTTAATCTGAAATCTAAGGAAAGACAGGCACCTCCAAGAAAAGATGGAATACAAGTACTTGTTTATCTGGGACAGACAAAATGAACACCACTCAGAAGAATTCAGTTAAAAATTTTAATGAACTGCTAAAGGCTTAAATTCGACTAGCAAGAAGATACAGAATCCTTGGGGGCTGAGAACACAGGGAGTTCATACCTACTTGCAGGCTTTCTTCCACAGACTTCACTGAATGCTTATAAAAAAGACAAGAGGATAGGGCTGAGTATTGCCATCATTGGGCAGGCCTGGAGGAGGGGAATGGTAGATGCTTCAGGAAAGACAGGAAGCCCTGTCTGAGTCCTTCCTGCCTCTCTGCTGTGAGACAAAAGCCTTAAACTGCAGTGGGAATGGAACAGAAAGAAAACCTTCCACCCCTGGGGAAGGGGCAGGAATATGTGCTGGGCCCAGGGCTTCAGCACGGGGGGATGGGCAGGAACATTGAGAAGGCTACATGTCGGATACCAAGAACATAGTACTTGGCTGTGACCAAGGCTTAATCAGAATGTCAGAGAACTCCCACCCCATACCAGGCTTAGAGATGTGGAGTAATGGGTAACTGGAATTCTGTGAGAGTTGCAGGAGCTTGGAGGCAGGGAGACAATATGAGATGCAGTCTTAAATGGAAGACCTAAAACTGTAGTTTGAGTAGATACTGAGAGAAACTCTGGCAAACAAGCCTCTCTACCCTAAACACAAGGTATGGCTAGAGCAATTTGAAGCCTGTGCTGCATTTATAGGTCTCCATAGCAGCAACAGATTCCAAACCAAGCTCATGTTCTGATGATAGAATGACTCTACATCCACACCCTAAAGGCCTAGCATAAGAAAGATAGGGTCATGGGGCGCCTGGGTGGCACAGCGGTTAAGCGTCTGCCTTCGGCTCAGGGCGTGATCCCGGCGTTATGGGTTCGCCCCACATCAGGCTCCTCTGCTATGAGCCTGCTTCTTCCTCTCCCACTCCCCCTACTTGTGTTCCCTCTCTCGCTAGCTGTCTCTCTCTCTGTCAAATAAATAAATAAAATCTTTAAAAAAAAAAAAAAGAAAGATAGGGTCATATCCAGACACAAAGACTGTTTATCTCGGTCTCAGCTGTCCTACAGAGGGTATCCTGCTTTCAGTATATACTTGTGTGTGTGTGTGTATGTATGTGTATATGTGTGTGTGTGTATATATATATGAGGCATAAAAACAAGGAGAAAAGTGATGCAGTATTGAGACAAGGGAATTAACAAAATTCTTGGGACACAGGTACTGGAAACTGTTAGACATGGAATTTAAGATAACTATGATTTATGTGTTAAGGCCTCTGGTAGAAAAGGCAGACAACATGCACAATCAGGTAGAATATTTCAAAGGTAGACATTAAAAGAAAATCAAATGAAAATTTTATTTTTAAAGATTTTTATTGGGAGAGAAGAGAGCACAGAGGGAGAGGGAGAAGCATACTCCTTGCTGAGCAGGGAGCCTAGTGTGGGGCTTCATCCTAGGACCACGAGGCCGAGGCCATGACCTGAGCTGAATGCAGACGCTTAACCAACTGAGACACCCAGGCACCCCCAAATGAAAATTTTGTTTTTATTTTTTAAAGATTCTATTTATTTGATAGAGACACAGCGACAGGGGGAGTGGAAGAGGCAGAAGCAGGCTTCCCACTGAGCAGGGAGCCTGATGAAGGGCTTGGTCCCAGGACCCTGGGATCCTGACCTGAGTCAAAGGCAGATGCTTAGCCATCTTAGCCATCCAGGTGCCCCAAAAGGGAAAAACTTTGACCTAGAATTCTGTACCCAGCAAAACCAATCTTTTTTTTTTTTTAAGGGTTTTATTTATTTGAGAGAGAGAAAGGGTGGGGTGAGGGGCAGAGGGAGAGGGACAAGCAGACTCCCCACTGAGCAGGGAGTCGGGATGCGAGGCTCTATCCCAGGACCCTGGGATCATGACCTGAGCCAAAGGCAAATGCTTAACCAACTGAGCCACCCAGGCGCCCTAAAACTAATCTTTTAAAAATTAAGGAGAAATAGTCTTTTAGAGTAATATTCTCATGGTATCACAGAAACTGAGATAAGTCATTGTCATAAGACCTGTATTACCAGATTTACTAAGGAGATTCTTTTCAGGCAAAAGGGATGTGATTCTAGGTAGTAACTTGGATCTATACAGATAAGTAGGTGTGCTGTAAATAGGTGAATATAAAATTCATGTTTTTCTAATTAAAACATTTAAAAATGTCTATTAAAATTTTTTTCTTATTGCTTTGAGCTCAAGGGACACTTGGGTGGTTCAGTTGGTTAAGTCTCTGACTCTTGATCTCAGCTCAGGTCTTGATCTCAGGGTTGTCAGTTCAAGCCTCGTGTAGGGCTCCATGTATGGAGCCCACTTAAGAAAAAAGAAAAGGGGCACCTGGGTGATCAGTTGATTAAGCGTCTGCCTTCAGCTCAGGTCATGATCCCAGGGTCCTGGGATTGAGCCCCACATCAGGCTCCCTGCTCAGCAGGGAGTCTGCTTCTCCCTCTGTGGGATACCCCCCCCCCGACTTGTGCTCTTTCTCTCTGAAATAAAATCTTAAAAAAAAAAAAAAGAAGAAAGATAACATTATAAAGGAAAAGTATTAGAAATATATTTTATGTTTACAGCAAATATAAAAGTAAAATTTGTGACAGGTCAGAGGGAAAGATACTAATATAACATCTTTTTAAAAAATTTTAAAGATTTATTTTAGAGAGAGAGCGCACAGTAGTGGGGCAGAGGGAGAGGGAGAGAATCTCAAGCTGATTCCCCACCCACCCCCTCCCCTCCCGCCCTGAGCATGGAGCCCAACATGGGGCTCAGTCTCATCACCCTGAGATCATGACCTGAGCCAAAATCAAGATTCAGACACTTAACCAACTGAGCCACTGAGGTGCCCCACTATTATAGCATCTTTATATTATATGTGAACTGATATAACTTACTTGCAGATAGGCTCTCATTAATTAAATGTGTATTATAAACCCTAGGACAACCACTAAAACCATTGTTTTCAAAAAAGGAGTAACTGTAGTTAAAAATACTGTATTACAGGGGCGCCTGGGTGGCTCAGTTGTTAAGCATCTGCCTTCGGCTCAGGGTGTGATCCCGGCATTCCGGGATCGAGCCCCACATCGGGCTTCTCCGCTGGGAGCCTGCTTCTTCCTCTCCCACTCCCCCTGTTTGTGTTCCCTCTCTCGCTGGCTGTCTCTCTCTGTCAAATAAATAAAATCTTAAAAAAAAAGTAAAAAAGTAACCGTATTACACATTTGAAAGAGAGTAGATCTTAAAAGTTCTCATCACAAGGGAAAAAATTGTAACTGTAGGGGTACCTGGATGGCCCAGTCAGTTAAACATCTGCCTTTGGCTTAGGTCATTATCTCGGGGGTCATGATCTCCTAGGATCGAGCCCCACATCGGGCTCTCTGCTCAGCAGTGAGTCTGCTTCTTCCTCTGTGCTCTTTCTCTCTCTCAAATAAATAAATAAAATCTCCTAAAAATTGTAATTGTGTGGTGATGAGTGTTAAAGTACTTTGGTAATCATTTTGTTATGTATGTGTATATCAAATGATTGTGTTCTAACCTAAACCTAATACAGTGTTGCCAGTTGTCTCTCAGTAAAAAATGTATAATGTGCCAATAGCAGACGTTAATGTAATCAGAAAAATATATTCACTTAATCCAAATGAACACAGAAATGGAAAAAAACAAGGAGTATATGGAATAGAAATGCTAAGATGATAGATTTTATTCCAGCCATTATTAATAATTATGTTAAATGTAAATCTTTTAAACATAGTAATAAAGACTTTCATCTGTTTAAACATCCAAAATCATCTAACACACTTTTCACTGTTAAATTGTTCAAACATAATAATTGAGACAGTTGTAAATTGTCTAAACATAATTAAGATACAGATTTTCAGATTAGATACAAAGCAAGACCTTGGTGTATGCTTTCTGTAAGAAACTCACTTTAAATATGGGTTAAAAGTAATGTACTGGTGCAGCCACTGTGGAAAGCAGTATGGATGTTCCTCAAAAAGTTAAAAATAGAACTATGCTAGCATCTAGCAGTGGCACTACTGGGTATTTGCCCAAAGGATACAAAAACACTAACTCAGAGGGATACACACACCCCTGTTTATTGCGGCATTATTTACAATAGCCAAGATATGGAACCAGCCCAAGTGTGCAGTGATTGATGAATGGATAACGAAGATGTGGTATAGCGTGGGCGGCTCTAGCCCAGGGTGGCCCGTGGAGGGCTAGCTCGACCCCAGCTCTGGTTTCTGGGCCAGCAGGTGGCTGCTAACCACGCCGGGCTAGCACCCTGGGCTTCCAGGAGCCTGAGGTCGGCTGCTGTGGGAAATTTCTGCTGTTTGGCTTCAACATTGTCTTCTGGGTGCTGGGAGCCCTGTTCCCGGCCATTGGCCTCGGGCCTGGGGTGAGAAGGGTGTTCTCTTCAACATCTCAGCGCTGACAGATTCGGGAGGCCTCGACCCCATGTGGCTGTTTGTAGCGGTTGGACGCGTTGAGTCGGTGCTGGGTTTTGACGGCGGCATTGGGGCTCTCTGGGAGAACACCTTCCTGCTCACGCTTTTCTGTGTTTCTCAGTGTCTTTTCTTCCTGGAGCCATGCTTTTCTGTGTTTCTCAGCATCTTTTCTTCCTGGAGCCACGCTTTTCTGTGTTTCTCAGCGTCTTTTCTTCCTGGAGCCACGCTTTTCTGTGTTTCTCAGCATCTTTTCTTCCTGGAGCTGGCAACGGGGATCCTGGCCTTCATATGCAAGGACTGGATTCGAGACCAGCTCAGTTTCTTCTGTCAATAACAATGTCAGGGCCTGTCAGGACGACATTGACCTTCAGAATCTCTTTGCTCAGAAATATTAGCTTTGCTGTGGAGCCCGAGGGCCTAATGGTTGGCACCTCAATCTGTATTTCAACTGCACTGACTTGAACCTGAGCCAGGAGCGCTGTAGGGTCCCCTTCTCCTGCCGCATCAGGGACCCAGCAGAAGATGTCCTCAGCACCCAGTGTGGCTACAGTAGGCAGCTCACACTGGCGCTGGAGCAGCGGGGGTCCATCCACACTAAAGACTGCATGGACCAGTTTGAGAAGTGGGTGCAGGACACCCCCATTGTTGTGACTGGGGTCTTTGTGGGCATCGCCCTCCTCCAGATCTTTGGTATCTGCCCGGCCCAGAACCTTGTGAGTGCCATCAAGGCAGTGAGGGCCAGCTGGTGAGGCTGCCACACTGGTGCACAGGGAGCCACCATCTTGACTACTGTTGGGTCGTGGGCTCCCAAGGGGACCGGGAATGGTACAGCTATAAGAGGGTGCAGGCCAGATGGGGTGGGAGGGGTCTGCCATATCCCCACCCAGGCTGGGACACACTTCTCTGTGCATGACTGTGTGGGGCAGGCTTGGGGCCTGCTGTTGCCTGGGACGCAACTTCAGAGCTGTTTTCTCCACTAGCTGTGATCTTGATCCTGCCCAGAGCCCACTTCAGCCTCACCGCCTTAGACTCTAAAATGGGCCCAAGAATTTTCTCTCCCTTGCTTGCCCCTTCGGATCAAACATGATGATGGCTAGAAACTGCTCAAACAAAACCTTAACCCTGCCCCCCCCCCCCAAAGATCTTATTTATGTTTGTCTGTCAGGCTCTGTGCTCAGCAGGGATTCTGCTTCTCTCCCTCTGTCCCATCCCCCACTCATGCTCTTGTGGATGCTCTCTCTCAAAGTAAATCTTTAAAAAAATTTTTGTAGAATTTTATTTTTTTCTGTTTTACATAAGTGAGATCACCCTATATCTGTTAGCCAATCCTTTTCTTAGGTGTTTTATACTGCTTTCGTTAGAGGCATTAGCACCCAGAAATAAGATGATAGAGGTCAGATGATGATGATAACTATAACAGGTATAGATAGTGCTTCTTTCTTTGTGGACGATACATTATTAACTGATTTACTATCTATAGCTCTATGAGACAGGTATTATTATCCCTGTTTTGCAGATCAGGAAACTGAGGCAGAGGGGTTAAATGACTTGCCCCATGTTACATAGTAAATGGAGTGGCTGGATTCACACCTAGACCGTCTGGTTCCCAGGCTGTACTGTACTAGTCTGCTAATTTTACATTTTATAGGAAAAATATGGGCATAGCCAAAACGTGAAGGGGTTATTTAGGAATTTAAGTAAAACCTCTTTAATGAGTTTGCTTATTTCCTTTCCTTCTCTGGCATACTTTGTTACAGAGTTTTCATTGTTAGCTTAAGTGGAACAGGGATCTCTTCAATTCAGAGGATCCAGTCTGAATTTGTAAATTCTAGCCTGTTTTTCCTGTTTTTCTCTGTTACAAGATTTCTAGATCAGTTCCTGTTTTATTTACCTTTATAGTTTAGAGTGTGCCTGACTTTCATGATACCTGGGAGATCTTCTGCCAAAATAAATCCGTCTGCTTTTAAATTCAGTATCCCCTAATCATTTACGATTTCCAGAAAACAAAACAAAACCAAAACCAAACTGACAGAAAAAGAAAATAGAGCACCCAGATCTTGGTCTCTAGATAACATTCTCCAGTAAAATCAGTCAGGACTCCTTGACAAAATGGTTGATTCCACGTTTGGGGAAATATAAGATGAGCTTGGAACATTTTTTGGTACCAGAAAGTAGGTCCTCAGCAAAACAAAAGAATAAAAAGGAAAGCAAGTAAAAAAGATACAGGAACAATCTGAAGGGCTCTCAATGACCAAAGCCAGGATGTTTGAGTAACAAAATAATGATAGTAATCGATCGTAATCCGTAGAGTAAGTACCCATGAGTGCATACTACATCAAATAAACAACTGAATAAGTGGAGAAAGAATAGTCCTTCCTTATAGTAGAATTCTAATTTACACATCTGGAAGGAATGATGGAAATAATTTGCCCTTAGGCAAGCCCACAAGTAATAATCATAGGCAGAAGCTGTCAGTGGATGCTAAAGTTAGCAAAAAGTGCGATGAGGGGGGCGCCTGGGTGGCACAGCAGTTGGGCGTCTGCCTTCGGCTCAGGGCGTTATCCCGGCGTTGCGGGATCGAGCCCCACGTCAGGCTCTTCCGCTGTGAGCCTGCTTCTTCCTCTCCCACTCCCCCTGCTTGTGTTCCCTCTCTCGCTGGCTGTCTCTATCTCTGTCAAATAAATAAATGAAGTCTTTAAAAAAAAAAAATGCGATGAGAAATGGAGTATTTGCTTAGTCTCAGTAGATTTCCCCATAAGGTCCTCATTAATTACAAAGGGAAAAATAATAGCTTCGTGGTGGAGAAATCTGACAGATACCAGCTTAAGCAGTGATCAGTTTATCAGCCTCAGTAATAAGACATTGACATCATGTACCCTTTGCACTGAGAAGGGTGCAATGTCATTTCTGTGATATTCTTGCCAAAAACCTCAGTTTAATCATGAAGAAATACTAGAAAACCCCAAATTGAAGGCCATTCTATATATAAAATAACTGACCCAAACTCTCAGTCTTTATGACCTCTTAGTCCCCCATCTCCAGATTATTTGGTTTCAAAAGTCTCTTGTTAATAAATTTACAGCTTCTTATCCCCATATAAAACTTTGGTTCCCTGTCTCCCTTCATGTTTCCTTTTACTGGTAGGGAGAGGAAATGGAGTATCCTGAGCTCAGAGAATGAACAGGAATTTTGAGCTATTTCATTGGAGAGAACTGCTTTTTGGACTAATAGAGTGTCAACTGCAGGGAGTTCTCAGGGACATGGTCCTTCATTACCACACTAAGAATGGAACACTACTGTTCCCAGCCCCTTCTGCTACTCACTGTCCAGCATTTGAGTGATCTTGTCTTACTTCCTTTGATTTTATAATGAAATCTTAGATGTGCTACTTTAGACCAGAGGAGATAATAGCAAGGCCTGGATTTCTATCACAAACGCTATAGCTTGTAAACATCTGTTGTAAAGTAACTACTATCTTGTTGGCAGAGTTTCAGAAACTCTGGAGGAGTGTCACTGTGGATTCAATGGATGAGGAGAAAATTGAAGAATATCTGAAGCGACAGGGTATTTCTTCCATGCAGGAATCTGGACCAAAGAAAGTGGTATGTAGTCTCTTGGGGGGAAAAAAAAAGTAATCCTCTGTTCTTTGAACTGTGAGCCTGCTTCCTGTTCTCTCTGAAGAGTGGGTAGTCAGTCCTCTCTTCCAGTTTTTTCCTCAGTGTCCTAATCAGTGATCTTGGTCAGATGCAAACCAGATCATGTCTGATTTATTGGTGGCCAGTAGATCTCTGCCCCCGGGTGCTGCGACCCAGGCATGTGAGAGTTTTCCTCATAACCCCTCCAGCCCCTGTTGTAGCAGGGACTACTCTTAAGGTCAAGTCATACCGAACGTTGTCTAATGCCCACATGTTGCCCTCCCAGTTTGTAAAAGGAGCTTGCTTTGTCATCTTGGCCTTTAAGACCTTAATTGTGCTCCCCTTCCCCTTGCTGCATGAGCCCCTGTGGTCTTGGTGCCTGGCTCTGCCTTAGCCCTGATCACATTGTTGTCCTTGTTGACTTTGAGATTCCATAGGAAGCAGATACTATGTAGTCCCAAAGCCCCAGCAGAGGAGGGATTTGTAACGGAAAGATGGCTTGTGAATTGCCTTGTACCAGCTAATCAATTGTAGCCCAAGGACAAATCCAGCTTGGGGACTAATTCACTAACACCCTAACTGTAGCTGCTCTGCCCTTCTCCCTTTCCCTTGTCTACCATCAGTCTTTGTAGCTTGCCTTCTTTGTGATTTTGTGTGTGTTTTATTCACTGAATTTGTAGGACTCCCCAAAAGGTAGGATTTATTGCCCAGTGATCTCCATGAATTAGTGTAATTGCAACACTTTATGAGCTTTTCTTTCCTATCATTGCTTAAGTTTGTTGTTTTTTTAATCATGTGATTTTAAATTTCAAGGACACAGAAAAGAATGGAGAATATCTAACAAATTTTTGCGTGCGTAGCCACTTCCCAATTTTGCTGTATCTCTGTATTTTGCCACGTTTGCTTCAGATCTTTTTTTATTGGTAATGGTGGATGTATTTTTAAACCTAATAATAGAAATGAAAAACAAAGAGCTTTATTGCCTCTCTCTTTAATCCGCTTAGTGTCCAGAATAGCTCTGGGGGGTTTCTGTGCCATCCCCGTTCTTCCCGGTGGAGGTGTGCAGGTCACCGTACTGCCGGCGCTCGTCTGTGGTTGGGGAGCACCGTGGGGGTTGGCGGGGAGGCTGGGCCACCGAGTGGGAAGAAAGGTTTCTGCGCGTTGTTAGTAAATCCTTGCTATTCTGCCCTTCTGAGTAGCTGTTTCTGTTTTTACCTTTTCTTGTAGGCCCCTATTCAGAGAAGGAAAAAGCCTGCTTCACAGAAGAAGCGACGGTTTAAGACCCACAACGAGCATCTGGCTGGCGTGCTGAAGGACTACTCTGACGTTGCTCCTGGCAAATAGCAAACAGTTTGTTCATGAGCAAAGAGTTAACAGATACAAAGTCAAGATCTTTCTTGTTGTTGCTGAGCCCTGCAGACTGTCTTCCCATTCTACTTCTTAGGACTGAGGAGAGAAGCAGTTCAGTTTACAGAACAAGAGCAAATTACCAAACTCAAAGCTTACTTTAATTGAATGGGCTAATGAGATATGTGATATTCCCTGTTAACCTTCTGTTACTTCTGGGGGAAAGGCACTTAGCCTGGCATGCAAGTGTCTTTGCTACTTATCTCGATTTTTAAGTGGTTCCTGGTTCCATTTCTCTTCCTTTATTACTTTAGAACAAGTTTGCAGATAGTCTTGAATGCAATATTTGTTTATTCCAAAAGAACATATTTATAATAAAATCATTGTAGAAGGAAATCTAAGACCTTAGTGAATTCAGTTTGTTTCTTTCTGTCCTTGGCAGTGGCAGATGGCAGCTCTGGGTTTAACTCCCACAGGACGCATGTTTGGATGTTGTCGAAGACTGGTTTGTGCCGTGATGCCGAGCATATGGGTCTCACAATTGGAACACAGGATGTGCCCCTTGTTAGCAAATGTGACAATAAAGTTACACTACATGTGATTTTTAATGTTTTTTATTTTTTTTAAAAGCATAAATCAGTATTGAGCTTCTTGGATTTTGCAAGTCATGGGCTCATGCCATCTCCAACAAAGACAGAGTCTTCTTTCCAGCCTGAACGTCATCTTTACCCTGTCCCAACCCTCATGGGATTTGACCCTGATTTTTTCTGGGGGAGACTCCCTCTGTCTTCCCATCACTGGCTGAGCTCATGAGAGCCATTATCAAAGATGTGGGTTCTTAGCAGTCATGGTGATATATAGGAAGGAAACCTGTGTGGTTATTCCAGCCTTCTATGGCAAACTGCCTGCTTTCCTTACCTCTGCTTGTTAACTTGGTATGGTGGTCCTTTGGGTTGATTTTTACAGTCCTCATATCACAAATTGAAATTGCAGTGGATTATAAAAAGGTTCAGTGTTCTCAAGAAAGGTGTGATGGTAACCCAGATCAGTAAGTACTTTGTGCAGATGGTGAGCTTTTTTGCTGTTTGAGTTCTTTTTATCCTTCTGATTTATTTCTCATCCATTTACGTAGACCTGTTTTCGTTTCCTCTTTCTTACATCCCAGCCGCCAAAACATGGCTCCAGAAGATGTAAAACTGAGGCTCCCCCATGGTAATTTAGAACATGGGAAACTCAACGTGTCTTTGTATCAGCGTTTTGTTTTTTGGGTTTTCTCTCTCTCTTTTTTTTTTTTTTTTTTTGCTGGCAAGGAGGAACTTTTAATGTCTTATGACATAAAACTAGTTTTCTTATAAAATTTCTGAAGCTAGCTTACGTCCAAGTATGCCTACTTTTGATGGTCCGTATCCATCATTCTGTTTTATTTTCCAGTTATGTTGAGGTGTAGTTGACATACAGCATGAGTTTAAGGTGTACAGCATAATGATTTGACTTCCATATATTAGGAAATGAAAACCATAGTAAATTTAGTTAACATCCATCATCTGTTACAGGTACAAAAAGTAGAAAAAATTTTTTTCCATGAAAGAAAGTTTTTTTCTAAGAACTCTTAGGATTTACTCTCATATATATACCATATATGTGGTATACATACCATATACCGTATATACCATATACATCTTTCATATATGCCGCACATTACATCCCAGTCCATACTTATCTTAGAACTGAAATTTGTACCATTTGACCACCTCCATCCAATTTCCCCTGCCCCACCCCTGCCTCTGGTAACCACAAATATGATGTCTTTTATGAGTTTTTATTTTTTGGTTTCGCATATAAGTGAGATCATATAGTATTATCCTTTGTTTGTCATATTTCACTTAGTGTAATGCCCTCAAGGTCCATCTGTGTTGTTTCAAATGGCAGATGTCATCCTTACTACAGCTGAAGTATTCCATTATAGAATAATACTCTATTCCATCCACATCTTTATCCACTCATCTGTCAATAGACGTTTAGGTTGTTTCCATGCGGGTGCAGATGGCTCTTACACATACTGTTTTCATTTACTTTGGGTATATTCCCAGAAGTGGGATTGCTCGATCACTTGGTAATTCTATTTTTAGTTTTTTTGAGGAAACACCACATTTTCTGTAGTGGCTGTACCAGTTCACAATCCCACCATCCATGCATAGGGGTTCCCTTTTTTCCACATCCTTGCCAGGATTCTTTATTTCTTTTTTTTTTTTTTAAAGATTTTATTTATTCGACAGAGATAGAGCCAGCCAGGGAGAGAGGGAACACAAGCAGGGGGAGTGGGAGAGGAAGAAGCAGGCTCATAGCGGAAGAGCCCGATGTGGGGGCTCGATCCCGTAACGCCGGGATCACGCCCTGAGCCGAAGGCAGACGCCTAACCGCTGTGCCACCCAGGCGCCCCAGGATTCTTTATTTCTATTTGATGCTAGCCATTCCAATAGTATCAGAATACCTTATTGTGATTTTAATTTGCATTCCCCTAATGATTAGTGATGTTGAGCATCTTTTCATGTGCCTGTTGGCCATTCGTATGTTTTCTTTAGAAGAATGCCTATTTCAGGTCCTTTGCCCAGTTTTTAGTTGCATTTTTTTTTTTTGCTATTATAGGAGTTTTTCCATATTTTTGAATGTTAACCTCTTATCAGATATATGGTTTGCAAATATTTTTTCCCGATTCATACATTGCTTTTTCATTTTGTTGGTTATTTCTTTGCTGTGCAGAAGCTTTTTAGTTTTATTTAGTCCCATTTGTTTATTTTTTATTTTGTTGCTTGTGCTTTAGGTGTGCTATCCAAAAAATCATTGCCAAGACCCATGTCAAAGAGCTTTTCTCCTGTCTTTTTTTCTAGGAGTTTTATGGTTTCTACTCTTACATTTAAGTCTTTAATCTGTTTTGAATTAATTTCTGAGAGTGACGTAAGAGGTCTAGTTTCGTTCTTTCATGTATGAATACCCAATTTTTCCATTACCATTTATTGAAGCGACTCTTCTTTATTGAATGTTCTTGGATCCCTCATCAAATATTAGTTGATGCTATTTGTTGATAACATTTGATACTGTTTCAGTTACTATGGCATTATAATACAGCTTGAAACCAGTACGTGTGAGGCCCCTCACTTTTGTTGTTCTTAGGATTGTTCCAGCTACTTGGGGTCTTCTGTGGTTCCTTATAAATTTTAAGAGTGTTTTTTCTACTTCAGTAGAAAATGCCATTGGAATCTTGATAAGGGTTTCGTCAAATCTGTATATTGCTTTGTGTAGTATGGACATTTTAACAATATTTTTCCAGTCTGTGAACACAGGATACCTTTATGTTTATTTATCTTGATTTCTTTTATCAATGTCTTGTAGTTTTCAGTCTAGAGCTCTTTCACCCCCTTGGTTAACTTTATTCCTAAGTACTTTATGTTGTTTTTGATGCTTTTGAAAATGGGATTGTTTTTTTCTTTTTCAGGTAATTTGTTGTTAGTTTATAGGAAAGTTGCTGATTTTTGCACATTAATTTTGTTCCCTGCAACTTTACTGAATTTGTTGATTAGATCCAGTTTTTTCGTGGAGTCTTTAGGATTTTCTTTCTATAAAATCATGTCATCTGCAAATAGAGACAGTTTTATGTCCTTTCTAGTTCTGATGCTTTTTATTTTTCTTGCTTGATTGCTCTAGCTAGCACTTCCAGTACTATTTGAATAAAATTGGTGAGATTGGGCACCCTTGTCTTGTTCCTGATCTTTGAGGAAAAGCTTTTAACCTTTCACCATTAAATATGATGTTAGCTGTAGGCTTGTCATATATGGCCTTTACTATGTTGAGGTATGTTCCTTCTGTATCCGATTTAAGTTCTTATAAATGGATGTTGAATTTTGTTAAATGCATTTTCTGTATTTATTGAGATGACAATGATTTTTGTCTTTCATTTTATTAATGTGATGTATCACACTGATTGATTTGCATACATTAAACCATCCTTGCATCCTAAGGATAAATCCCACTTGATCATTATGAAAGATCTTTTTTAATGTGTTGCCAAATTTGGTTTGCCAGTATTTTACTGAGAATTTTTGCATCTGTGTTCTTCAGAGATATAGTTTTTTCTCGTAATGCTCTTTTTTGGCTTTGGTACCATTGTAATGCTGGCCTTAGAAATTTGGGAGTGTTCTCTCCTCTTTGAGTTTTTGGAAAAGTTTGAGAAGGATTGGAATTAATTCTGTAAATATTTGGTAAAATTTGTCTTTGAGGCCATCTGGTCCTGGGCTTTTCTTTGTTGGTGGATTTTTGAGTGCTGATTCAGTTTCCTCCTGGTAATTAGTCTTATTTAGATCTACTTATTCTTGATTCAAACATGGTAGGTTGTATTTTCTATTTCAGGGAGCCTGGCTGCCTTGGTCAGAGCACAAAAGTCTTGATACTGGGGTCATGACTTAAGCCTCATACTGAGCATGGAGCTTACTTAGAAAAAGAAAAACAAAACAAAACAATTTTTTTTTCCATTCTAGGTTGTCCAGTTTGGTGTACAGTTGTTCATAGTAGCCTCTTAGGATCCTTTGTACTTCTGTGATATCAGTTGTAATGTTTCCTTTTTCATTTATAATTTTGTTGATTTGGAATCTTTCTTGGTTAGTCTAGCTTAATGTTTGTCAGTTTTATCTTTTCAAAGAACCATCTCTTTGGTTAATCTTTTATTTTTCTGTTCTCTATCATATTTACTTTTGCTTTAATCTTTATTATTTCTTTCCTCCTGTTCACTTTTGGCTCACTTTGTTCTTTTTCTAATTCTTTAATGCTTAGAGTTGGGTTATTTGAAGTCTTTCTTGTTTCTAACTGTAGGTGTTTATTGCTGTGAATTTCCCTTTAAGAACTGCTTTTGCTGGCACCTGGGTGGCTCAGTCAGTTCGGCTCAGGTCATGATCCCAGGGTCCTGGGATCGAGTCCCACATCGGACTCTCTGCTCAGTGTGGAGTCTGCTTCTCCCTCTCCTTCTGCCTGCCACTCACCTGTTTATGTGCTTGCTCTCTCTCTTAAACAAAACAAAACAAAACTGCTTTTGCTGCATCCTGTAAGTTTTGGTAGATTGTGTTTCCATTTTTGTTTGTCTCAAGATACTTTCTTATTTCTCATTTAATTTCTTCTTTGATCCACTGGTTGTCCAGGAGAGTGTTCAGTTTCTATGTATTCATGAATTTTTCCATTTCCCTTCTTTTGTTGATTACTAGTTTCATACAGAGAAGACACCTGGCATGATTTCAGCCTTCTTAAATAGTTAGACTTGGGGCACCTGGGTGGCTCAGTTGGTTAAATGTCTGCCTTTGGCTCGGGTCATGATCTTGGGGTCCTGGGATTGAGCCCCGCATCAGGCTCCCTGCCCAGCAGGGAGTCAGCTTCTCCCTCTGCAACTCCCCCTGCTTGTGCTCTCTTGCTCTCTCTCTCTCTAAAATAAATAAAAATCTTTAAAAAAAATTGTTATTTTTTGGCCTAGCATGTTTTATCCTGGAAAATGTTCCTGTGTGCCTGAGAAGAATATATAGCTTGCTCTTGTCAGGCAGAACGTTCTGTATATGGTTGTTAGGTCCATTTGGTCTATAAGTATTGTTCAAATCTGTTGTTTCCTATTGGTTCTGTCTGGATGATCCATCCATTGTTGAGAGTGGAGTATTAAAGCCCCCAGCTATTAATGTATTGCTGTTTATTTTTCCTTTTACCTCTGTTAGTGTTGTCTTTGTGTGTATCTTTAAGGCTAAAGTGAGTGTCTTGTAGGCCGTAATTCATTGGATCTTGTTTTTTAATAACAGTCAAGGTGTTCTATGTATTTCAATTGCAGAATTTAATCTATTTATGCTTAATTATTGATAGAGACTTACTGCTATTTTGTTAAATTTTTTAGATCCATTTTTGTAGTTTTGTAGATCCATTGTTCCTTGTTTCGAATTTTGTCTTTTTTAGTGTTTTGATGTCCTTTGGTATCAGTATGCTTTGACTTCTTTATCATGTTCTTTGTTGTAATTGCTATACGTTTTTCCCTTGTGGTTACCATGAAGCTTATGTAAAATATCTTAAAATTATAACACCTTATTTTAACCTGATAACTTCAGTAGGATTTCTTTCTTTCTTTTTTTTTTTTTTAAGATTTTATTTATTTATTTGACAGAGAGACAGCCAGTGAGAGAGGGAACACAAGCAGGGGGAGTGGGAGAGGAAGAAGCAGTCTCCCAGCGGAGCAGGGAGCCTGATGCGAGGCTCGATCCCAGGACCCCGGGATTATGCCCTGAGCCGAAGGCAGACGCTTAACGACTGAGCCACCCAGGCGCCCCTTCAGTAAGATTTCTAAGCTTGACACTTTTACTTATCCTCCTGGTGACACTTTAGGTTATTGATATTGTTTACATATTTTTAATATTGTGTAAGTAATAACATTATTATTGTTATGGTTCTTTTTTCTGTTTTTGTTTTTTTTTAAAGATTTTATTTATTTATTTGACAGAGATAGAGACAGCCAGCAAGAGAGGGAACACAAGCAGGGGGAGTGGGAGAGGAAGAAGCAGGCTCATAGCAGAGGAGCCTGATGTGGGGCTCCATCCCATAATGCCGGGATCACGCCCTGAGCCGAAGGCAGACGCTTAACCGCTGTGCCACCCAGGCGCCCCTCTTTTTTCTGTTTTTAAACTAGCGTTGTAAGTGAATTATGCACTGCACCATGTTACAGCATCTAATTTTGACTATATATTTACCATTGCCAGTGAGTTTTATGCTTTCTGTGTTTTTTCAGTGTTAATTCGCATCTTTTTTACTTCCCTTCTGAGAACTCCCTTTAGCATTTATTAGGTCTAGTGGCGTTGAAGTACCTCAGCTTTTGTTTTTTTGGGAAAGTATTTCTCCTCATTTCTAAAGGCCAACTTTTCCAAGTGTAGAGTTCTTGGTTGACAGGTGTTTTGTTTTGTTCTTTCTTTCTCTCTCTCGCTCTCTTTCTTCCTTCCCTTCCTCCTTTCTCCTTTCCTTTCCTTTTTCCTTCCCCTTTTTCCTTTTCCTTTCTTTTTCTTTTCTCTTTTCTTTCTTTCAGCATTTTGCATATGTCATCCTTTTCTTCCCTGGCCTAAAACGTTTCTTTAGAAATCCTCTGATGGGGCACCTGGGTGGCACAGTGGGTTAAACTGTTAGTGTGTTAACTGACTCTTGGTTTTGGCTCAGGTTGTGAGATTGAGCTCTCTGTACTCAGTGTGGAGTCTGCTTGGGATTCTGTCCCTCTGCCCCCCTCCCCCATGCTCGCTCACTGTCAAATAAATAAATATTGAGAGAGAGTGAGCACGAGGGGGGTAGGGGCAGAGGGAGAAGCAGACTCCCCGCTGAGCAGGGTCCCTCAAGAACCCTGAGATCATGATCTGAGCTGAAGACAGGTGCTTAACTGACTGAGCCTCCTGGGCACCCCATAAATAAATAAATCTTAAAAAATATCCCCTGATATTCTTACGTGGGTTCCTTCGTATATAATTTCCTTTACTCTTGCTGCTTTCAAAATTCTTTGTCTTTGACTTTTGACAATTTTTTAAAAATGTGCCTTGGTGTATCCTTATTTGGGTTCAGTCTAATTGGGTTCCTTTGGGCCTCAGGGATCTAGATGTCCATTTCTCTCCCAGGTTTGGAAAGCCTTTTGGCATTATAGCTTTAAATATACTTTCTCTCTTTCTCTTACTCTGAAATTCCTATTACGTGAATATTGTTTCTTTTAATTGTGTCCAATAAATCCCGTAGATATTTTTAACTCTTTTTCATTCTTTTTTCTTTTTTCTCCTCTGACTGGATAATTTCTAATGCCCTTTCCCCCAGGTTGCTGATTATTCTATTTTGAAACTCTTTATTAAATTCCTCAGAGCAGTCATTGTATTTTCAGCTCTGGGATTTTTTTTAATGGTTTCTATGTCTTTGTTGAACTTCTCGTTTTCTTCATTTATTGTTTTTTGACTTTGTGTAATTCACTAAAGTTTAAGAGGATTATTTTGAATTCTTGGACGGTTTGTAGATCTCCATTTCTTTTGGACTGTACATGTTTACTTGAGCAGAGACAGTTCTTCACCAGTCAGCGTAGTTTGGGTTTTTGGATGTGTTTGCTAGTAACATCACTGGGTGGGTAGGGCTTGCTATCAGCTCTGTTTTTTGATGAAGCCCCTGCCCAAGCTCTGAGGTCAGGGGGGCTGGGGGTGTTACTGGCTGAGAACAGTTGGATAGGACTGCTGGCTTGGTTCCCTGCCAAAGAGAGTCTATAGGATGGACTCTGCAGTTGCCTTGGTTCTCCGGTCAGGCTTTCTAGATGGTCAGGAGTGGGTCCTATAGGCGGGGCTGCGAATTAGCCTCTCTGACGTGGTCTGGCAGCAGGACAGGCCCCAGGGCCTGCATGGCTCAGTGTTTGGTACCCAAATCAGGCATGACTGTACCCTGAATTCCCTGGTTAGTCGGGGCCCATGGTTTTGCCCTGCGGATGGGGAGTGCACTGTGTTCTCTGTTCAGGTGCTGTGGTAAGCAGGGCCGTTGGGTGGTCCACGCAGCTCCCTGTGTGCCCTGGTGAGGTTCCCTGGTGGGTGGGCTGAAAGCTGTATTCAGCAATGGGTGAGGCTACGAATTCATTTCCCCGCCCAGGCTCAGCAGAACCAGCTTCAGGGTTGGTAAGACTGTTGTCTTGACTCAAGCCAACCCGCCTCCCAGGTTCTCTGGCTGAACAGGGCCACGGGCTTTGCTACGCAGACAGTTGAGGCCTGTCTGCTGGACTTCCTGCTTGAGCGTTGTGGGCTGTGCGGCCTCCCAGGCATTCTGGCCAGGCAGGGTCGAAAGCTGCACACAGCATTGGGCAGCCTTATGACTCCACTCCCTCCAGTGCTGGAAAATCACTTCATTTGAGGACCTAGATCTGGCAGCCCTGCTCCCCACGGAGTTCCCTGGTCAGACCACATCACTGACCTCCTTCTGCAGATAAGCAAAGCCCCTAGTCGGGACTGCTGCTTGGGTGCTCCAGGTAGGAACTTGGGCTGCCGAGATCTGAGGGCTGGTTGTTGCAAGCCCTTCCTCCCTTCTCTGTCACAGTTGGATTCCCAGGGGTTAAGCTTCGCAGATCCCCCTGATATCCTGGTGCGGCCAGACCCAAGTCAGGGCTCCTAAGAAGTGACCCACATGTTGGGAAGCTTGATGGCCGCCCTGGCTGTTTTTCCCACCGGAGGAACCGTAGGCCAAGGGGCGGGGAGGGGCAGTGAGTAGCTGTTCCTGTTATTCTTCTGATACGGTCTGTCTTGGTCTCCACAGTGTAGGAGGGTGCTTCAGCCTCCCTCTTGTGTTCCAGAATTTTCTCAGTGGTCTTGTCCTTGTATAGTAGTTGTGATGGGGAGCAAAATCAGGAATGACCTATGTCACCATCTTGGCGATTATCACCTGTCACCATCCTGTTTTATTGGTTAGGTCTGGAAATGCATTTTGGACATCTCA
This sequence comes from Ailuropoda melanoleuca, assembly GCF_002007445.2. Classification (NCBI taxonomy): domain Eukaryota; kingdom Metazoa; phylum Chordata; class Mammalia; order Carnivora; family Ursidae; genus Ailuropoda; species Ailuropoda melanoleuca. Next base: position 25,428,919 of record NC_048235.1, on the reverse strand, counting down.
AACACCTCGTCGTGTTTTGCGAGGAGACATACCTGAAGGCCACTGTCACAGAATCTAAGGTAAGACACTTTGCTGCCAGGTGTGTGTCGTTAGTAGTTTCTAGCTAAGCCTGTGCTCATCAGTATTGTCAGCTGGCTTGTTGATTTCTTTTATCTTGTCTAAACTCCTTTCAGAAAGGAGGAACTTGAGATGTAGAGAAATGCAGTATTTTGCTAAATTGTGAATTGCTAAGTCACACTGGCAAATTCTGCAGCTTTACCTCATTCACTTGCATCTTTTAGTATTATGCCTTGATCCCCTCTGCCTGCTACATGGAAGAGAAATTTCTCCATCTACCCCTTCTGGTGGTCTGGGGATTAGGGCGCCTGGTGACACGCGGGGAGAGATGTAATCTTTGTGGGAAATTGCGAGAGGGTCCCAGTTGTATCACAATAAAAAGAAGGATGTCTTTTACCAGTTCTTCTGGGTGTCTAAAAACATACCCACCCGAAATTCAGGTTGAGTTGAAGTCCTGTTCTTGTCTCTGCCCATTTCTGTTGGACCTGCTGGCCATCTAGAAGCAAGTGTGAGTGGGTGTGGCTGGCTGGTTTAGGAAGTGATGACAGTCTGCGGTGCATTTTGATCTATAATTGACGACAATCATCCGAGGCTTTTAGGGGATAGCTAAGAGAAATGCAGCTGTGCCTGGACCAAATGTAAACATGGATATCCGGCTGCTGCTGTCACCCCCTAGCAGTATGGCGAGGTGGCAGTGGGACCTGGGGGCGGAGGTGCCCTTGGTAGCCAGGGAACAGAGTCCCGGCAAGAAGGCCGAGTGGGGATACCCACTGCTTCCCTTGCGGGGAATACCTTCCCTTTCGCTTGTGGGGAGGGCCCTGCGAGTACACAGTTCTCGATTTGTTTGGGGAGCTGTTTGAGGTCACGAGCAGACAAAACATGTTCGGAATGTGGGTTTATGGCATCTGGATTTATAAATCCCCCAATTCCTACCAGCTAATGATTTTCCGAGGCACAGAGGAGACTCAGTGTCCCCTCTTCCCTGTACCTGCTGTTTTTATACGTTTCACTTGCCAGGAAGATTTGGGGTTTTCTGAGGCTTTTTCAGGTTGTTCTTAAGCTAAGACCAGCACAGTCACTGTGCGGCAAGGCTGGAGTGGTGTCGTGTGAACAGCAGTGATTGGCCCGTCATCAATGCATTGTCATCCTTGGGGCTTCACGTAGGATGTGTCGTGCTTTCCCGGTGTGTATTTTGTGAGCTTGTCCTGGGCTTGTCCTGGTAGGTGTTCTGTGGGAGGCAGAGGGCGGGTGAGTCCTAGGGCTTCTAGGACCCACGTCTACACTGACTGGACCTTGGAACATGTGCTCCTGTCCTGTCCCTGGAGTGTTGAGTGAGTCCACATTTTTTTAAGTGATCTGTATGCCCTACCTGGGGCTCGAACTCATGACCCCAAGGTTATCAGTGTGTCTTAGTGTAGGCGTCCTGAGGACGGTTTCAGATAACCCCTCACCATTAACAGGTGTTCTTGTGCCTTCTAAGGACGTTGGAAATGGACGGTATCAAGAGAGGGTGCAGAGCTGAAGGTTAGGGGCAACCATGTGCTGTTGCTCTTCAAACCGGGTAGGAACGCTCTTTTTACTCAACGTTCGGACGCCCCAGTGGTGCGGAACACGGGGAAATCCGAACACACTCTTCGCACTAAGCGTGCCCTGCCCAGAGCCCTCAGGAGTAGCTAGTCACCCTGAAACCTGTGTAGAGATTTGGAATTCAGGGAGATCAGCCACCCCCCCCCTTCTCAAGAATGTTCCTTACGCCACACAAGTCAGGACCCGAAGATGCCATGGGGTCCTGGGCTTTGGGCGAACCTCACAGGGCGGTCGGTGGTTGCCAGTTGGTCCAACGTCTATGCAAGCACTGGGTCCAGTGAATCTGGATGATTCATTTTGTAAGTTTTAAGGTTCTCTTCCAAATTGCAGAGGTAGAAGGCATAGTATTTAATTTCAGGTGTCATCTTTATAGCTTTATAGCTAGTCTGGTGCTCACAAGAGGTACAAGTGAACAAGAAGGGTCACTTGGTAACCAGTTGGCTTGGTGGCCATGTTCCAGGGGTCTGCACACCGGGACATTATGCATGGAAGCAGAGGGAACACAGACCTGCCTTTTTCTAATCCCAAGTTCCCAATTCCAAAAGACAGTATTCCTGCTCCACAGAATGACAGTAAAGACCTTTTTCGTACTGTCAGGAAGCTGGTGTTTCACTGATAAGTGGGAATCTGTCTGGCGTTCACACTAGACTGGTAAATACCATCCAGTCTTGTCACTTGCATGTCACCTATGGCCATCAGCATAGTGCCGACTGGGGCACTGGTTCGCCCAGCCCGAGGCCGCTTGTGAGCAAGCATAGACATGGTGCTGAGCTGCCCGACCTGGATGGTGCCCCAGCGGTGGAAGGTCACACATGGGCGTCACTGGGACCTGCTCCAGGCGGATGGGCCCTCTGCAAAAGGGATATAAATGGCAGTGCCTGCCAAGACTAGTTAGTAGTTACTGTTGTTGGTTGTTGCTGTTACCCTGAATGGAGCACTGTGGATTTTTTCCAAACTCTCCCTTTTGGGGGATGGGGGGGTCAGCATGTGTATTGACAATCACTATCCTCATGGCCGTCAACACCTGGCTCACCCTGCAAGTTGGCAGAAAACCATAAGTGACCCTTCATAGACGCAGATCATCTTGAGCTGAAGCACTGCAGGCCCACGTGGTGTGGAGTCCGGCAGGTGCAGTAAAAGGCACCAGGAAGGGTGTGAACATACCTTGAGATCCTCCTGCCAGGTCAGTAAGGGCCAGGGGCCTAAGGTGTCCATGTGTCACCAAGTGCCCCCAGTTGAGCATTTGTGGAGCTGGCTCTCTGGCTGTCCTGTCCCTATTCCTTAGTCCCCTGCTTCTCAGCTTTGTCCGCGCTGAGCACGGGAAAGAAACCTGCTGGGCTGCAGGGGGGATGCTCTTGCTTGATCTTGCGGACAGGAACATGTCAAGCAATGGTGTGACAGCTGGAAAAATCACTTTATTTTTAAAAATGACAATAGAGAAGTACCTTTACACAGTTTATAAAGGTATGGTAGACTCTGGAAGTTGCGGTTTTCCTTAGAAACAAGAGTACAGAAGTCTCCCCAAGAGCCAGGGGGCGCTGCACACGCTCCGGGCCGTGCCCCCCTCCCTCAGCCCTGGCTCTTCTTGTCCCCTTTTGTAACAACCTTTAAAAAGTTCTTGATATCTTTATTTCTAATGGGAAACAATCAACTCCCCGCCCTAGAACACTGCAGTCTTCAGCACAGTGCGAGAATAAGCAGCAAGCTAATCCTGTTTAGCTCTATCAGCAGTTGAAAATTCTTAGGTCAATTTATCTTTACATGTGGCTCTTCTACCACAAGGGGGCGAGACTGAGCTGCCAGACTCTGGACAGGGGTCCCCTTCTCCCACTAGACTTGGCTTTTGAGTAGAGTAAGCTGAGCAGCCTTCAAATGCTCACGGGCAGCACCCTGCCTTTGGGGGCTGTTTCAAGGGCTTCGTCTGGCATGGTGCTGCTCAGCTCAGGAACACCCGCTCCGTTCACCAGAGGTTGTGCAAGTCACGTGGGAGACAGGAGCGCCCGTGGCAGCAGCCAGCTCCCTGGTGAGGTGGGCCGGCCTCCCCTTCCCCCCTGTGCCGCCAGGGGAGGTGGGCGTCAGTGGGTCTCCCACTCAGGGTGATCGGGGAGCAGGATAAACCCAGGATAAGGGCAGAACCCACCCCCGGGGCACACGCGCAGGCTCTCCGGGAGTTGCACCCTGGTCAGGAACGTGGGCCGATGCGAGGTGGCTTAGTCTCGCTATCAGCGGGCCACCGCGGTCGCAGCTGCTGGGGGCTTCGGACTGTCCTGCAGGAGCGTCCAGCTAGAACTGGGCGCGTGCACCTAGCAGGGCTGCAGCCCGCTGTTTTGTTCCTACCTTATGCTGCACTCAGGACAGGCCGGCAGACGGCTATACATTCACAGTATGATTCTGGAAATTCTGTAGTATTTAAAAACATGCCTCAAACATGCAGCTTGGAGGAAAAAAATAGATATTTTTAATTACAAGCAAGCATTCAAAAGTCAAGCACAAAAATTGTGATCCAACCCAGTGTAAGATCATCCGCTCATACTTAAAATGTTTAATATAAAAATACTCACTCTCTTGGTTTTATTGTTGACATCTTTTATGTTTCGTTTGAAAATATCTCCAAACTGTACAGAAATGTCAGACCATGCGTTCACAAATAACACACTATTTCTTAAAATTATACAGTGTAAAAGAGTAAAACATTTTTATTATATTTGTTTCTTCGAGAAAAACAGATGTGTGATAGAGGCTGTGGCAGAGTCTTGAAGGGACCAAAACTGGGCAGGTGCTTTCAAGCCTGAAACAGAAAGAACATGGGTGAGGGGAGAGCTCACCTTCCCCCAAGCCACGGGGCTTCCCTACAACCGCACGTGGGTACGTACACACAACACGTGTCCGGACCCTCCAAAGACCCCTCACCAGAGTAGCAATGTTCTCACTGTAGACACAGGCAGTACACACATCTCTCTTACCAGAAACTTTTCAAGACCGACCTCCCTTGCACTTGCAAGGAAGCGCTCACACGTGTTTTGCTTTGTGGCAAAAAAAAAAAAAACACCTTCAAATCATCCCTGAGACTTTGCGACTCGCAGAGTCCCAGCGTGGCCCCACGGTTTCCTTCCCTTCTGTAAAGGCTGCGCTGTGAAACCGCTACTATCTGTCCCTGTTTTCTGGCCATCTTACCAACACGCCAGACTCAACTTTGTGTTTGTAGAAAAGGTATACGAAGGTCTAGGCAGAAGTCAGTCCGCGGATACTAGAATTTTGTACAGGGAAGTGCTTGTGTGGGAGGGAGCTATAACGTAAACAGCATTACTAGTAACAACCCATCTAAGCATCCTAAGTTTTAGACTTCTTTGGGAAGATGTGTATTTAGCAGTAACTCCCGGAGAAACCGTGCGTGAATACTCACAAACAAACAGCACAAACTGGACAATTCTGGTAAATCCTATCTATGCCAGGCCTGCACCGAGCTGGGACACCCGTGCTGTGACCCAGTATACCTTGGCACAGCCTGTTTGCAGGTGACGGCAGAAATAAGGGGCCACAAGTCAGAAGATCCAACATCATGACCACATAGCTATGGTTCACGGAACAGTCTCCCCAGGCAGAGACCGGGGTGTGGCTTCCAAGGGCAGGGATCTGGACACTCAGAGCCTCACCTGTCACATTTGAGTAACACTTACCCCTCTCGAGCTTGCTGCCACTATTTGGCTAGTGCTCGTCCATCTGTTGAACTAGGCTTCTCACAGAGGCTGGAGAGGCCTGGGGGGCCCGCAGTGCGCATGCCGCCTCAGTGACCCCCACCCCCGCCGCCTCTCTCGGCAGAGCTGACAGGCCAGGAGTGCAGGAGGAGAGAAACACCGTCTGGACATCTCTTTCTGCCTCGTTTGCCTCCCCCAGTGCCCAGCACAGGTGGGGTGTCGCCGGCCCCTCGGCAGGTGCTCAGTGAGGGAGAAACCTGAGTGGGCCGGGACGCTGCACACCCCGTCTTGGGCACATGTCACCAGACCCATGACGCTCCATGAGCATGGCCAGGAGACGGGCCCACTTTTGAGCGCTTCATCTTTTTGCTGCACCCTGACTTGTACCCAGTGGGGACACCAGCAGCCCTGGGTGGGTGGCAGGGACCAGGGTGCCAGGCATTACCTCCGAAGCTGGAGCAGCGGACCTTCCCAGTGAACTCAGGACCTAACGGCCCTCAAATGCCTGACCTGCCCTCGAACTGCCAAAGGAGCCTCCCCTCCGGAGTGGGAAGAGGCAGCGCCCCCTTGCGCCCCCAGCTCTGGACGGCCACAGAGAGGGAAACCTGCTCAGTCGAGGTGGATACAAGACACTTTCCCCCACTCTTGAGGCTTGTCAGGCTTGGAATGACAAGTCCCACGTCATCCCAAACTTGACCACAGGCCAGCAGCCCAAGCTGTGTGTTGGTTCCAGGAAACAGTTTCTGAGGAACAGCAGTCCCCCTACGGCTGTTCCTACTTTGGAACAATTCACAGGGGACGCTGCTGGGCAGCCCTCGGACTCTGGGAACCTTAAGGGGCCTGTCTGCTGCCAAAGGAGAGCGCCATCTCGGGAAAGCAGCCCAAACTCCATGTGGGGACACCGCCTTGACACCAACGTCTGAAAGCAAAGCTGCCACACTGCCTTCAGGGACAGAGACCGACAGAAGGGACTCAATGAACAGGCAAAGGAACACCAGCCACCCGTGATGGCGCCTGCCCGTGCGCACAGGACAGACCAGGTCCCTGTGGTCTCCCCCAGCCCGGGCCGGGGCCTGGCTGGTCGGCTTTCTCCTCTGGAGAGCTCAACGACCATCTCTGGGCAAGTACATGTTGCTACTCCTGGCCTTTCTGGGTCCACAGCCAGTTCTGGACAACTGTCCCCGTTCCTATCAGCTTTGCCCTGGACATTTCTGCCATGACCTCAAAGGCACCCTGTCTACACCCAGACTCCCCACCTTCTTCACACGGCTCCCGCTCCCGACCCCTCCGCCTTTGTCTCCATCCCTCCACTCAGCCCCTGGTGACAGGGCCACAGCCTGTCTCTCGGATGACTGTGACTTCCCGACACCGCCATCACCATCGCGGGCTCACCTCTCCTGGTACATGTTTCTCATTTGACTCTTCATTTTGCTGTGGACAGCCAGGTGACAAGGATACTGAAAACACCTTCCCCTGTCTCCACGAGACCCAAAATCCCTAACACATCCATCCAGGCCCTCAAAAGCTGGCCACTTTGGACAAGAACTGTGGTACAGATCTTCCTCCCTCCTCCTGTTCTTAGGAGCCCTGCTTGCTCTCAGAACTTGGTGTGAGTGCCCCCCTCCGGGCTGTCTCTTCTGGGCTCTCACTACGAGTCCTCACCGTCCAGGCTATTTGTTTGGCTTCCTCAAGGATTAGCTCGGATTATTTTCCTCCCTAAGACTACGTCCTCCTTCCTCCACCCCAGACATAGTCACTTGCATGTAGCAAAACTTCAGAGCCCCGCACTCTAGCGCAGTGAAGGAAATGGGAACGACGGACAGTTAATGGCACGTGGCACTGAGACGTGGTTCCTGAGTCTGGATGATGCCCCTGTGAGGGCCAGGAGCCTGTGCCTGCGGCCCCCTCAGCACCCACCTGGGGCAGCTCTGGGCCTGACGGGCGACTTCCCGAAAGGCACGAGTGGGGGGAAAGGGAGGGTGCCTCCAGCTGCCCTGGCCTCTCAGCAGCCCACCCTGACCGCCCAGGACTCTGTCCCTTTCTTCCTGGACTCGAGCAGGAAGCAAGGTGCATGGGGCTGGCTCAGTCTGGCTGATGAGGAAGGCTTTGAAGGGAAAGCCATGGAAGAGAGGAGGGGGGATGAGAGCTGATCGTTTCCCGAGTTTTTCCATAACTGTGCTGTGGAGATGTAATTCTCACATGGGAAAAGAATGCGTCCACATTGCCATAGATGTTCCCAGACTGAACAGAAGGTCAGAATGTGGCTATTTCAGTCCCTGTAAACAAGGAAGGGGTTTAGCTAAGAACGGAGTTCAAACCTTGGAATGTATTAACAAGGACATTTTAAACAGAATACAGAGACATCCGGGAACACGGAGCACCGTGGAGGGATGGGGGCGGGGTGGGAGAGGGTCGGGCTCCATTTGCAGAGCAACTTCTCCTCACAGCCTTTCCCGAAGGGCAGTCAACGGATAGACAGGGGAGAGAAACAGATGGAACAAAGCTCATCAGAGGCAGGTCGCAACTGTCCCGTATAAGACCAAGGAGAATGTCTGCTGCTGTCTGAAAGAATATTCTACAATTCTTAAACATTTCATGACCGTTGTCCTTGATCGAAAAGATCAGCCTGTGGCCCTCAGCACTGGGCACAGCTGCTGTTGGGTTTGGGGCCAAGGTGCTTGCTGGCTGCCATGGGAACGATGCCAGACCCGCCGGGCCTGCTCTTCCCCGACTCAACTTTGGGCTCTTTCTCTCAGCAGTAAGAAAATTCTGTTTCCCCCATCCTACTGCATACACTTGGCCTATTTACTAATGATTTCTTTCCCAAGAGTTTCTCCAGATGTATTCATTTTTACCCAAAGTCGGATAAGGAATATTCTCTACTCAACTCCCAACAAACATGGAACATAGTTTGCATTTTATACCTGTAAAAATCAAATACTGGTATTAATTTGTAATAAAAAGCCTAGTTAACATCTTAAAAGGTTCACAGGCTAGAGTCTCCAGGAAAACAGTCTTCTGTAGATGGAAACTCCTCCCCTGCATTCTAAACACACATCCCTACCTGCCCCTGCACACATGCGCCCATCGGCCCCAGAAACTCACACCGCACACAGCCAGCAGGCCACTTCCCTGCATGGGTTCCCGCTCCCACGCCTGGCCAGAGAGGGCTCAGCCTCCTGGCGGTCCAGGCCCATCTCCGCCCTCCGAGGACAGGCCAGAGCAGTGCTGGCCAACAGTGGGCCGCCTCCAGACTTGTTCTTGTAACACACGGATGGCCCCAGAACTGGTGAGCCCCATGCTGAACGTGCCTAGTGCCAAGGCGCCCTCCAGCTTGTCTGGTCCATGCTGGCCTGCCGCCTGCAAGCTCTCAGCTGCCCCGAGTCCAGGGCTACCCCCACCCCTTTTCTGCTCTGGGTCAGCGGGCCCTTCCCTTTCTAAATGAAGTCACTGCGTGCTCCAGCTGCCATACTTCCTGACCAGGCTCATCTGCTTTTGCCCAGAATTACTGATCTTTGGGTTAATTTATTGCATTAAAAAAAAATATATTCTAACCTGCTTCCAAAAATTACATGGGTAGCTTTTAATTGGTCTTTAAAGCGTGCCAGAGGAGGGGGAGGAAAAAAAAATCTTGTCCTTTAAGGTTTTACTGGGGGCACCTGAGTGGTTCAGCTGGTTAAGCCTCAGGGTCTTGATTTCAGCTCAGGTCATGATTTCAGGGTCATGAGATCGAGCCCTGGGTCAGACTCTGTGCTCAGCGTGGAGTCTACTTGAGATTCTGTCCCCCTCTGCCTTCCCCCAACTCGCAGTTGTGCTTGCTATCTCTCTCAAATAAATAAAATCTTAAAAAAAAAAGTTTTACCAGGTGATGATAATAAGAATAGTGTGGGCATTGCTATTAAGAACCATGACAAAAGGACAACCTAATAAATTAGAAGGCAATGGAATTGGTGGGATAGATATCAGCCACCCTACTAATGTGGAAAAACGGCTCCCTGTCGTTAAGTTTGGTCAGTGTGAGGAACACGTCAGTGGGGGGGGAAAGACCCCAAGTGCAGGCTGCTGGCCCCCTGTCCAGGCAGGTGGAGGGGGGCTGCGAAATGCCGCACACACGACGTGCCTGCCTCTGGATGGGCTCTACTCTGCTCTACTAAGTCCCAAAAATGTGGTAATGACCTCCTTGGCGAGATCTGCCTGGTTCTCTGTCCTCAGCAGGAATCCTGCCCTCTTTCTGACTCATCTTTTCTTCATAGACCCCTTTTAGGGATGAAATTCGCCACCTTATTTGGGCTGAGACAACCACTGCGGGCCTGCCCTTGGCACTCCTGTTGTTCTAGGCCAAGTTTTGCAGAGAGACTGGAAACCCCTCTTCGTGGCAGGCAGCAGGCCGGTCATGTGTGGGAACGCTACATTACTGTGTTAGACTACACTTACTACAAGAAGCTGATGAGTCGACCAAAGAGATGAATAACTCACCAAAATCATCAGCCAGCAGGAAAGCCCAGAGCCTGGGGGGGTTCAGTGAGAACCTTGTCTCATTAAGCTATGCTCAAGGGCAACCACTCATTTCCGAAGAGACTCATGAAAACGTGTCACTGGGAAAGGGCTACACTACAGTCAGTACAACGGGAAGAAATCAGGAGTAATATACCTACTACATCTAAAAGATTCTCACCAAAATGGTTCATTTCCAAGAAAGGTGCAGATGCCGATGGCCTCACCGACCATGTGCGTGGAGAGTCTGCAAACCCCTCCCCGCACTGACCCTTCCGGGACGCCCTTCCCTGAGCACGCTGTGGCCGGACGAGATGAAGAACAGACCCCTGACCACAGCACTCCATCCATACCAGCGCGTCTCAACCTAGAGCACCCAGCAGAATCATCTAGGGGAGGTGGTAACGCGTAGACTGCTGGGCTCCATCCCCGTGTCCTGCCTGGACACGCTGCCTCCCCACGGGGCCTGTTCGGCCCGACTGTGGACTCACCAGCATGCTCCAGTTTTGCAGAACAGCTTGAGAACAGCAGCCACCACTGCAGATTGCATTAATACCCACAAGACAGATTGCAGCCACCATCACACACCTGGAACCTGGGATGGAGAAAGAAATCACCCATTAACAGTGTGCAGTCATTTCCAGCCCCAGGGCTGGTCGCCTCTTGGGGTTCCCTGGGTCCCGAAGGTCAGCCTGTTCTGTGAGCAAAGAACGGAGAGTCAGTGGCAAAGGGACTGAGGCCTCCACAGCGGAGATAGGGACAAGTGCCCGGTGAGAATGACCACACCAGTGGCATGGCAGCTCCCCACGGGGACCACGAGCTTCGCGCCTGGTCAGAGGGAAAGCTCCCTGGCACCAAGGCCGGGGGCGGGGGGGAGAGGGACTCTGGAGCAAAGTGTGCTGTGGGAGACGCGGTCTTCACATGCTCACTCCGGTAGGCGTGTGTCCATAGTGGGGATGGGCCAGAGCACAGCCGCAGCAAAAGCAGGCCGCCCGGCCAAGGAGGCAAGGCCGCTGCGCACGGAGTTCCGAGGGGGCCGGACCCCTAGGGCTGTTCAAAAGCCCTGCTGAGGAGAGGGGCAGGCCCTGAAGCCCCCCCCCACCCCCAAAGAGAGGAAGTGCCGCAGACCTATCTATCCAGCTCCAGCAGCTGCCCCAGACCACAGTAATAGCTTTGGTGAGCCCAAGGCCACAGAGGCAATTCTCCAGGAGGATGCTGTGCTGTCACATGCACCAGTGAGCTAAACTTTGCTCCAGGCACCTTCTGGAAAACAAAAACTAAAGGAAACGTTTGTGACTATATCCTGTTCCCAAGGGTCCGAGAATTTTGAAATAGGAAGGTGCCGAGACCCAGCAGATCATAAATTTTTAATACTCTTCTGCAGGCATGACTGCCTCAGGGCCAGCTGGTTTTCACGAGAACTCCCGGGGCCAAGGAGGGACGCCTGCCTCCCGGCACGCGGATGCCAGTGGCCCTCTTCCCCACTAACCTCGTGCGTTGAGCCCCGGCCATGCTGCTCTCCTACCTGCAGACAGAGAGGCGGACTCGGGCGCACGGGGCCTCGTGAATAGGAGTGCGCCGGATGTTGCTGCAAGCCCCGAGTTCCCCACAGAGGCCTCACTGCTCTGCTGGCACGGGAAGATGCCCCCCTGGGGTTCGTCAGGGAGGCTGGGCCTGGGCTGAAAGCCTTCGCTGGGGTTATGGGTGAGGCTGAAGGAAAGACTGCCCTCCTAGGACAACTCTCTTCTCAGAACTAAGGAAAAAAAAGTTTTCCCCAGATTTCCACTTTAAAAACATTAAAAGATGAGTAGATATAATTTGAGTTTCCTAGTAAAAGCTGGGTTATTTGAGGACAGAAAAAGAAATAATCATCTTTGCAAATAAAACTTATCAGCTCCCCCAACTTCTTCCCACCTTGTCCACTCTTGGCTAGAGCCTGTGACCCAGGACGCGCCCACAGCTGCCCCCCCCCCATGCCTGGGTGGGCCAGCCCAGTGCAGGGCTCCGGATGCCTGCTGCTTAGGACACATCCCTCCAGGCGTCTGGGCTGAAAGGCATCAGGATGACTCAAGACCGATGGATGAGGGGCGCAGAAGCCATGGCGCCCACCCCTGGTTCTGGGAGCACGGGGCACTGTCACCAGGCTGCTCTTTGCAGTGAGGACAGCAGCAGCAGCTGTCTGCGCACCAGGGCTGCCCCCGTGGACAGGGAGCACACGCGGGCCAGTCTTCTACAGGGACCCCGCGGGGTGACAAAGAACATAAAACACCAGAGGGAAGTCTAAACGTGTTCATTTTTAACCTCAGAGTGAGCACACGGGCCATCTGAATTTCCCTTTCCAGCAGAAGGAGAGCTGGTCGCGTGGGGGGTTGGGGTGGGGCAGAGGCTCCCGGAGGTGGCCCTGACTTGCCCCAAGACCTCATGGCCTGGTCTTCATACTTGGCCACCCTCTTTTAACTTCTTCCAGGGACCGTCAGGCAGTTCTCCAGGTGCATATGGTCAGGGGGTCTCGAACCCTCCCCACCAGACTCACAGGAAAGAGAGATGGGGCAAAGGCAGGCCCATCACTGCTCTGACTGCCCCGGGTCCTCATACCGTTGTGGTGCGTAGATGAGCTCAGTGCTTGTGTGACCAGCAGATGTCTGTGGTGCCTTCACTTTTGGAACTGGGGGGGGGCACGGCAATGGCTGGAAGGGGTGCCCACCACAGTCACTGACACGACGCAGGTGTTCAGGCCCGTCCCTGCAGCTCACACAGGAACCGAACAGACCCTGGGCTCGGGGACTCAGGACCAGGGCATGTGGCTCCTCACCGGGAAAATGGGACAAACGCTGGCAGGGAAGGACCAGCAGCCAGGGCCACACCGCGCCGGCGTTCTCTGCCCCCCCGGATGCCTCGACCCGCGCAGGCCCGCCGCACTGCAAGCTTGTTCACTTGGACTCAGCAAAGGGGAAGGCAGGACGAAGACTGGAAAAGTTCAGTTCCTCTCTAAACTTCAGTATAGTGAGTCTGTCCCGAACGAGAAGCCCATGTGAATCTGGGGAAGTTTTGGGTCACTGCTGGAACTAAGCATCAGGCTGACCCTGAGCCCCCTGCCCCGTGGCACGCACAGCCCCGGCCAGCACCTGCCGCAGGAACAGTGACCCTCCTACCTCGCTCTGTAGTTTCCCCTTAGCACGTCTCACTGCCTGACCTCGTGTTTTAGTGTTTTATGACCCATCTTCTCCCTGTTGTAAGAGGTCAGCTCCACGCAGGGAAGGATTTTGTCTGCTTTTCTTACTCTTGCACCCTTAGCAGCCAAAACAGTCCCTTACTCGCTGCAGATGTTCACTGGATAGTGACTGTGCTAGCGACCTTGAGACACAGAGACCGTGGTTAACAGAAGAGGGGGGAGTGGCACTTCAACGCAAGCACCGCCCTGGGTCCTGGGCACCCACCCCAGGCTCTTCCTCTTTTTTTTTTTTTTTAAAAGATTTTATTTATTTTTTTAAAGACTTTATTGGACAGAGAGAGAGAGCACAACCAGGGGGAGTGGCAGAGGGAGAGACAGAATCAGGCTCCCCGCCGAGCAGGGAGCCCAACATGGGGCTCGATCCTAGGACCCTGAGATCAGGACCCGAGCTAAAGGCAGATGCTTAACTGGCTGAGCCACCATGTCACCCCCTAAGATTTGAGAGTGAGTACGAGTTGGAGGGGGGGACAAAGGGAGAATCAGACATCCTGCTGAGCAGAGAGCCTGCTGGCTGGCGTGGGGCTGGGATCATGACCTGAGCCCAAGGTAGACGCTTAACCAACCAAACCACCCAGTTGCCCCACCCAGGACTCTTCTAGGGAGAAGGCAGGGGTGCCTGCAGGGGCACAGCACGCTCTGAGCTCCCAGCTCTGCCTGACATCCAGCTCCTGGGCTCCCCGGACAATGGCTGCATCCCCAAGGCCCTCGTGCTCACAGCCAGAGACAGACGAGGCTGTTCCTCCCAAAACAAAACATGAGGAATACACAGCTTTACATTCTGGTCTTATTATTTCTTGCCGTGTCTTTGTCTCATTTGTTGACACTGTAACTACATGTGCTCGTAATTTCTGTGCTGTGGTCTTGGTCCTAGGCCAGGGAGATTTTGGGAGTTCTTAAAGAATGCCCTCCCACATCTACCCCAGCTCCTCTTTTTAACTACATTTGGAAACCCAACAAGGAAGGCTGTGTAACTCATTCCCTGTAAAGAGTTACTAAAAACTTGCTCATGCTTTCCCGTTCTCAACGCATCCGGGAAATGGATCATTTTCGATGATTATCATGTCATCTGGGGTTGTCTACCCCAGGGCTGGACCGTCAGCAAAACACCAGTGACATGCAGACAGAGCCTGTGGCCAGAGTAAACCCCATCAAGCAGGACACTGAACAAATTAAAACGCCAATGACACCCACCCCTCTGATGGTCTTTCTTGTGCACGGTGGACGGTAAACACATGCACGCCCCCCCACCCCCACCCGAGGGTCTTTCCTCGCAAGCCCACCCTGGGGCATCCTCAGCAGTAACTCTTTCTCTTTAAAATGTGTATCCATGGGGTGCCTGGGGGGTTCAGTGGGTTAAGTGACTGCCTTCAGCTGGGGTCATGATCCTGCAGTCCCGTGATTGAGCCCCACATCAGGCTCCCTGCTTAGCGGGGAGCCTGCTTGCCACTCCCCCTGCTTGTGCTCTATGTCAAATAAATAAAATCTTTAAAAATAAATAAATAAAATGTGTGTCCATGACTCCCACCCACTAGAACTGGAGTTCCTTAGGGGCACAGTCCTAGCCTGCATGCACAGTTTTGTACCAAGCACACAGTCGACACATAACATGTGTTTACTTAAAGAAGCAGCAGCTTGTTTACTTTTCTAGTCTAGTCCCTGATTTCGCAGGCGTTCAAAGTGAGTAAATGAAAAACCCCTGCAGGGCCCTGAGGAAACAGGCTCTGGACTGTTCAGAATTGGGAAGGGGGGCCCCCAGAGCTCCACATGTCCGGAGTGACGGCCAGTCTGGGTCTGCGTATAGGCCATGATGTCTGATACCAGACATCACTCCTGCTCTTGTCTTCCATTCGGTGCCATCCTCCCATAGAGGGAGGAAGACCTACCCCCCACCCCCCCCAAACAGAGGAAGGGCTCATGGGGCAGTGATGCCACTGGCCACACCTATCCTACATTTGGCCTTTTTGAAAGACCAGTTTTGCACTAAAATGTTTATTATTTCATCAGAACCACTGTTCTTAATTCTAATTTACATTTCCCTAAGATTACGTGGCCTGGTTTATTAGCTCAAGGATTTGATCCAAGAGACTAGATGGAGCCTGAGTAACGGATCCACACTGAACTGTCTCACCTCCGGCAAGATGGTGGTAATAAGTACAATTATCCATCCTTCTTGCTCACCACCCCTCCTCTGTCCCCTCCAGTCCTCGAGGAAGGAGTCCGGCCCGCAGCCCAAGTTTAGCTCAGAACAAACGGTGCCCTCACAGGAATGTTCCACCTGCACACGGATCCGACAGCTTCACAAGCCATACTTCTGAGGGGGAAACCACTAGGCCTTCCTCGGTAGCCACTGCTGCCTCCAGGTCTCTGGTGGACAGGACTGTGCGGAAGGATGATCTGGAACAACTTAGGGGAGCGGACAGAAAGTGCAGGATCTTACTGGCTGGAACCGTGCAGCTGCTTAAGGATCATGCCTTTCCTGCGGCCTACATAAATGCCTAAAAAATCCTTCCCCGGGCCCTGTGCCACCACCGTCCTCAGCCAGCTGCCGCCGCCACATCTGGAGGTTTGCTCTCATCTTACGCAGCTTTCCTACACCGTCTGGTACCGCTGACCCCAGCAGCTCACCACTGCCCTCGCCGCTCCTCCGGGCACTCGTCATCCTCCACGGGCCGCTTGTCCTTTGCTGCCTCTACGTCTAGGGGTGCCGCAGGCCTGTGTCCCACCGACCTTTCTTCCGGTTTCTTCAACTTCCTCAACTACCTGCCAATGCCGAATGCCAGATCTACCCCCAACCCAGGAACTCCTTTGGGAGCTTCAGAATCCTAGTTATCCAATCCTGGGTGCCTCTGGGTGAACACCTCTGAGGACGGAGATGCAAGCGCACTGTCACGGAGCCAGAGGCGCACGTGATCCATCAGTGCCTTCTGGAGCCGAGCGACAGTGCTGCGGCCGCCTGGCCCTGGTAACAGACGCAGGGTCCCTCCTGACGAAATGACTAACAAAGGCTCTGGCAACGAAGAACCGAGAGCTGGGGACACATCATTTTAAAAATTAATCATGGGCAAATGAATATGCAACATGGACTTGGGAAGTTCTGGACATACTGGACCCTAGAATATACCTCAAAGCTTACAAATTGTATTTCCAGGAAGAAAAACTCCTCCCTGAACAGCAGACTTTAATATTTCACAAAACAGCAAAATACTTTAAATACTTTTGGTATCTACCATGGACTACTGACTTTTTTCTAAGAAACTACATTTAAAATGCGACGGCCATCCACAGATACTACCACTTCATGGAAAATGGGTACTTGAACACATATACAACATAATTTCAGAATAAGGGACAAATACAAGCAGCTTAAAAAAAAAAAAATCTACTACACTGTCCTAATTTTTCCCTCATCATAAACACATCAGTGGTAACTCTAACATAATGACCACTGGCCCAAAGATCTCTGTGTGTGGGTATCACTGGTTTGGGTTCTGGACAAGAGATTAGGGCATGGTTTCCCAAAGTGTGTTCTATGTAAAACAGCAGTCTCCTAAGGGTCTGTGAAAGAGAGGGCTCCCTTGTCTCAAATGCATTTGAGAAATCCTGCGTCCTTGAGTTCCCTAATCTTACAGACTCATGATGCTCATATTATTATAAAGGTTCCAAGAATCTTTTGGTTAAAAAAAAAAAAAGTGCTTAACTCTGATCTTGGCAAAATTTACGTACTCTGCCTCCAATTATCCCCAAGGACTAGTGTTGCTCTGGCCACACTCAGAAATAGGTCTGGTTGGGGAAGAGTAGGTACAATTCAAACTTACTGGAGTTGATGTCTAAAAGCACAGAAATGTGATCCCTCAACTTACTCATTACCCCACCAGCAGAGCAAGAATCCTGACCAGCTGGGCTGTGCGTCTGCTGCTGCCTGGCCACTCTGAGGCCCACCACTAATTCTCCCTGCGGTGAGGCCCCTCCTCCAGAACAAAGGCACCTGCCTCCCCACCTAGGACTGGAGCTCTCTAGAAGTGCTGGCCTCTTACAGTGCTGAAGACTCCAGCAGATGAAGTCCCCGCTCAGCAGTCACCCTGGAAATGGAAATGAAGGTGACATGACGTACCCAGTGAGACTTCAGGTCAACAGGGCAACTTGCCTGTGGAAAATAAATCCCAGAACTCTTTGAAAATCCTGTTCAGTGCTCTCCTTCCTCCTCACCAGTACTTCCCCCGTGAATGGTCAGAAACAGTTCCCTCACGGAAGCTGAACCTAAATCCACCGGAGGCCAGTTGTCTCCGCATCAGTCCTTCAAAGATCAGCAGTAGGCATAGGTGTGCCCGTAATTCTGCATGCCCTCTTTAGCATTCCTAATGCAGGAAGGTCCGCTCCGCCCCTCCTCTCGTGTTTCCCGGTCTAGCGAAGGAAAGAAAGAAGCCAAGAGAACCGCCGACTGTAGAACTGTAACATCTCAGAGACTTTACGGCCGACTCCCCAGATTCACACACCACGTCAGAGTTCTGAGTAACAGTGCTTTGTATTTAACAGAAATTCAGTCAAGGTACGGAATTAAAGAAGGTGTTTGGAGTTTTATACAGATTATACATTTATAGGAAAAATTGACTTGATAGTTCCCTGAAGCAAGGTTAGGCCTAAAATAAAACGGCGCGAAGATGCCCAGTTAGCCTATTGTTTCCTTCAAGACAAGACACGTCACGGATAGCCTGCTAGGAACAGCACGCCGCCTGCCTCCAGATGGAAGAGGAGAACTTGCCCCGGTTCTAGCACGCACGCACGCACGCACGGAAGTCAGCCTGACGAACGGCGAAGGCCCCCACGAACGTGCACCACGGAGCCCTGGGCACCGGAGGCCTGGCCGCCGACGCGGAAGCAGCGCCAAGCGGCCGATTTAAGTACCACATAAACCGGGAGTCGATGTGTCCAGCGAGACTTGGCCGGAGTAACACCCCTCACTTCTCCCTCCACCGCCGGAGAGCCCGCCCCGGGAGCCGCCCCGCCACGGGGGCTCTGCGGGTGGGGTCCGGGATGTGAGGGCGCCCCACGCACCGGCGGCTGCTGCGCACGCTCAGAGCGAGTACTTACATAGTATTCAGCAGAACTGACGGGACTTCCAGCCCTGAGAAGTAGCCTCGGAGGGAGGGAGCCAGCGCATCTGGAAAGACACGGGGGGAGAAGGCTGTGAACCAGGGCTCCCCCTGGACATCCCCGCTCCTCAGAGCACCCTGCCGGGCTGACCCCCCCCCCCCCCCCGCGGTTCCGAGATGGTGCCCACTTACACCCGCCAGCGGGCGGCTCTCCCCAGGGGCTGACAAGTACCACAGCGGCACCCGGGAGACCTTCCGCGTCCCCCTACTGAACACGGGGCCCAGCTCTCAGCGAAGCTCCGGCTCAGGGAGCTCGCCAGATCCAGCAGCTCCCTTGCTCCCACCCTCCTTGACTCAGGGAACAGCCCGCTGGGCTAACATCTGGCCCAGGGAGTCCCTTTCTCTGCCCTCACTCAGCAGTGCCTAGGCTAGGGGACAGGCTGCCTCCTGGTTTGCTAAGCGGCGCGTGGAAACGTATCTGCTTTGACAAAGGAGGGCCGGTCCCCGACCCATCGGTGCCAGTAAGCTGGCCAGGACACCTCTGAAATCCTGCTCCTGTTCTTTTAGAAAAGGGGTCTGGCTTCTCGGTGCTGTGGGGTATCTGGTACCCCAAACCCTCTGCTCACTATGCCGAGGAGGTCCTGCAGCCCCATCTTCCACGGGGTTTCCAAAGTGGAAGGCCAGCAACAAAACAAATGGATTGAGTGATGCTTTGTCCACTTGCAGAATGTTCCCAGTCCTGTGCTGAGGAACACGTGAGGAAACAAAAGGGCAGTTGCACTTTGGCTTTAACAAATGTCCATCTGTCGGCAATGTCAGTTTTGCCCCTCAGCCTTTGACCAGAAGAAATGCCCATTCACCGCTGCTCCTGTTTTCCTGTAGGGATGGCCTCCCCATCAGGCCGAGGAGCAACACAGGCAACTGGGAGTGGGGGAGGAAGAGCAATTACATCAAAGGGGGGAGACGCTCGGGAGGGCTGGATGGCTCTGTGGAGAGGGGCATCCTCCCCAGTGTGGCAGGAGGAGAAAGAGGGATCTTTTACCTGGGTCTGGCCCAAAACGTTTCTAGAGTGGAATGCAATGCTGGAAGGAATTTTTCCCTGACAAATCTACTCCGATGGTTTAATAAAATAGATTCTGCTGGCGAACCCCCTTTCCGTAGGGCATCTCCGGCAGCTCTCCAAAGCATACACAGATGGAGCAGCATTCTGGCAGAGGTGGAGGTGCAGGGGGCCTGAAACCTGCAAGGAAACTGCAGAACCCAGGGGGCGCTGGTGGACTGACGCAGACCCCCCGCCCCAACTTGCTTTTACAGGTGGGCAATCAGTTGAGAGCTGGGTATTCTGAGTGACGTCCCCCAGGGCACAGAGCCCAGCGGGGTCCGGATCCAGGGCCCAGGCTCCACTGGCTCCCGTAACTTTTCTAGGAGTGGGCCCCCAGACCCAGCTCACACAGGTTCCTCAGTCTTTGGTCTTGGTCCCCATGCAGAAGTCCTCTGCATTTCCTTCTACCCCATGGGCCTCCTTTCTCTCTGGCTCTCAATGCAGGGTGAGGGGCCACACTGGAGGACTCCGTCCCAACTTGGGGCCTCACCTCCTTGGGAAACGAAGACTTAAAAGGATCACAGATGTGTTTTGAGCTTCTACCCATACCAGGGCTCCAGCTCAGGGAACCCCCTGGGCCAGCTGTACATGCGGGCTCCTCTGGGGTATACACTGGATATTTCTAGAAATCACATCACCAGCTAAAGGGGGTCCCCCGCATTGCGGGAGGGCAAAGCTGTATTCCTTGGGAGTCAGCAGCAGGTATTGAAGTTCACTTAAGGCAGGGCCAGAGTAGTTTTCTGTCTTTCTTTTTTTCTTTTTAAAGATTTTATTTATTTATTTAACAAAGAGACGGACAGCGAGAGAGGGAACACAAACGGGGAGTGGGAGAGGAAGAAGCAGGCTCATAGAGTAAGAGCCTGATGTGGGGCTCGATCCCATAACGCCAGGATCACGCCCTGAGCCGAAGGCAGACGCTTAACCGCTGCGCCACCCAGGCGCCCCCAGAGTCGTTTTCAACACTCAATAGCAATTAAGGGGACGAGGGACCAGAAGCTTTTTGCAAGCGGGTAGGCTAAAAAACATGTCACTTTGGGAATTCAGGAGTATATGCAGGATAAAGAAGAGAGAAAGAAAGAAGGGAAGTGTGTGGGAGGATGGGAAGGAAAAGGGAGAGAGGAGTAAAGGGGTGCAGGGGGAGAGGGCAAAGAGGAGGACAGGGTGGGTGAAAGACAAAAATTTCATACCTACCCATGGCTTATGGCTTTGTGCATCTGAATCCACTTGCTCACTAAGCAAAGGGCAGAGTTGGAGCTGCCTTCCTGAGACAGGTGGTAAAGGAGGGGACGGGGGCACAGCCCCACAGCAGGTGGGGGGCTGGGAACCTAAACACAGCGGGAGGGGAATGGGTCTGTGTGCATTGGAGTCGGAGGGAGCGTGGTGGTGGCGACTGGTGCTGCCTGGGTGTGGGGCTGGGGTACTGAGCCCCACGAGGCCAAGACATGTTGGTGTTTCAGAGACACAGGAAGAGGGGAGGTCTGACCAGGGGGTGGGGGCGCAGTGGATGGCATGACTTTTGGTGACGGTGACTGCGAGAAGGAAGCCCTTCATCTCCCACACACCCACCCCAGCCTCAGCCAACCTCTGGTGCACACTAGCCTCTCTTACCCACGCTGTCCTCATCCCCGAGCCCTGCGGTCAGCCTGGTCTAGAACACCCGAGCACTCCAGGGCGATAAGCAGGCTGACTGAGCTATGGGGTCTGGGATAAGCTGTACTCAGCTCAGCCGAGGTCAAGTTGGCCCACTGGCTGATTCTCGGGGAGCATGTGGTGGTGATGGAGTCAACAGAGGCCCCGAAATTCATCACTCTGTGCCCCCAGGACGTGGACACCTCTGCCCCTGCCAACAGGGCAGCACTGCATACTCTTCTCACTGCATTCCATAGACCTCCAAGCCCACCTCCTCGCTCAGATCGGAGGGATGCAGTGGCACCCACTTGCCAGCAGAGGGCAGTGCCCCACTCCCCGCCCAGCCTGAGCTGCTCCCCCAGGTTCCCGTGCAGCAGAGCAGAGCAGCTGAGCTCACAGGCAAAACTGAGTTCAAGCAGCAGGCGGCTGGTCCAGGTGAACAAGCTGTTTTGTGCTAACTACTGCTGTCCTCCGGGTGGGGAGGGACTGACCCCCCACTTGGGCTGCTTGTTCTGCTGTGGGTTCTGGCTCCAGGTCACCCGTGGCCACTCCTGCCCATTGCCTAGGGGCTGCTTTAGTGCATCATAAACACTGGGGAAACCTGCAGTTCCCTGACTCTCTCTCTCCACAGACAGTCCAGCAGGGGTAAGTCTGCGCAGTTGACCTTCCATGTAAGACACGATCCTGTCTGTAGAAAAATGCATGTGAGCTGGTGCGCGCGCACACACACACACACACACACACACAAACTGCACACTCAACAATCCTGCCTACAATCCCAGGAGCTTCTGAAGTCCCTAGAAGAGCTTCCAATGATATGTGTGATCCGCACCCACGCTGATGCCCACCCTATCCAGACTGCTAAGCACACCACCGCACAGACTGTGGCCTGCGAGTCCATAAGCAACACGGAAGACCCCAGGGCGCTTCTCCACTCAAACTCAGAAATGCTGGTCGTTACCTCTCGGCTCACTATCCAGGGGCCACACTGTTTGGGATTCTACCATCACACATCTTCGGGAATGTTCTTCGCAAACACAGTGGCCCTGCAAAGTGACCCTGAGGTCTCCAGCACCTTAGCACGGATGGTACCAGCTCCTGCGACGTGTGGGAGAGCTCGGACACGAGAAGAGAACACCCATAAGTAGAAATAACCCAGAGCAAAAATAAAATGGAATGCTAGAGAAAGTGGTAAGTATCCATAAAAGTCATTTCTATCCTCTTCCACTTACAGATGAGGAAACTAAGGCCCAGAGGATTCAAGTACGTACAGAATTCACATTTGCAATCATGTTGCCAAAACAGGAAGACCCTGACTGGTCTCTAGAGTGGAGCCCTCAGCCCTCTGCAGTGCCTGTGAGCCGCACAGACTATGCACCCCACCTCAGCTGCAGTCCCCACCCCCTCCCTTCTGGCGACTGCCGGGCGTCACCACACTGGCCTTCAGAAACAGCGTAAGTGCCTACCAGGTGCCGGCCTCCATGAAGGTAGTGGTTATTAGTAACTACTCCTTGGTTTCACTATTTTCTTCTCCATGAAATAAAGGGATCAGTCTAGACCAGTGGTCTCAGAGTGGGGTCCCTGGCCCCCAGCGTCACCTGGGAACTTGTGAGAAATGCAGAAACCTCTGGGAGAAAAACCCAAGCCCCTGTATGTCACAAGCCCTTCAGGAGACAATGACGCACACGTCCAAGTTTGAGACACACTGCTCCTGTGTGAGGTTTCCAAAGTGAGGCTGGAAGCAGGCTGTCTAGAGATGCTCTGTGGTCAAGTAAGTCGGAGAGAAATGCCGTCTCTGCCCCTTCAGCGGAATCGAGATACACATTAAAGACCCGAGAAGTTCCACCATGAAGAAACCTGTTTGACTTGATGAACCCTGGGCTCCCATGTTTATCTGCCCACAGGATCTTTTTGTTATGTTCCCCTGTGGTTGCTGAGAAAGGCTGGTGTGGAAGGCTCCTTCCCGGGGTGACTTCTGGTGGATCTGGGAGGCGGCGGCATGCCAATATGGCCTCCAAGTTTCTAGCTCTTAACAAAACTGATCAGAGCTGGAAGATCACCAGCCCAGCTGGTGCCCTGGATGGCTGATCTAATCTCTAAGAAGCAGTGGAGAGTTTCTTACCTCTCCCAAGGCAGGTGCTGGACCTGAATACAGATTTCCCCAAGCACCATCTAGTCAGAGCTGGGCTCTCCTTTTTAAGGCATGGACATTCAGGCTGCGACACTGTGCCTGAGATGGAGCGCTGACCTCCCTGCTGGGGCTCTCCCAGCACGGAAACAACTGCAGCCAGACACTCACGCATTCTTTCGTTATAACCAACCCCGGCCTGCTCACTCCGGGCCTGAGGATCCATTCGGAGCAGCAGCACCAAATAAAGCATGGCAGGTCCCACAGCAAACTTTGCTGAAGGCTGCCAGGCTAAGGAAAGGCTGCCAAGCCAGGAGCACACTGTGGTCCAAGAAACTCCAAACTCACCAAAGAGACTAGACTGATCTGCCATACAAAAAAGATGGCCATCTTTATGGGACAAATCACAGGGTTCTTTAAAATAGCTCCCCTGCCCTATCTAATACAGTGTTCACCCAAACTGGAAAAACACTTTTCAGGAATTTCTATTTCATGAAATGAGGCCCACTGAGGGTCGCTCCCATTCCCAACCCCATCCCCCCCCAAACTGCCAGCCCATCCTCTCGCTCAGCAAGCGCAGAGGGCACGAAACGCAATCACCATTCTTTCCTCTTTGTCTGGCACCTAATACTCCTTGCCTAGGGCAATTAAACAAGCTGCCATCATCAAGGCGAAATGTCCAGATCTATGTGAATGGGTCCAAAGGTTAAGTCGGCCATCTGAACTACCCCAACCGCCAGAAAGGAAGTGAGCCAGTCCTGCCTGGAGAAGGTTACGTTCCAGCCCAGCCCTATGCCCCTGCAAGATCTCCCTGTCTGGATGGTGGGACACTGCTGAGGCCTGAGCCCAGGCAGCAACAAGTCTAGACCCCTGTGAACACCTCCTGCCAAGACCAATCACGGCTGGGCTTAATTAACCATAAGCCTTCAGGGACAATTTTCTCTCCTGGGCTTTTAGACTCTTTCCCTGTCTGTCCTAAGCACAAACCAGGTTCTTGCCTTCAAACAGGCATCTGAAATGTGCTCAGACACCCCAGAAGTTCACTCAATACGCCACTCGGGTTGAGGGCACCCAAGCGTGTAACATCCTGTGTCAGATTAAGTCCACAGTGGTTGCTTGTCATCCATATTTAATTCTGTCAGTCTGTTAATTTTTAACTATGTTTGCTATCAAGGGCCATTAGAGGTCCCCAGGAGCCGAGCCCAGTGAAGCGAGAAGTACTTCATGGCAGAGTGGATGAGGCTTGAAGTTGGGGTGTCCTACTTCCCCATCCTGTCACCGAGCTCTGGCCTTCCCCACTGGCAGCACAAATCCTGAATAAAACATGATCCATTTGGAGTTGATTTGCCTTTTTCCCCCCCTGTCAGAATTGGTTTTCTTCAAGGAGAAGTTCACTTTCTTTTTATGAAGGCTACATTTTATATTTCTAAACTTTCTTTGTAGCCTTGGTTTTGTTTCCAAACCACTTAGAACCCACATACTTTTGGATGGTATCTGGGTGCCCATTCCTAGGACAGGAGGCCCGAGCCCAGATGGACGGCCAGCTGGCCGAACCAGGGCCTCGCCTCGGCACACACCAGCCACAGGCTGCCGTTCCTACCCTGGCCCCCGCTGCTTCTCCTCTTCACCCAGGAACAGAGCCTGGACCCTTAGCGTTCTCTTGGTGGGGTGCTGGTCTTGAGTCCCTATATCCCAACTGCTTCTGATGCTACAAGGGGAGGGCTTAGGAGCCTCCGGGCCATGCCAGATCAAGTTCTGACAAAAGAAGGAAACAGAGGAGCTAGGTTAATAATTACGACTCCATGACAAACATTTTACTCTTTCCCTCAAAATGACCCGTCAGGTAGATACTCATTCTTCCTCCTCATAGATGAGGAAACTGAGCTTCAGTGAGGTTAAACTAAACTTGTTTAAAACCCCAAAGGTAGCACAGTGGGTGGAAACGGTCATTAAAACTGGCCTGTTTGATTTTACAACACCGAGTCCCGATGCCGTGGCAGACCCTCTGCACCATCCTGCTGGGATGGTCAGACCACCTATTTGTGGATAATCCCACGGGCGAGGGGGGCTCACGGAGGCCAGGGAGAAAGTCATAGGCCCTAGGAAGTTTAGCCTTACAAAGGACAAAATGAAACATGCTCAAGAGACCTGAAAGACAGTGCCCCAAATGAAGGAAACCTTGTGGCCACCCCCGCCAGGAAAAGGCCCCCTTGGAGCCGCTCTCTCAGTCATGGCAACAGTGAATTTGAGAAGTCTTGCTGGGATCCCCAACCACGGTCATGGTCATGGCCACGGCCACAGGGCACTGCTCAGGTTTCTGAACAGCTGCTGCAGCAAGCGGCCCAGTGTGGTGAAGTTTGGGGCTCGGCAGCAGCAGCTCTGGCCAAAGGAGCCAACCATCCCCAGGAGCTCTGGCTGAAGGATTCTGGACCGCTGCTGAAGAGGCCCGGGAGGAATGTTTCCGTCTCTCACTGCCTTCCTAAGGGCTCCCGCGCTCTCCAGAGACCAGAGACCAGAGACCAGAGGAGGGGATGAGAATGACAGAAAAGGTAAACAGGAGGTCATTTGCTTGGCCAGGGTGGGATCCCCCGGGGTTCAGTCACAGGCCTATGGAGAGAGCAACTTCCCAAGGCACGAGAGGTGATGCTGCCACCTGGAAATGCGGCCAGGCAGAATTCCAACGGACGGACTGTGGGAAGAATGAGCCAGAGTCCAGGGAGGAATGGGCCGGATGACCCATGGGTCTTTCTCTTCTCCAGCTTCTCTGATAGGAAAGAAAGATAAGGCAGCAGCTGGAAAGTTCAGGGACAACGGGTTTGAGTAAAGCAACACACAGGAACCACTTGGTCTCTCTGGGAATTCAGCTGTTTCCCACTCTTGATCTATTTCCTGTCAGGGAGAGGTTTTCTCCTGACAGGCGTGTCCGGGCCTGGCTGTGGGGGGAGACTTCCTGTGGGGACGAGTCCTCCCGGCGCTGGCACAGGCTGCAGAGACCTCACTGCTGGACGTAGGGCAGGTGCTGTCACTCTGGTGGCTGTCCCCAGATGCCTCATCTGGCTCACCTGCCCCTCATTTATTCTTCCCAACCTCTGGCCTTCCGTTTGGCTGCAGCCACGAGGACTCTGCCGCTGCCTCTGTGTCGTCGTTTGAACAAGCACAGCCTCGTGGGTAGCTAGTCCCTAGGTTTCCTCCTCCTTGTTGAAAATTCACATGCTCCTTAAAAGGCTAACGTTTAGGAAGCCCTTACTATGTGCCAGGCTCTCTTGTTCTAAAGATTTTGTTTATTTATTTGAGAGAGAAAGCACAAGACAGGGCAGGGTCAGAGGGAGAGGCAGACTGACTCCCTGCTGAGCCGGGAGCCCGCCGTGAGGCTCCATCCCTGGACTGCGGGATCATGACCTGAGCCGAAGACAGATGCTTAACTGACTGAGCCACCCAGGCGCCCCCGGGCACTCTTGTTCTACAAGAATGATGATGAGGCCCATTTTCCTGAAGCCCAGAGAGGTTAAGTAAGGAACGTGCTCAGTCGAGCTCACACAGCTCGTAAAGGCAGGGCCAATGTCTGACCAGGTAGTTCCAGAGCCCGCACCCCCACCCCCGTGCTACCGCCAGGCTCAGAAACAGCCCGAGGTGGTCTGCGGAAGGAGAGGGGGCTCTGTGCTCCCTTCTCAGTGGGAGACGCACGCCCAGAACTCCCAGGAGCCGGGCGCTGTGAGCACAATGCCTGGCCGTCCTGCCCCAGCCTGGCCTCCTATGGGAGTTAAGCCAGGGGCTCCTAGACCAGAAAGCTGAACAAAATCAGGAACTAGACAAGGCTAGCGCATTCAGGAGACAGAGCACCCAGGGGCAGTTTCCCCTCACAGTCTGACCTTCATGGAGCTGTAGGCTGAAAGGAAAGGTACAGGTCAGAGGATCAGTAAGTTTCATCGATGTCTAGAAACAATTTAAAGCCTTGGGCTGATTAGCCCCCAAAGGCCAACCTCCGCAGTCCCTCAAAGCTATGCTCTCCCAGACGACCACAGGCCCTGGACTGCAGGGAGACAGCGGTCGTTGGAGAAAGCCGGCCTCGAGGACCAGGTCTCAGGTGGTAAGAGCTGATGCCATCTGGGAGGCCCCAAAGCAAACGCCCTCAATCTCTGACTCTTCCCTTCCCTTTGGGAGGCTGGCCAGCCGCCGGGGTGCCGAAGCCCCTCCCACAGGCTTTGTTCCCGGCTCCCACTGCAGGACCAGCCACCCTGACTGAAAACCGAAGGGGCCTCACTATAGAGTCCCATGCGGTGCCTGGATGGGATGCATCACGGCCGTGCTGCTGGGCCTCGGTGCTCACCGGCCCTGCTCCCTGCCTCCCTCGAGACACTCCCTCACCCCCGGGCCGTGCGCTTCAGATACACCCCGTGCGGAACCAGATCTCTTGTGTCTCATCTCCGTATTCTCCACAGGGCAGAGTCAGTGAGAGGAGACGCTTAATGAAATTTGTTTTTATAAAGAAGTCTCAAGATTCAGTTCGCAGTTGCGAACTCAGTTTCACAGTTTCGCTCTGTTAACGCCTGGATCTGGTGGGCGGGCGGGCAGCTCTGCCGGGAGCACCCGCACACTGTTCCTGGCCCTTCTCTCCCCCTGTGATCTCTCTTCCTTCCCTGTGTGCTTGGGTCAACTTTTCCCATGGTCCATTTTTATGATTTTGGGTTTAACCTTTACAATTTGTCCAGTGTGTCACAGGGCACCTCCCAAGGGACATGTCCTGGCCTGGGAAGTCTGTGTTACGATTTTAGAACCTTCTGTGGACGTGCAGGTGATGGGTTCCAGCCCTGTGCCATGGAGCAGCCTGGGAGGAAGATCTGCTGTGACTCAGGGCAAATGAGGCCCGTGAAGAAGAAACAGGTAACCGGGACTTGCTCTCTCAGTCCTACTTACCTGGACAAGCTTCTGGGGCAACAAGGTGGCTCTGGTCAAGGGTAAATGGTATTGTTTCTAGAATGTAATGAGAACAGTGCACTTTATTGGTTTTCTCTCTGGCCCGTCAGCAACAAGACTAAAGGACTGGCACCAAGCAAAACTGAACGGGGACTGTAAGGGCCGAGCTGTGTGAGGACGACATGGCAGAAGTGCTGTTTGTGCCTGAAAGCAGAACTCTCCTAAAAGCCACGGATGAAACCTGCGCTCCTGTTCACAGGGACTTTTATATTTAATAAATTTCAAACACCAATGACCTTGACAGTAGACAGGACGATCGTGTCTAAAAACGTTAATGATCTGCTCAGAGCTCAGCTGTGTGCCGCGTCAAGTTGTTCCTTCATCTCTACGAAGGACAGGGCAGTGATGCAGCCGACAGAACAATTACCTTCTGTGATGATGCCTCGAAAACGGGATGTGGTGTCAAATAAGCGTCTTCAGTTCAGAGATGGAGCCACGAGGCCACAGATGGAAGCTGGCACCGAACCAGAAGATCTTCAACGACCATTCCTGCCCCTCGGGTTCTCCTCCCTCTGGATCAGGGTGGACAGACTGGAAAATACATCTCTTTGCTTCAAAGAGGTTTCTGACAGCCAGACACACCATCCCTGCTGAAGCAAGATCTCCTGGTAGAGGCGACTCATAGACGCTAGAAAGAGAACCTTCCAATGTGCAGCTCTCGATGGTTCGGAAGCCCAAGAAGAGACCAGCAGCAGTGAGGCCTCGGCTCTGGGCCAGGTCTCCCCTGGATGCTCTGCGGCATTCTCCCATGTGGTGTGTGCTCCGCGTCACGGGCCCAATTCTCCCACAATCTCAGTCAGAGATAACCTCTTAGCTCCAAACTCGCATCACCATGAAAACAAAACGCTGCAGTCTACTTGAGATAATTTTTGCTCTGATTAAAATTTTTATTGAAATCTCTCAAACGTTACCAAGAAATAATTTTTGCAAAATGGGGGAAAATAGCTAACAAGCAAATTCAACATGGGAGCTCCCTCTGCTGGTCTGCGGTAGGTTGGTATGTTACAAACACATTCCCAGAGACAAATCTAATTTGCTGGAGAAGTGGACAAAAGACAGGTGTGTTGGGCTTTGCCTCAGGAGAGAAACACTAGAAGAAAAAAAAAATCCAAGTCTCAAAACAGAGCACAACAATGCTAAGAAAAACAAAATAATATAAAAGCGTCTCCAAAGACATACAGTAAGATCTCCAAACAAAACCGGAATCATCCACTAAGGGGATGCTCCTTTCAGTCTTCCCCACTGCTCTACCTCCAGTTAATAAAAATTCTCTCAGGCCCTTTGGGTGAAGGTTAAGTTCTGATTCCCTTGTCTTTGCCTCCAAGTCTCTTCTTACAGGCTTCTCATCTACTTAGAGAAGAAAGATCCAAGGAGTCAGTGGAGTGAGGAATTTCCAAAATTCCAACAAAGAGTAAGTCTTTGGTGAGCCAGCACTGAGGTGTGGAAAGATCAAGGCCTGGGAGTCAGGTGACCTGGCTCCAGTCATGGTAGAGCCACTCGCGACCTTCGAGAACTCTCCATCTTCTCCCGTCTGTCTCCTCAACTGTAAAATGGGCCAGACCTGCTGGTCGGTCAAGTCTCTACCAGTTTCACTCTATGATTCTCATCTTGGACAAAGAAATTTAAATAACCATATCTGTTCACGAGACTTTAGGATCCAGAACCCAAGCTTGCACTGGGAATGACTCCAAACAAGTTTTGGGGTTGAGCACAAGGATCTCACTGATTTCAGATGAAAGTTCCACCAACTCTAGGACCGATGTGGTGGAGCCAAGCGGACTCCAGGTTGGGAAAGTCTCAAGATCAAGGAAGAACTCACAGGGGAGGGGCCACCATGGGCAATACATCCCACTAAGTCAAATGGCTGAGTCCATCTTATCTTGGCACTGTCTCTAACCTTTCTCACAATGGGCATGGGCTTTCTTAAGACTCTTCAGTTCCTTCTCCCACACATCCCCCAGATATACTTTGGATTTCATCCATTATATGAAGCAAGGGCAAGTTACCCGAATGTTATTAAGGCCCCAAAGCCACTATTCCCAGTCCTTTCTGGCTACTGTCAATTCTTGCTTTTCCAGGGCAATGGTGAAAGGCTCTGCTGCTGATTAACAGAGCCACTGATACTCAGAACACTGCACACTGGGCACCGTTCCATGGTATTAGGACCGTTTGCCTTCACTGTCAGGTAATCTACATTTAGGCAGTCTAGGAAGAGGAGAGAAGACACATCCACAGATGGTGGGGGCGGGCCCACAGACAGAGGGGGCCATCATCTACACAGTTATCCCCAGGGCCACTGCGAACGTTTCGATGACTCAGCAGAAGATAGCCACAGGTTTATGTCTTTATCCCTTCTCCCTCCCCTGCCCCCTGCGAGGAGACAGAGCGCTGACGCGGACCGAGGTGAAAGCAGCAGCGAGGGGAGGGAAAGCAGAAAGCACAGCTGATCTGGACACCGGGCCACCGGGCTGCAAATCCTGGGGCTTGGGGCTGCTATAAGTCATGTTCCGTGCCAGCTGCCCTCACCACCACCGTCTACTTTCCCCTTACTACTGGTACGACTTTCTACCTCCTTCTGCCAACACCGAGGGTCCTCACGTCGGGGGCCTAGTCCACCTGCGCGGTGCCTGGGAGGCTGGGCTGTACGTGCACGGAGCACGGACAGCTCGGCTAAGACGCAAGGGACGTGTATGCAGCCAGCTCCACGCCTGACCCCCTGGCCCACGAGGACGTCAGCTAGGGGGCTGCCTGTCGGTGCTTTATACAACACAGGGAGTTCTGTACCCCATGGAAGGGTTTTCAGTCAGAAGGAAGAGCTTCCCAGGAAGCTGTGTGTCCCATCCAGCCTTGTAAATAAACACTAAGCAAAACAAAAACCCCACCTGTCTGTCCAGGCCAACGGTTCTTCAGAAACCAGGCTTTCCTGCTTTTTACAGGAGTTACAACGTGCGGTAAAATGAATGAATCTATATTCTGTCTTATTTGCTGTCGATCATCCCTCTGAACCCTAACACGCATCACTGCTGCTTGCACTAAGAGCGAAAGAGAGAGCAACATTTGTTTTCAAGGGGAGAGGAAGGGCTGGTACATAGGTAGTAATCTTCGTGAAGAAACAAGGGCGTTTATGAAACTCAGCCTACTTTTAACTAAGAAGGGAAGTGGGTCCAAACAGAGATCTTCACCTTGACCTGTAATTACGCTCTCCACACTACACCGTACCTCCTTTTCTAAAGATGGAAAAAAGGAACGCTTCATCTTTCCTGTGACATCTGTAAGCTAGCAGCACACGGTCTTCCTGGAAGCTTCCCACTTTCCCCCTTTGGCCACTAGCTCTTCCAGAACGCGAGAGCAGAAATCTCTCCACACACAGGTACACACGCAGACACGGAACTCCGGCAACCAGCGCACGCCTCCCTCAGCAGCCCTTCCGCACGACCAGGCACGCGCGACTCTGTTCTAGGGACGCCCTCGGGCTGGCTGGGGGCTGGGGGGGGGGGCGGGTAACCTGTGCCCCGTCTGTCTCTCGTGTGTGATATGAGGGTGAGATCATTAGGGAAGAGAGAGGTGTCATTTGGGGCAAACATCAGGCAGTGGGTGATATCATGGCTGTCAGATGGTCCTCAAGTCCCGGAGGAGTGTCAGCTTGATTCAGAGGGGATCATTAATCTCCCGGAGGCGGGTCTGTTAGCCGGACAGGTGTTAGTTGTACGGTGTGCTCTGGGGAACCAGGTTGGAAAGGACCGGTGGAGGAGGGAGTGAAGTCGTGGCCGATGGGGGTCAATTACCTGGGCATGCAGTGAAGCGGGGTAGGTGAAAGCAGGAGGAGGTAGAGCAGGCGCTAACTCCGCCGGGTACAGAGGGTACGGGGCCCACACTTCAGGGCTACTGGGGTAAAGTGCAGGCACTGTGAGCTCATCTGCAAGAAAAGAATAAGGCAAGAGTTAGTGGTTACCAAACAGCCGCCTTCCAATCAGAAACAAAACACCAAATCACCCCGAGCCCCCGCCCAAGGCAGAAGTCAAATTACTCTCATGCTTTCAAATAACCTGTTGCTTTGGGTCCCCAAACTCTAAGCGAGGGAATGGTAAATACAAAGTGGAAAAAACCAACAGGCATCTGCTGCCTGTCTGGCCTGCTGGGATCTCAGGCCTGGGCTCTGCCCCGGACACTCTGATGTCTTTCCAACTATAGCTGGGGGAACACAAGAACAGTGGGGACTTCCTGCACAAAACCCCACACGTGGCCCTCTGAGGAAAAGAGGAAGTAAGAGAACCGGTAGGAGGTATCCCATGAAACCCGCTGCAGAGCCTTTGGGAGAACGATGGTTTACTGGCAGGGCCATGACAGACCAGAACTGTAGGACTTCTCTGTTTATCAGTGTAATTACTGCTGACGAATCATCACCAAGCACTTCCCAGTTAGCCCTCCGAAGCCTCCGGAAGTGAGAAAGCCTGGGGCATCCAGATTCAAGTTAAACCCCCCGAAGACGCAAATGAGAACATTCATAGTTGCTGCTTACACGGACTGTATTTTCTAGGCGAAAAAAAGGGAGTCATGTTGCCAACTGACTGGTCTGAATCCGATTCCATTCAGGTCAAGCTGCAGTTTGCCAGACTGAAGGGCAAGTGCCCGGGGCTCAGAATGTATCAGGAAGCAATCCATTAAAGTAACAGCAAACACATGAGGGAGCGTCTCAGCAAAGAAAAAAAAGAACACCAGTCGATAGTTACGAATCTGGACTCTGTGAAGCAGCGATCTCAGTGTGTGCTTTTATCACCTGTCAAAATCTGAAATCAAGTAGGCCAAGGATGTTACCCAGGACTGCCGGAGGAGTCAGGAAAACGAGACTGTCATAAAGCCATTAGTGACTCTGCCATTCAGGACTTTCCAGAAGTCTAGAGTGCACGTGACCCAAGGTCGAAAGAGTCATTTCACTCCTTCTCACATGTAAGAAGCCACCCCAGGCCTGCTCATTCTGGGTCTCCCTTGTCCTCCCCAGTGTCTCCCCACCCCCAAACTGCGGCTCTGGGCAGGGTCTTCAGTACGGGAAGGGGGCTAGAAACAGACAACTTTCCCGAGTGTGATGTGGGGACTGCTCTATGGAGCAACCGGAAAGCAGCTGAGCCTATGGGCGCAGGCGGACCTGGTGAGGTTTTCCACAGCCAGGCAGCACGGCAAGAGCTACTGAAAAGGTGATGGGGAGTCCAGAGCTGAAGAGGACCAGCCATTCAGAGGGCAGCGCGGGGATCCCAACAATGCGGAATGCTACACTGTGGCTGCCGGACTCCCGCTCTCAACAAGGCAGTTAAAATGCCCCTCACTTGGTGAGGGGAGTGCAGACTGCGTGTAGATTAGGCTGGAGAGCCAGACCCGAAGTGTGGGCTCATAGTTATTATTCGAATGGGAACGCAGAGGCATCCTAAGCTTTCTTCAAATGATCAG
The DNA here is from genome assembly GCF_002007445.2 of Ailuropoda melanoleuca. Classification (NCBI taxonomy): domain Eukaryota; kingdom Metazoa; phylum Chordata; class Mammalia; order Carnivora; family Ursidae; genus Ailuropoda; species Ailuropoda melanoleuca. The sequence continues at coordinate 25,395,489 of NC_048235.1, read as the reverse complement.
GTCTACACCACCTATTTCTAGTTCTAGGGTATGTGGGTGTCTGTAGTTTCTGTCAGAAAATTCCTTATGGAGGGGCTGGGAGAATGCTTCACAGACCCCTGTGTTTCCGGTCATGAGAAGACCATATGATTTCCATTAGAGCAACTCTTGTGGGAGCCCCGCTCGTGGAAACTAACTGCTGCCAGAACCCAGGCCTCGGATCTTAAACAAACAACCATTCTCAGGAATGGCAAGCTATTGTTGTTGGTGGTGGTACTGTTATTTCAGCTACCATGCTATTTTAAGACATTCTGAGTCTTTTTGAAAAAAAGTCAAGAGAGTCTCAGGACCTAGCACACAAATGTCTTAGCCCGTGCCTGCTCAGCCCTACTGTGGCGGCCGACGACGCTAACCGCCATCAGAGAGGATATGCAGGGCCTGCAGCCTGATGGCAGCACTGCCTCATCCTGTGGCCCTCACAGGAACTGGCCAAGCTGGGGGTGCTCTAATCTAATCACTTTCCTTTAGAAAGTTTTAAAAATGAAATGAGATGTCATTTTAAGATTCCTGATCCTAAAGAGAGACATAATGGAGATGGGTGGAGTCAGGATTTCAATCTCATCCTTGACAGATGGGATTTATGATTTCCAGACAGTTCCACATTTTTATCCTAAAGCATTACTTCCCATTGGGTCCAGATACACGCTCAGAGACTATTCACTAACATTTGCCCAAAACCTAGCCCAGCAGGACGGGGCAGCACTGGCTTCCAAATCTCCCACACCCAAAGCTGCTGAGTAACAGTAAAGTCAGGTAAGCGAAGAGGAAGCCTAAGAGCGATCGGAGTGAACTTACATTTGATCGCGTCTTTCATATCTACCCCTTCTCCCCTTGAGAAGGAATCTGGAGCGTAAATATCAAGAGACACGCAGCACAGAGGGGGCTGGTCAGGAGGAGGATGAGGAAGAGGAGCCCAAAATGTGCCAGTGGAGATGTCCTGAGCTGGAGAGTACTGGGGGAGAGGAGGGCAGTGAGGAGGATTTCTCACAAACAAGTTTCCAAGGGTTGGCCAGTGAGAGCCCAGGAAGGGAGGATCCAGGTCTTAACCAAGTCTGGGCCCCTGGGGTCAGCTCTGAGACTAGCATTTAGTGTGTAATACTGTTTGTTGGATGGAATAGTACCCGGTGGAAAATTCTAAAAGCTGTTTAAAGATACACCACTGTTTTATTAAAGGAGATTAGGAAATATCCACAGGAACAAGATCTAAAATTTCCCAATCCGTTCAGTATTTGTCACACGAAAACAAAAATGAAACAAAAAACCAGCAGAAGAGCAAAAGGAGGCTCAAACCAGAACAAATGCTACAGAACGATGGTTTTCAAAGTTCAAAATAAAAGCAGTGGAACCCTTTCTTCAAGCTAATTTTTCCCAGAATAGCTTTCTATTTTTTAAAAAAGATTTTATGTGTTTGAGAGAGAGAGAGGGAGCACACACAAGCAGGGTGAGGGGCAGAGGGAGAGAAGGCGGCTCAATTCCAGGACTCCGGGACCATGACCTATGCTGAAGGCAGATGCTTAACTGACTGAGGTACCCAGGTGCCCCCAGAATCCCTTTCAAAATAAAAGTGTAGCAAATTTTGGTTGACTTGGTGTGGGGGGGGGTGTAGCTGGAGGACCTCAATCCCCATGACAGTCCCCAAGGTCTGCTAGGGTTCCAGAGAACAGTGTGAAAACTGTTCTTAGAGCTGTGCTCACCCAGGGACTAGTTTTGAAAGTAAGCTCCTCTTCCAAGTCTCTGAAGACTGAACTCATTCCTACAGCTCGTGGAAACCCACCTGAGAGAGGGCAGGCGGGCCATGAGCAGCTGCAGCCCGGGAGGAAACAAAGAACGGCGTGACCACTGGGACGGAAGCCAACAGGCTCTCCCGACACGGGCTCCAGAGCCCCAAGTACCTTGGAACGCTGTGGTAGTCAGTCCTCCGGCGCGGGTTCGGGGCCTCACAAAGTGCGGAAAAATCTGAGCCAGGAAGTGTGACAGGTGAAATGAAAGGAAGAAAGGAGAATAAACCGAGTCAAGCTACAGACTCCTTCCTCTGCGCTCGCAGGCCCTATCTTCTCTGTACGCCAGCACCCGCAGGGCACGGAGGGCTGGGAGCCAGCGCCGCTCCGAGTGCGGTCCCCGCAGCAGCAGCAGCGCCTGCGAGCCTGGCAGGACTGCGGGTCCTCCGCTCTACGGCAGCCCTGCCGAATCAGAACTCGGCCCTCCCGGTGGACCTGATGGACGCCTAAGTTTGCGAACCACTGCTTGAAGCTGTCTTCTTGTCTCTCTTACTGCATCATCGGATGCTTGAGCGAAGTGCTACGTGTTCTGCTGTCTGAGAGCTTACAGCATGGTCCTGGCTATCCAGCAGTCTGCTTAATCAACGGATGGAGCACGCCCGGAGAGAAAGTGCCAGTGAAAGCCAGGATTCTGGACTTGTTTTGGGAGAGAAACAGGAGGGTCAGAGCAGTACAGGCACAATGGGGAGCGCCGGGCCAGGGAAGGATCACGCCTGTGGTCGGGCAGCCCTCACAGACACCTCCAGACACCTCTGTGTCACCAGAAGGCTGAGGACCCTCTGAGAACATGAGAAAATGACAACAGCTGAAGAGACAGCTCAAGCCCTTTGCACAGACAACCCAGCTGAAGGAGCAGGCGGCAGCAAGGGGGCAGCATGGCTCAGGTGGGATTCACCTTCCTCAGTCTGCCTTTCCTGCTAAAAACTTTTTAGGATGGGAAGGCTGAATAAAGAGAAAGTTTGCTGCCGTGGGCCCATTAGGATGACTAGCGTCCAGGGAGGGGGTGAGACTCCCCTGACAAGAGAGGCTCCCGACCACCCAGTGAGCCAGGAGGCCAGAGCTTTTTGTCTAGGCCTAATTCGACCCTTCTGAGAGGGTGGGCCAGGCCTTTCCCACTGTCCCAGATCTCCCAACATCCTTTCTCCTTTAGCACCTCTGAGGATAATGTTTTCAAGGCTCCCGATATACATCTGAATGGGCCTTTTTCTTAGCATAAGAATATGCAACCAGAAGAGCTCAAACTGAATTCTGACAAACAAGGACTAGAAACTTCCCCAACTCCACCTTCAATCCCTTTGAAAAGAAAAAACTGAAGTGTCTGATGAAGGTTTAAACCAAAAGGGCTCATGAAGATCAGCTTGTCTATCTTTTCTTTGGGAAGAGGAAACAAATCTGCAGAAAGGTGAAGCTTCCAGTCTAAAAATCACACCGAAACAACAGAGAAAGATGAAGGACTCTCAGAAACGAAAGCAAGAGAATCTTTAACGGATAACCTGAGTACAGGTGAGAACACAAGTTCCAAGAACTTTTAAGTCAGTATTTACTTTGCCTCTTGGATATTTTTATTTGGAAATATTCCACAGCAATCTCATACTCAATGTGTCAGAAACTAAACACAGTCCCTCCAACTGCCTGTCCTCTTTGGGTCCAGATTTCAGTCAAAGATGCCACTCAGTTGCCCAAGCCACGGTGACCTGGTGGTCCTTCACCAAGGTCCCACTGAATCCGTCCCGTCATCCGCTGTGATCCATCCGCTGTGATCGTAATTACCATTGCCGGGCTCCTGAAAAGCCTCCGTTGGGCCTCCTGGCGGTCACGCTGCAGCCAGGACAACTTATAAAATACGCAATTTTGCAGTGTCACTCTCCTGCTTAAAACCCTTCTATGATTTCTCCTTGCTGTCAGGACAGCGTCAACTCTGGCTACCGTGTGCCCAGAAGACCGCCCATGATCCTGCTCTCGTCTACCTTTACAGACCTGCCTCTCACCTGGCTCCCCATCATGGGCCAGAACCAGCCCTTTCCATTGTGTGACCATGCCTGGTTCTCTCCCACTTCCAGGCTGCTCACCTGCTCCCCCTGCCAGGGGCTAAACCCTTCCTCATTCTTGAAAGGATTCCACTTAGACGTCCTTGGGCGGGGTGG